>NC_052633.1:58483990-58786847 GCF_016161935.1 Mauremys reevesii | reverse complement strand
AACCCCACCGCCCTGGCTTCTCATGGACTGTGGTTTGGGGTGGAGCCAGTGCTTAAAATCATTTGGGGCTAAACTATGGAAAAATTAGGCCCTAACAATTGTGGTGGTGGATGTTTTAGGGGTGGAATGTTTAGAGGCCATCTGTCTCCTGGATGTCTGATGGAATGTTAAGTAGTTCTGCATCTCATTGTTGTCTCTTAAAATTAGATTAAAAAGACTTTTTTAAAAGTTACTCAGTGGAGAAGCAGTAAAATATTCCAGAGCTATATTTGAAATCTGTGGGTTAGGCTTTGGGGGGGTCAGGGCCTTTTGGATGAGTTCCCCTATACCTGTGGGCATGTCCAACCCTGATTACCAGCTATAACCAGTAGACACATATGGAAGAGGGGAGATGTGTGACAATGGTTTCAGCGGCGGCTCTAGCAATTTCGCCGCCCCAAGCACAGCGGCACGCCGCGGGGGGCGCTCTGCCGGTCGCTGGTCCCGTGTCTCCGGTGGACCTCCCGCAGACGTGCCTGCGGAGGGTCCGCTGGGCCCCCGGCGCCGGGGGAGCATCCGCAGGCGTGCCTGCGGGAGGTCCACCGGAGCCGTGGGACCAGCGGACCCTCCGCAGGCATGCCTGCGGGAGGTCCACCGGAGCCGCCTGCCGCCCTCCCGGCGACGGGCAGAGCGCCCCCCGCGGCATGCCGCCTCAAGCACGCGCTCGGCGTGCTGGGGCCTGGAGCCGGCCCTGCATAATGGCTTCATCTCCTTGCCCTTGGAACCAGAGGAAGCCCCTCCCCAGGTTTTCAGCTCTGTAGATTCTCAACTAATGGCTGTGTGGAGATGTATATATGCCTGTTGGGCCTCCTTTCCTCTGAAAAATATAAGACTTGAGTCTGTCAGCATTATATTATACAGAAACCCTAACTCTGAGTGAGCATTTGGAATAGGCTATGCCATGACTCTGACCCTACCTATTGCCAACAAGATCAGCTGAAACTCAGTTTCTGGTGGTCTAGTTTTCTTTTTGCCCATGGAGGGGAAGATTTGACTCTTATTTACTGTTCAGGAGTGATCCTGAATGTCTTGAGTCCTTGCTTTTTCCAGTAGAATTAAATATTAGACTTTCCTCTTCTTTTTTTCTTGTTCAAGTGCACTTGTGATGTTACCTTCATATCTGTTTCTCTCTCAAATGTCATAGCAATGTACTTTGGTTTTGTGTGACCATTCATCACACTTCTGTCTGCAGAAAGAATTCAGAGCAAATGGTCCAGGTCTCTGTTGTTATTACACATACTTCATGTCCTTTTCAGCTGCACTGCTTGAACTGGTTATTTGAGATGTGGTGTTGCATCATGAGGTAACACATCTCACTCTGTGGTCTTGCATATTAATTGCCATGCGATGTATTGACACTCCACAAACTTGAAAGTTTGGTTTGGCTCAGCTTCCCCCTCCCCTTCCTAGACCCTCCCCAGGACAAATGTATGTGCTCAAGAGGAAAACATCCTTTCCTAAATTATTTTAGCAAATGGAAATCTACTCTAGCTGAAGAGTTTGTCTTGGCTGAAAGCTTGAGAGATTTAAACATTTGCAGTTCCTTTTACTGTTTAAATCTGTGTAGCATATTTTGAATTAGCAAGCAGCCTGTCAAGTTGTTATAAATCATTAACAAAGAGTTATGTTAAAGAGATGACAAACACCTAATTTTTCCCACTTATCACTCATCTGGATTGAATGTTTCTGATCTTTCAGAGGCATTTCTACTTAGCCAACTTTTCTGTTCTACATTGGAGGATACCCGAGTCAGATTATCTGAGCTTTCAGGGAGCAGAGTTGCAGTTCTGTACACACTTGAGTAAGAAAGGGGTGTTTAATAAATGAAATACTCATGGGTTGAACAATGAGTGCTAAAGTAGGTTCATGCAGTTTACTGTGAACCTAATTTTTATTTCAGGGAATACTGTCACAACTATTAAGCCCCCGGATTTGACAAGCCTCTTGTTCTTATATCTATTTGTCAGATACAAATCGTTGACCTTAAAATAAAGAAGTATTTAATAAAACAGACTAAAAAAAATCAAAATGCCTTCCGTAGCCACTTATCAGTCTGTATGAGAGTGCAAGAAGAGGGGGACGGGGAAGGAATCAGTTGGAAGAAAGAAAATAGATTTCAGTTTAAGTGGTGTATGTATATTGTGAGTGACTAAAACCCCAAATATGCTTACACTTACTAAAAATACCTCTTGGTAGAGGGTTAGGGACTAATAAGTGTGTGTGCATTGATTTTTATGTTACACCTTTATTTCACATGTAGAACTTTAGTGGACACTGAACTAAGATCACTTTCAGAAAATTTAAAATTCTTAATTTTAAGAAAGTAAACTGTAAGAAGAATTGGGAGTGAACCCTGTGCATATCTATTACCCTGCTTATATGGGGGAGTGGTGTTAGCCCTGCATGAGAGGAATGCAGCCCAGAAACCTTATTTCTTACAACACACTTACCCTATTAAAAATAAAGCAGAGTGCTACACTTTGGGTGAAAAAGATAGCAACCACCTTGCTGAAAGAGTTAAGTCATTTTACTCATGGAAGGAAGGATGCAAGCCCAGTGTCACAGAATGAAATCTAGTTTCTGACCAACTTTCCCTGGAAGGTAAAATGTTGAATATCTATTGTTTCCAACAGTGTCCACACTGTGCTACATGCTGCATGAGTTTAAAAGAAGGTAGGGACCCTACCTGCAAGAGCTTGCAGTAGAAAAAAGACAAATTCCACTAAGGGTACACACATACTTCAAATGGGAAATTCCAGCTCGGGTAGATGTGTATGCACTAGCTTTGATAGAATAGCCATGACCGCATGAGCAGCAGGATAAGATAGCTGCCCCAAGTACAATCCTGTATGGAACCATCCATACTCAGGTGGTTAGCCTGTCCTGCTGCTGCTTCTATTTTTAGCATACTAGCTAGATCAAAGCTAGCATATGTACTTGTCCTCAGGCTGGAAATTACACCTGCAGCTCATACATAGCCCTCATCTAAAAACCTAGAAGACGGAGGAAAGGAGGTGGGTATTGAATGTACAGATAAAGTTCTTGGGTGGTATTTGGCCATTACCTGATTATACAAAGTTTCAATGACACTTTTTGTGTGTGTGTGTGGTGTGACAAAGTTCCTCCTCTACCTTGGTGGGTCCTGCGCTTATTGGCAGATTTGCTCACCTCAGTGATCTTCTCCACAGTCTGGGACAACTCCTCCTGTGTCTGATCAGGAGTTAGAGGGCAGGCCCAGGTTCCCCCCAAACCTCCCACTCCAGGTTCCAGCCCGGGGCCCTGTGGATTGCAGCTCTCTATAGTACCTCCTGTAACAGCTGCATGACAGCTACATCTCCCTGGGCTACTTCCCCATGGCCTCCTCCAAACACCTTCTTTATCCTCACCACAGGATCTTCCTCCTGGTGTCTGATAACGCTTGTACTCCTTAGTCCTCCAACAACACACCCTCTTACCCTCAGCTCCTTGTGCCACTTGCTCCCAGCTCCTCACACACTCTTCCTCTCCTCTGGCTCCCCCTTCCTGAATGCAGTGAGCTCCTTTTTAAACCCAGGTACCCTGATTAGCCTGCCTTGATTGGCTGCAGGTGTTCTAATCAGCTTGTCTGTCTGGACTGGTTCTAGCAGGTTCCTGATTACTCTAGTGCAGCCCCTGCTCTGGTCACTCAGGGAACAGAAAACTACTCAGCCAGTGACCAGTATATTTGTCCTCTACCAGACTCCTATACCCCACTGGCCTGGGTCTGTCACAGTGGTAAAGTAGTGTATGGACAATCCCAGTTCCCCCTCCCCATGCTGTTACAGGTATTGGTAGGTATTACAATAGAAGTGAGACTTCAGGAGGGATCCGAGTGAGGGAAAGGTAGTGGCTTTTTGTACTGCTTAAGAAAGTAGGCATTCTGTGTGTAGGGACAAGCTTGGAAAAAACTACAGAGAGATGTGTTACAGAGGGGAAATGGCACATCTGTGCTGACTGGAAAATTGTTATTGATGTCAGTTTTCAGCAGGTGGCTGGATTCATAGATTGTCAATTTAAATTGTAATTGGTAGAAATATGCAAGATCTGGGCCCCTAATTCTGTCAGTCTGGCACTCACTTTGTCATGCTTTTTGGCTTGAGTAAAAAGCTCCCACCCTAAAGAGAAACATCAGAAATTAAATTTCATTACAGATCTCTTCTTACTCCCTAACAATACAGTAATACAAGCCCTCAGAGCCAAATGCATTTTGCAAGAACCTTGCAAAAATGAAAAAAAGCATGAAGACTTGGTATTTCCAGCTATACTGCTGATTCTGATGGTATTTCCTCTTGAGTAGTTCATTAAATCACAGCCTTAGCTTCAAAAAAAATCACAGCCATAGCTTGTGTATGGAAAGTATCTGTAGATTGCTTCTATTGAAACACAGCTTAATCTTCAGATTTTGACTTTGTCCCGGTGTTCTATTCTGGAGTGTCAATTTAGGTGAGCTTTAGCACATTATACATCGTTACCTTCGCAGTGACTAATGGGTTTGATTGTTCGGCATTCTAAGACACTCTTTCCTTGTTAAAACTAAGTTAATGTGGTTGAAGTGGATTGAGCATGGGGCTAGACATTCATGAATTCTAGACCCAGGTCTGCTATTGACTTGTTGTGTGGCCTTGGGCAAATCGCTTGGGCTTAAAATTTTGAGAGTTCACTAATTGTGGGTGTCTTTATTTTATGTGCCCAGCCTGAGAACCCAGAGGGCCAAATTTTTAGAGGTCATGACCACCTGGCACTTCAGTGGAACCTGCATGTGCTCAGAGCCTCTAAAAATCAGGCCTCTTGAAGCCTTTTGAAAAGATATAAAATTCAAATATAATAAAATAATGTCACTTTAAAAGTGTGAAAGGTGTACATTTTAGCCAAATCTTAAATCAAGGAAGTAATAAAATCCCATTATGCCATTATTTCCAAAATGGCAGCTGCAAACTGACTAGAAGAGTCATTCTGAAAGTTATCAAAGGCATATTTGGACATTGTTTGCATTTTCTACAGAAACTCAAACAGCCCTTCTAAGGACCTGATTCTGCTCAGTGCTAAGCTTTTTTTTGAAAAACTTCCCAGGCTCAAGTGGGATTTGAGGACACCTAGCATATCACAGGAGGTACTTAGCACTGTTCTGGATCATGCCTTAAATTCATTTTTGCCTGTGTGGAGGACCCAAAACAGCCCTCTCAGAATCTTGGTTTTATAGGATTCAATAATTGGAGATATACCAATCTCCTAGAACTGAAAGGGACTAGTCCAGCCCCCTGCCTTCACTAGGCAGGACCAAGTACTAATTTTTGCCCCAGCTTCCTAAGTGGGCCCCTCAAGGATTGAGCTCACAACCCTGTGTTTAGCAGGCCAATGCTCAAACCACTGAGCTATGTATCCCTCCCTCCCCCCATGCCTGAGCATGGGGAATGGACTAGATGACCTCTTGAGGTCCCTTCCAGCTCTACATTTGTATGAGTCTATGCAACTTCCATGGGGCTCTTCCAAGTCTACTGCTTTGGAACATCACTGAGTAAGGGCTGGTTCCTGCAAGGTAACAAGAGCCTTTGACTCTCATGGGCTTCAGGTGCTCTGCACACACAGTATTGAACCCCACTTGATGGCATTACAAACTAGGCAAGAATAGAGAAGCAATCTTCCTGAAGTTGGGAGCTTTGTGCATAAATCTTTGAGAGAGAATTTGAGTGCTTAGTGACAATATCAATATCCCTGGGAAAAGACAAGTTTGTGGGTATGTATATCCATGTGTCTAGGTAACAAGATGGTAGCTTGTGTGTGTGTCTGTGATAAATTATACATTTCCAGTTAATTTAAAATAACTTGAATCACTGTTGACCTGAAGATCCTAAACCCTTCAACATATTGCTTAAATTAAAAAATAAAAAACAGTTTAAAAACCCTAGCTTTTTTTTAAACATGGAACAATGTTCAGACTTAGCTTTGAATTAAATATGCTTTTAAATGATAAATTAGTATCAGTATTTTCCTGAGGCAGATTGTACTACAAAGATAACTGAAAGCAAACCAAAGGAAAGTCAAGGTACTTTTATCCTTCCTTCTTTTTTTTGTTCCTGTAGCTGCAGCATTCTCCTGCTCGCTTTGAAATTGCCCCAGTTAGGTTGTTCTGAAGTTATTGTTGCTATCAGGGAAAAAAATGTCTTTTCATTAGAAAAAATGTTTTATTTGCTAGGTTTGAAACATGTTTTGAAATGGGAGTTACTATTAGAAACAAGGGGAGAACATCACAGTGCGTGGGCTGGGATCAGGCTAGTTAGGAGATCAAAGAAATATATTTCCTCCTTTACTCAGTACATTTCACTTAGCTGAATGACTGAGTGTAACAGTACTGAAGTCTTTGAATTTTTTTTTATTTCACGTAAACAGGCCAGGTTCTGATCTCAGTTACTCTACTATAAATCTGGAGTAATTCCAAGGAAAATGGTAGAATTACTTTGGATATACAGCTGATAAGAATCTGGCCCACTGGCGTTACCTTGAATTAGAGCTGAATGAATAATTTTCAGCGTAGTCTCTCTGATTAATTTACCTCTTTTATATCTGTGAACTGATTGCATATTCTGCAGATGATATTCAAAATTATTGGTTTAAGTTTTCTGCAATTTTTGGAACTACGGATTGATTACCAACGTCTGCCAATCTTTGTTCACTCTTTGCAGGGCTTTGGAGCTGTGCTCCGGCTCCGCTCCAGCTCCAGGCAAAAACCTGCAGCTCCACTGCTCCGGGATCCGCTCCAAAGCCCTGACTCTTTGAGCTGTGTGTAGATGAGAGTGGTCAGATAGGTCACATGGAACTGAAGATCTGACTCCATCAATGGAGCTATGGCAGTTTCCACCACTGAAGGATCTGCCTAATGGTGGTTGTTTTCTCACTGGTAAAGTCAGAAGGCATGGCTGCGATGACTATTCAAATACTATTCCCTGGGTAATTCTGCGCCACTGCACATGCACAGAATTTGTCCCCCACAGATTTCTTTGCTTTCTTACAGAAAAATTATTTTCTGATGTGGAAGCAAAGGGAAGCCACAAGAGCGGTGATGCGACCCTCCCCAGCAGTATGTTTAAAGTGCCCAGGGCAGCCACCAGAAAGGGAGGTAATTCACTGCAGGGCAAGGGGCGGGACTGGGGAAGACCCTGCTGGTGGCTCCTACCCTGCATCAGGGTCAGCTGCTAGTCCCAGCTGGGCTGGGGAGGATGGGACTTCCTCTTCTCCTGCACTGCACCTAGGGCCAAGTCAGACCCATCCCCAGATTTCTTTCCCCAGCTTCAGGAAGCTCTGGAAACTCCCCCGCTTCCTGCACACCCATTGCTCCTCAGCTGCAGGGGGAGGGATCCCTGTATAGGGAGCTCCCCCCTCACCTTGTGCATCCAGACCCTCCCACTGAGCCTCACTCCTGATGAGCCCCACTTCCTCAGCATCTGGACCACCCGCTGAGCTCTTTTCTCCCCCTGCTGAGCCCCAACCACCTTCACCTGACCCTCTCACGGAGTCCCCTTACTGTTGCACCTAGAATGCCCCAATAAGCCCCTGTGCATCCCGATTCCCCCCACATTCAGATCCCTCACTGAGCCGCTGGCCCTTAGATTGCCGCACCCAGAACCCCCTCAACCTACATCTGGATCTCACCCATACTAAGCCCCTCTACACTTGGATCCTACCTTGCTGAGCCTGACTGTCCACACCTGTCATGGAGGGGCAGGGCCCTCGTGTGTTTCTGGGGTAGACCTGGTCCTTGCCCTGTGTCAGCGTTGGGTGCAGTCTCACTGCTAAATCCGTGTCCCAGAGGGGAGATGTACAGTCATCTCCCACCGCTGTGCAGCCAGTGGCCTCTGCTCTCCAATACCATGCTGGAGCCTCCACATTTATTTTTTCCCTCAGGAGTAAAATACTCACCATGCACATTCAGTTTCCCTAAATGTATGCATGTCTTTTGAAATTTGCTGAGTAATCATTCCAACAAAACTCAGTCGTGTGAATATTTGAAGCAAGTGAACTCAAAAGGGATACAAGAATAATGAAAGTAAATTCATTTAAATGTTGAGGGGAATAAACAGGGACTATTTTCCCCCACTACTCATCTCTTGACTTGCATCTGAATAGCTCATGGTAGGATTTGGCTAAGCTTGAACTAAGGAGAGCTTGGATGCAGATTGTAATAGTAGTAGTTTACAGGACAAAAGCCTAATCCTGCAAATAGACCTGCCTTTCTTACACAGAGGCATGGACTTCATAGGGAGCTCTGCTCACAGAATGAGGCCCTTAGCTACCACCATATGTGTCACTAGAGTTTACCCCTTCCACTTCGTGTTGTATGGTCAAATGATTTATTTCTGAACTACAATGTTCCCAACATTAGGTAGGCAACAGCCTTAGAAGTGAGAATGAGCTCAAGCCAGAACTTGTAAGGCAGTGAGTTAATATATTTATAAGGATATTATGGATATGTATACATTGATATCAAAGTACCTTTAAAAGAAATTTCAACACTGCAGGAACATCTACATATACTATTACTTTGTATTAGGGATTCATAACAGAACTAGAGAAGTACATGGAGGATAGGTCCATCAATGGCTATTAGCCAGGATGGGCAGGGATGGTGTCCCTAGCCTCTTGTTTGCCAGAAGCTGGGAATGGGGAAAAAGGGATGGTCACTTGATTGCCTGTTCTGTTCATTCCCTCTGGGGCACCTGGTTTTGGCCACTGTTGGAGACTGGATACTGGGCTAGATGGACCTTTGGTCTGACCCCATTCTTATGTTCCTATGAACTTCATTGTAAATATGTATCAGAGGGGTAGCCGTGTTAGTCTGGTTCTGTAGAAGCAGCAAAGAATCCTGTGGCACCTTATAGACTAACAGATGTTTTGCAGCATGAGCTTTCGTGGGTGACTACCCACTTCTTCGGATGCAAGCAGTGGATAATGTTGTTAGGATTAACCAAAGGGAAAAATTGTCTACAAACTTTCCAAATAGAACTTGCATAACTATAGGTTAAATGCAATTTCCACCTATATTTCTTAAGAGATTCAGTTTAGACAGGTTGTCAAAGTTGAGATTGCAGGGACCTTAGAAATAGAAAGCATATGAAAGATCTGTGGACTTTTGAGGCTAATCATGTAACGGGCTAAGAAGCCTCCACTTGTTTGATACCAGTGAGAATTAAGGGTACTCAGCAGCGCCATGTAAGATTGGGCATCAGATCAATTAATTAGACTGCAGGTAGTCATAGATAGAAGCCAGATATCCCTCTGTAAATGCTAGCCCAGAAATATTGCCTTTGATTGGCAAAGTGTAGTAATGAACCAGCCCTGGTCAAAATTTAGTCCCCAAAAGAGCTACGTTGGGGGACTGGCTACCATATCTGCTGGAACACCATAGACACAAGGGATGTGGTCTGGCATCTTGAAGAGCTGAGGTGCCTGGCCCCGTATGCACTGTAGTATATGCTGGGGGAGAGAGGAAGAAGGGGGAGAATGTGCATGCTGCTCCTTTTTAAAAGGAATAGCAAGTTGCACCTTCACATGTTCTGTTTGCCTCCATCTACTGTATACCATCCTGACCTGTGCTGTCACTACCATTTCTTCCTTTCTCCCCCTTTTCCCTCAAATAGTAAAAGCAAGATTTTGCTCCGTGTTTTATAGCAAAAAAATTCCCACAAATGTTAAATCATTGTTGAGATAAAGAAAACTTAATGCTAAGTACAAACAAAAGAAAAGATTAGGTGATCTAACATATCAATGACCATACCTAGGTACAGTGAGTGCAGCATGAGATGAACATCTGTTCCAAGCATCATATTGTTAATGCTGAATGTTCTTGTTTATATGGTTTAAATGTGTCCATTAATGTTGTTTTAACATGTCTTTTGGTGTGTGAAATTGATATCTGCTTTGTTGATGTGAAGGCTGAATTCAGGGGGAAAAGATAACTGACCCTTGATCTAGAACAGCCAACCTAGTTTACAATTCAGATCGCAGATTTACCTGAGCTGTCATCACAGTTACAAAGCGACTTCCCAGCAAGGCAGATAAAATGTTACAAAGTCAAAATATCATTAAAGCACTCTGAGATGGCAAGCACCTGAGTGTTTCTTTTCTTTACACCTAAAAGCATAGGAATAGTTTGATTTCTGTTTTGGGGGGCAGCACCAGTCAGGCCAATGGGGCTATGTGGGGCAAATTCCCTGCCTGCCGAAGGCTTGCAGTTTTGGGGGACAACACCCCTCTTTCTCCCCCACACTATGCTCATGCCTAAAAGCCAGGATTTCTTAACGTTGCCAGCTTTGTTGAAATACTGCATAGGGGTATATGTGGAATATTCTGTCTGGGTGTCTTCACTGTGTGAACTTCACTTAATGCTCATACCTTCATGCGTGCACTTCACACTATCGCACCCTTAAAAGAAAGAACGGAGGCGTCCCCAGTAAATGAGATAAAAGCCCCCAAAATAATATACCAAGTGGTTTGTGCACTTTTCAGCTCTTGTTGTCTTCAAGACAATGGTAGTTGCAGGCACTCAGCACACTGCAAGGTACTATATGTGGGGAGAACAAATAGTCTGTCCTGATCCCTGCAAATGACTATTTTATGCCCTGAAACATGACACTTGACGACTTGAGGGTGCAAATCTACAATGGGTGGGTCCAATTTTGCAAGGTACTGAGTGCCTGCAACTACCATTGATATCAGTGGGAGTTGAAGTTTCAGGATGGAGACTGCTGTTAGCCATAAAATTACCCAAATTATTTTAAAGGTTCAGGCTTTTCAGTTTTTACCAAAAATATAAAGTACTGTCTTGCTCTGTATTTTTTTTTACACATTAAATGATACCTTCAAGGTTTTGTCTGTGAAAACTACTCTACGTAATTTCTTGAAACTTTAAATATACAGTTATACAATATCTCCTTTATTTAGTGACAAATAGCATTGATTTTATCCATTCCCTGGATTCAAATATGAGTCTTTCGTCATGTGCTGGGTGCCAGTCATGAGGCATTAACATTGAGATTATCCTTTTTACCAATTGATTGAATTACAACATAAATGCTTCTCCTAGTTTGTCAGTTGAGTAAATTATGATATACTCCTAAATGTTCATGTGCAATGGTGTGGCAGAACATTTTTTTTTAATCCAGGGAAAGTGCAAAACCAAGGCTATTTGTATCTAACTAAATATTAAGATATCAGGCACTAAATATTTAATTGGCCAGCTGTACTGCAACTGAGTAGTGAAGAAATATAAAAACTGCATTTTCATGTAAAGACCATGTCTGTGCTGGAGAACTGAACTGTTCCTAATTGAACCAGTGGGATAGGAGAGATTTAAGCATAAACAATCCAGTATGTCGCCATTAGCGTTGCTGAATCATGTTCTGAACTGCTACAGTTTTGTCCCGTGGCCACGCTAGTGTTCTAAACCATTTCATTTGCAATGCCTTCTGCGTACCTATTTCACAGTTTCTGGCTCAGCTTCTAGAAGCAGTGGAGACTGGGAGACTTGAAAAGGCCATCGAGTGCACTGGTGGCACCATAGACGGCAGTCTGCTGCTATAATAGAGTGAGCAGTTCAAACAACCTTCATCCATACTGGTATTAAAATGATGTAGATTGAAATGGTGCAGTTTGACACAGTATTTAGATATTGATTGAATTTTTGAAGAGGCTGGATAATAAAAGATAAAGAGGAGACTTCTTCAGGATGCATGAAGCAGTAGTTGTACAATGAGGAGAAACGGTTAAGGCCAAAGCAAAAATGCACAGTATGCTCTGGGCCAAATTCAGTGGGAGCACTGCTTGAGTAAGCAGTGTTGTAGAAACCCACTTTTAAAAAAAACACCTTTACATTCTATGCTCTTAGTTTCTTACATTTAACACATTTACTAGAAATAGCTGTAGCACTGTGCAAGTTTCCCTGTATGCTAAATTCTGCTAGTGCACCTGATTCCTGATATTTAATCGTTCTCCTATTCCAATTATTAGCCTCTCCTGAGCACAGAGTGCAAATTCGAGTTGCATATTTTTTTCTTAAGTAAATTAGAAACCAATGAACCTGGAGCACTTTTGCCATTTTGGTTTTGGATGCAAATTTTCTGATGTTTAGCATAACATTTGCTGTATTATGCATTTCCCCCCCCAGCATTTGAGGAGTCAGTTTGTATATATCCTAACTAGGGGAGGTGTGTGGGTTTTTTACATTCAGGGATATACAACATATCAGGGCACAACACTGGATGATGTGTTCCTATGGGTCAGGCTTGGCTGGATGTTTGTTAGATTTTGAATCCAGTTATCTAGGGGTATGTCTACACTGCAATTAAAAAAAAGTGACACTGAGTCTGGGTCAGCTGACTCAGCACAGGGGGCTCAGGCTGCAGTGCTAAAAAATGCATTGTACACACTTGTGCTGTAGCCACTGTGTGGGTCTGAGCCCAGGCTCCAGCCCAAATGTCTACACTGCAATTTTAAGTCCTGCAAGCCTGCGTAAGCAGATCTAGCCAGCTGCAGCCATGCTGCGGGTCTTTTTTTGCAGTGTAGACATACCACCAGACTCCACACTTAACACTTTTACCAGAGATATTTCTAACTTCACAAATCCCCTTGCTCTAGCAGCAGGACCCCCCCCCCCATCGCTTGAGCTTAATGATAATTTCTGATAGCTGTACATAGTACAGAGTCTGTATCACATGGTTGGAAGAGCTCTGATTCTATTGCAGTTGAGACAGTGATACACCTGGGAGGAAGGAAAGACTCTGAACTGGAACTTAATATGCTCAGTCCTAACATAGATAACTCTGAAATCCACCTAATGGGGGAAGATTCTCAAGGAACCAAGTTGATTTCCATAATACTCAGCAGAGAGACCTGTCACTTAGTGAGGGTTTTAATGTCACTTTATTGGAACAGGAACTGCAGCTTTTCCCTTTGAATTTCAATCAAAATTCCTGATTATTCTTTGTAGAGCTTCTGAAATATGTCTCTCTACTGACTTTAGAACCTTTTCAGAGACAGGCATGGGTGTTTGAAGGTCCAAAGTGTCAAGTTTCTGTAGTGATTCCATCTCACACAGAAATAGGCTTGGAACCCTGCAGAGAATAGAAGTTGTTATAGTTGGAAAGGTTGCTTAAACTGTCTGGGAATGTTGTCCACCAGACAGTCTTGACTGAAGCAACTTTAACTGTATTACGGGATGGAAGGCAGCTATTACTTCTCTAATTACCTACCTTCTTATTAATAATACAAACCCCCATGTTTTTCTTCTGCTGATTAAGGAAAGATTCCCCCCCCCAGTGCTTCACTGCTGTTATGAGAGAGATTGGCCAGTGGAATGAACAGTCCAGTAGAACATTGTTCGTTTTTTTTTTTGAATGACCATGATTAGCCTTTAACCTAAGACTACAAAACTACTATGACTGTGAACATCTTATGTTCGCCATGCAGAGTGAACCCTGAACTATTGGTGGGAAGGTTAATAACTGATCCTCAGGAGAGGGGGAACATTGATCTATCCTTATTTAAGTACCGATCTGAGTGCAAGCTCTGAGATGGCTAAAATGCCCTTGTTTTTAACTTCTGGTCTAAAGCAGAATTTAGATTACAGAATCTACACTGAAATCCTATTAAATTTATATAAACAGTCAACTCTGAATTATAGGCTTATAATTCAATCTAGGCTCTCTGGAGATATCATAAACCACAAGAGCAAAACTCGAGTGATTTATGTCGTTACCGGAACCCTGAGATGGAGTTTTAGCCCCAAAACTCAAACTGCAACTGTCTACTTTGTATATCCCACGGATCAGATTACATGTTCTGCATGGGCTATTGGTCCCTTCCTCTTTTTATCATGGGCTGCCCTGCACCTTCCCCTCTCCTTTCTCCAGTCTCCCATAAATGGGAAGCTAGGGATGTTATCCTGCAGATCAAATTTATCTGGGAAGTGTTTAGATACTATGGTGTTGGGTGCTATATAGAAACCCTATAATACTTAGATAGTTCTAATTTCTGGCTTGACCATGCATGGAGTTACCGTTCTACTCCTTGCCCACTGGTCTGACCTGCGCTCCTGGGGAGTGGCTATAATCTCTTGCTATGTCAGCTGTTTATAGGGAAGGAATAAATAGTGTTAAGCTATTGTTTGTTTGTTTGAATTGTATAAGGTCACAGCCATGAATTGCGATTTCTCTGTGTGGATTTAGTGTCACAATTAATTTTGATATCTCTTAACAAAGCATGAAAGCTGTGAACAGTTGCCAAACCTAAGTCCTTATTCTTGCATCTAGAAATGATAAACATTTCTATCATGCATTCTATGTCAGATGCAACACGTAGTAACCTTAGTTGTGAAATTCCTAGTTTTAGGTAGATACATCATTATACTAAATATTGCTTATTTAACTATGGAAATAATTGAATTTCAGTCGCGGCAAAGCTAAAGATTCAGGTTCAGAATCCTTGGGTAAATCAACTGACTTTCTATTCAAAACATTGTTATGCAAATTATCTTCTATAGTATAAAAAACTATATTCACAAGTAAAATATTTTTATAGCATGCATGCGCCTTCAAAATTATTCTCACGCTAGTCTTTATGTTGTGCATAAATATTGTAAAAAAAAAAAACAGATGAGTAAATCTTGGGCTGGGCTGGTAAATTTTTATGATAGCTTTGCAAAGCTGATGTACTGTGGCAATTAATAAAACTACATCTAGCAATCAGGACAACAGAATACAAACATTCCTATTGCTTTATACTCATAATCTTTTATTGGAGACAGAAAGTATAGTTATCAATGTAATTTAAGAAATATTGTAGGGCACGATCCAAAGCCCAGTAAGGGACTGGAAAGATTCAAATTGACTACAGTGTGGTCTTAGATTATGACATGTATGAGCCATGTTATATCACAGGTAACAAGTCTTGGTATATTTTTTCCCTATTTTGTTACCAATGTTGTCTTCTCCATCACAGCTGTTTAACAATTCTTTCAACCATCATTGTATAGAGGTATAGAGGTGCTAGAGTTCCATTTCCTGAGAATTAAATGTTTTGCTACATGTCAGTACCTATTTCTCAGTGTTTGCTGGAAGATTTAATTTTTATTTATTCCAGTATACAGCTCTTTTGGAGAGGGGCAGTTCTGCACATTCAGAATGGTGGCAAGATCTTTGCATTTAGTGTTCTGCTCTTTTCATAGTTTGCAATAAGAGAGAAATTTACAGGACAGTTTAGCTGATGACTAGTGGAATTGCTGGTATTTACAATAAGTAGATAAACTTGCTTGATGTAGATATTTGGGTATCCTGTAAACTCTGTTCTGAAAACAAACACAGAGATAACAAATGGGATATATTTGACATATTTTTTTCTCAATCTTCTTTTGACATTGAGATATAATTGTTTCCCGCTTACCTTTTCCCTCCAGTGCCAGTGGAAACAATGAAGGCTTACTGCATTTGTGTGTATTGCCTGCCAGCAGTCAGTCAGTGTCTCTCTCACTCTCTTTCTCACACACACACACTTTTTATAATTACCCAATTTAATGTTTTGTAATGAAAATGTAAATTTTGACCAGTTGTATAACTGACTGTAGAAATCAACACAGTTAGAGAAAAAATATGCAATACATATAGGTAAATATAACAAACTGAAACAACTGTATCCAAAAGTAAATTTTATGTAGATGCAAAACTGGTGATGGTTTTTTGTGGAGATGGAAAAATATTTAGCAGAGCTTTCTTGTGGTGCTGGCTAGTTCTTGGTAGTCTAAATTCTTCAAGTGGCCTCTGCACATTCCCATTCTTGGGATGCATCAATGGCACAGCTTGGACTAGTGGAAGCTTCTAGGAGTAGTGCTCAGGAGTAGAACTATAAAAACGGGTGTGGCATACTGACCACCTCAGTTCCTTCCAGCCATCATAGAGGCAAAGCAGAAGCCTCTTTGGACACTTGGACCCCAGTTCGTCAGACCAGATTGTTCCCAGTGTCATCACTTTTTATGTGCCTTCTCATTGCTCCATAGGCCATACCTTCACTTTGGTTACAGCTGATGACTTTCATTTCTGAGAAGTGGAATGGTAGTTTCTATTTTGCTACTGTCCTGTTGCAGAAACAAAATGGTATTTTGTAAAGCAAAACTGTCAAATTAGATGCTGTCTTGTTCCCCGCGCCCCCCCCTCCCCCCCGCAAATGAGCTTAATACTCCATGGAGCTAAGTAGAGAATTAGGTGTTTATGCATGGATGAAGAGAGGTTTAATGAATGGGGAAAAAACTATCTTTACTCATTTTGGGCTTTCTACACTCTTTTCTTTCCCAATGAAGTCTCTCTCCCCCCCTCCCACCCCAAATCTGCATTAGCAACTCTGTGGGTATGTCTACACTATGAAATTAGGTTGATTAATAGAAGTCAATTTTTTAGAAATCGATTTGATACAGTCGCTTGTGTGTGTCTCCACTAAGCACATTAAGTCGACAGTGTGCGTCCACAGTACCAAGGCTAGCGTCGACTTTCAGAGCATTGCACTGTGTGTAGCTATCCCACAGTTCCCGCTGTCTCTGCCGCCCACTGAAATTCTGGGTTGAGCTCCTAATGCCTGATGGGGCAAAAACATTGTCGCGGGTGGTTCTGGGTACATGTCATCAGGCCCCCCTCCCTCCCTCCGTGAAAGCAATGGCAAAAAATCATTTCTTGCCTTTTTTTCTGGGTTACCCGTGCAGATGAGATACCATGGCAAGCAGTGAGCCTGCTCAGCTCACTGTCACCGTATGCCTCCTGGGTGCCACTGGCAGACGTGGTACTGCAGTGCTACACAGCAGCATCCCCTTACCTTGCCTTGCGGACGGTAGATGGTATAATACGACTGCTAACCATCATCATCGTCCCATGGATGCTCCTGGCCGACCTCGGTGAGGTCAGTCAGGGGCGCCTGAACAAAAATGGGAATGACTCCAGGTCATTCTCTTCTTTAAGTTTCGTCTAATGGAGATTCAGTCCTGCCTGGAATATCATGCCAGCTGGAGGCTTCTGCCTCAGGCTGCTCTCCCAGTTGGCAGCACCGCGCGGTTGCACCTACCCCAGCCTGTCCCTTGCTCCCATGGCTCATGAAGCCTGGACAGTAGTAAGGAGCAGTTCAACTATAGGCTGAACAAGTGCATAATGGTGGTAGAATGTGCCTTTGGACATTTAAAAGCTCGCTAGTGCAGTTTACTGGCTCAGTTAGACCTCAGAGAGACCAATATTCCCATCGTTATTACTGCTTGCTGTGTGCTCCACAATATCTGTGAGAGTAAGGGGGAGATGTTTATGGCGAGGTGGGAGGTTGAGGCAAATTGCCGCCCCGCTGGTTACGTGCAGCCAGACACCAGGGTGGTTAGAAGAGCACAGCAGGGCGCGCTGTGCATCAGAGAAGCTTTGAAAACCAGTTTCATGACTGGCCAGGCTAGAGTGTGACAGTTCTGTTTTTCTCCTTGATGAAAACTCGCCCCCTTGGTTCACTCTACTTCCCTGTAAGCCAACCGCCCTCCCGTCCCCTCCCCCCTTTGATCTCCCCTTGCAGAGACAATAAAGTCATTGTTTCAGATTCATGCATTCTTTATTAATTCGTCACACAAATGGGGGGACAACTGCCAAGGTAGCCTGGGAGGGCTGGGGGAGGAGGGAAGCACAGGGGTGGGGTAGTTGTAGGGGCACCCCCTAGAATGGCATGCAGCTCATCATAGAAGCGGCATGTCTGGTTTGCCTCTCTGGTTCTTTGGTAGGCTTCACACAGCACTGCTGCGGGTCCCTGTTATAACCTCTGTCCTTCATGCTCTTGGAGATTTTTTTCTTCTTTTCTTCAAATATTCTGGCATTTAGTCTTTTGGAACGGAGTTTGGATAGCATGGATTCATCTCCCCGTTCGGTCCATGCTCAAGCTCTTTTGCGGTTCTGGGACTGCATGGTCACCTGTGCTGATCAGCTCACCACTCTGGCCAAAGAGGAAATGAAATTCAAAAGTTTGTGGGTCTTTTCCTGTCTACCTGGCCAGTGCATCTGAGTTGAGTGCTGTCCAGAGTGGTCACAATGGAGCACTCTGGGATAGCTCCCGGAGGCCAATACCGTCGAATTGTGTCCACACTACCATGACAAAAATGGCTTTGTTGCGTGGACGGGTGCAGGGTTAAATCGATCTAACGCTGCTAAATTCTACCTAAACTTGTAGTGTAGACCAGGGCTGTTTGTGTCTCTTCCTTATGGAACCTCTCAACTTTTCAGCATAGAAATTGGAGACAAATGACCACAACCACAGTCAGGCTTTGAAAAATGGTAATGAAAATCTCGAGAAGCTGTGCATTTCAGTGGTTTTAGATAGAATACCTTTTTAATAAAGCAAAAAACTTGTTGTAAAGTATGCCAATATTTTGTTTTTGAATTGCCTAGCTTTGAGAGTAACCGATAACTTCTTGTCCCTGCTAAGTCTTTGATGGGAAAGTTTGCTGGCTACTGTTTTTTATATCATTTGGGCAAGTTGTACTTGCTCTGTATGTGACTGACTTCAGTGCAGATACATCGACTAAATGTATAACACATGAAATGGTGCTGTTAGGGCTTGTCTGAGAGGAGACGAGTTCAATTTTACTTTCCAGATGACCTGTAGAAGACAGTGAGGAGTAACCCAATTACATATAATGCGTATTCATAACTTATGCCTGAAGGCCTAGTATATCTAATTTTTGTCCCACATTATTGTTGGGAACAAAAGGATGCTGTGACCAGTAGGGTTTTTAATCTGTTTTTCCATTTATCTGCTATAGAGGATTACTCTGAAAAAAGAATAAACTGTGGGCTATTGTACAATATGATTTTGTTGTATAGTACAATATGATAACAATCAGTAGGACCTTACGCTAGGACCTGATTTTTTGAGGGAACCACAGGACTCCAGCTTGTCTGATCAATAGATATCAAGCATGTTGGACAGACAATAGGCTTCTCTAGGGCAAAAGAAAGGAATATGTCAACTGCTCCCTATTGCTTCTCTCGATTGATTGATAGTGTGCCAATAGCACCAGTATTGAAGGAGACCATATGTTTCAGGGGTAGGTTATAAGGTAATTTTAAGGAATGAGGGGAATGCTGATGGTTCTATTTGCCATAGAAAAATATTAACTCCTGATTTTGATTTCACTGACATCACTGTAAATTGGGAGTAACTTCATTGAAGTGTAAAACTTGTATAAATGAAGTCAGCGGCAGGCCCTAAAGTACTGCTTTTTCTGGGGAGGAAGATTTTTAAGGGAGGTGTGTTTTATTTTTTTATTTATTTTTTTCCCCCTTCAATACTGTACAAGCAAGTGGCTGGTCAGCATATCAAGGTTACATGTCAACAGGGCCAAAAGGACAGTAGCAGAAAGGGGGCTGAGAGGAGGCTGTAGCAGGATAAGCAATAATGGAGGGTAAACTTGTCTTCTAGCAACTTCATCTTATACCCTCCTGCTGTTTGCTTTATCTTGCTGTTCTTGCTCTGCGCGCCTCCTCTCCCCCACTACTGCAGGGCCAGCCAGAGGTGGGGGGGGGGCAAGTGGGGCAATTTGCCCCGGGCCCCACAGGGGCCTCCACAAGAATCTCTGAGGCTCCCCCTCGCCTCTGCCTTCGCCTTCCCTCATCCACCGGCACCTCAGTGCGCCATGTCCAGGAGCGGCCCTGGACAGAGCTAAAGCGGCATGGCTCCAGCGGGGCCTGAGCGCCTCCCGCTCAGAGCCATGTGGTAAGGGGGCGGGGGCTGTGAGCTGCAGCCGAGCGGTGGGAGCTCAGGTCCCGCTGGAGCCATGCAGCTGCAGCGTTGTCCAGGGCCACTCCTGGATGCGGCTCGCTGAGGCTCCGGGAGAGGGGCGAGGCGGGGGGTTGGATAAGGGGCAGGGAGTCCCAGGGACAGTCAGGGGACAGAGGTTTGGGGGGTGGTCGTCAGGGGATGGGGAATGAGGGGTTGGATTGTGGGCATTCCGGGGTCTGTCAGGACTCAGCGGGGGAGAGGGGGCTGGATAGGGTTTGGGGCAGTCAGGGGGCAGGGAGAGGGTGGTGGTGGTTGGTGGGGGGATCTTGTGGGGCAGGGGACAAGGAGCAGGATGGGTTGGGGATTCTGAGAGGGGCAGTCAGGGGGCAGGAAGTGGATGGGGGTTGGATAGGAGGCAGGAAGTGGATAGGGGTTGGATAGGGGGCAGGGCTAGGCTGTTTAGAGAGGCACAGCCTTCCCTACCCTAAAGGTCATTCAGCAGTTTGAGGCTTGCAGACAGTTATTTAACACAAAGAGCCAAGCCCTTATCTTTTCCTTAGGGCTACCATCCATTTCACTTCTCAAATTATAGTCTACATTTAATTTCAGTGCCATAGGGAGATTCATGTCGGGGGAGGGTAGCTTCATTTAAAATTATCCAGTTTAGATTAACAGTGATAGAGCCAAGAGCCATGGGGGAGGGATCACACGAGAAGAGCAATATCCTACACCACCTACCTCCTTCCCAGCCCTACCAAGGGAGGACCCCTACACACACATTTCCCGAGGCTCCAGGTTAATTCAGTGGTTCTCAAACTTTTTTTTGCACTGGTGACCCTTTTCACATAGCAAATCTCTGAGTGCGCCCCCCCCACTTATAAATTAAAAACACTTTTTAAAAAATATATTTAATATATTTAACACTATTATAAATGCTGGAGGCAAAGCGGGGTTTGAGGTGGAGGCTGACAGCTCGTGACCCCCAGTAATTACCTCATGACCCCATGAGGGGTCCTGACCCCCAGTTTGAGACCCCCTGGGTTAATTTAATTTTAGAACCCTGTGTCCATTCATATGCATGTGCTATTTTGAGCATTTCAGTTTTCACAACATAGGCTCATGCCAGATTCTGGAACAAGCTCAAATGCTCAGTTCGTAGAGTATGTACATAGTCTATACTAAAGACAAACCCACAGTAACTGTCTCTAGTTTGTGGGGAAACACATACATTCATGGAGGTTAAGTCCATTAATGGCTATTAGCCAGGATGGGTAAGGAATGGTGTCCCTAGCCTCTGTTTGTCAGAGGATGGAGATGGATGGCAGGAGAGAGATTACTTGATCATTACCTGTTAAGTTCACTCCCTCTTGGAGGCACTTGGCATTGATCACTGTCAGAAGACAGGATACTGGGCTGGATGGACCTTTGGTCTGACCCAGTATGGCCATTCTTATGTTCTAAGCTAAATGAACGCAAAGTTATGGAGACAGATATGAGTCAAGGAAGCCAGCAGAGTATCAGAAACCTGGAAAAATCTCTGACTGGATGGCTCAGGCATTTGGTCACAAGCTGAGGTGGTTCAAAAGTTTTGGTGTTTTTAAGCAGATTTTTGTTTTTGTTTCTTTAAACAGTCAAGCACAGCAAGTAGCAAATATTTAGCCACACACTTCTGAAACCTCAAACCATGTTCAGGTTTTGGCAGACTAATTTCAGCTTTTCAATTAAAAAAAACCACAACCAATTTTGAAGGAAAGCAGACATTGTCCGTGATTTTTTTTCTTCTGCTTTTTAAAAACCCCTAGTTTTTGATCCAAAAAAACTTTTTTTGGAAAATATTTGTCCAACCCTTTTAATGAGCTTTAGTGCCTTTTAGCACTAGCTGATGCTGAGAACCAGTGATACCTTGTAAAGGTGACTTGAAAAGAAGATTTCTCAAAACTGGGTTTGTGCCAAGATGTGGAAGGTTTTTAAATGTTTTTTTTTCCCCAGGGCTGCCCGGGGTGGGGGGCAAGTGGGGCAATTTGCCCCGGATCCCAGGGCCCTCACGAGAATATAGTATTCTGTAGTACTGCAACTTTTTTTTTTACGGAAGGGGCCCCCAAAATTGCTTTGCCCCAGGCCCCCTGAATCCTCTGGGTGGCCCTGCACTGCTCTGTAAATTACACTTGGTTTGCACACCAGCTATAACACTAGATCGGTGTGAGTTGCACTCCATATATTTTATTTTCTGACCAAACTGCGCAATCACCTGTTGTCCTTTATATTGTTCCACAATACTTCTGTGGGAGTTGCACTTGTTTACATCAGGGCTGACTTTGACCCAAATTTATATATCAAAATTCACATGTTTAGTTAGTCGAAGAAAATAAGCAGAATTTAAATAACTGTCTCTAAAGACTTTTTATATTGTTGCCAAAACATATTCGGTAGCCGGAGCTCAATCCCCTGGCTTCTCTATATCTCCTCCATCAACACGCTGTGGAGGGCAATGGTCTATGGATCTGTTTACCCTTCCTTGATCCAGCTATGCATTGAAATCCCAATATACAGTAACATGCAGAGCTGGATCACTAGTCCTATGGAGCCCTGCGCAAGCTCCCTAAATCCTGCCCTTCCTCACAGTAGAATTTTATCAGTTTTATTGCATCTCTGCAATCTGCAGATGGAGCAAAAGTTACTGCTTAGTTAACATGCTGTTTCAAACATCATTAATCCCAATCTCGTACCACAAAACCCACCATTTCGGATGGTGTTTGTATTATAGTTTCAGCATAGGTATCAAGATTGAAATGGATATGGAAACTGAATAATCCTTTCCTGCCTGGATTTGCGCTCTCCAGAGGAGAGGTGAAACATACATGTGCCGTGGGGAAGCTTCTGCTGCTGTTTGAGGTGCTGTTGTTTTAGAGGCACAGGACGTATCTCCAAGGATTTTACTCCAGAAATTTTTACAAGCAAATTACATTTACTTAACACTTGTAAAATGAGAGAGAGAGAAAATTAATTTAGAGACTACATTTTCTTGTCTTCTCGAGCGTGCTCAAAATCACATGAAATGAAGAAAATGGCTCCTATAGGGAAGCGTTAGGTTTCTAGTTATTCCTAACCATTTTCAGCTGTGTCTTTTCCAGTAATTCTAAAGTTTTCAAGAACTTTAATTAGAGAGCAAGATGAAATGGTACAGCCAATTTATTCCTTATATATCAAGTTGTTAAAGAATAAGCAACATCTGGTACTTTACAAAACTGGAATTGACTATAAGGCCTGTCACTGTGAGTGCAGGTGTGGATATTGGATAAATTAGATTTAGTATGTAAAACAGTTTTAGTGTATTCAGTGAAATGATGGGGAAACTGTTGGGAGCTTCACAGTAAGTGATCTCTTTCCCTCTTCCCATCCCCCCCCCCTCCGGAAACAGATTGAAAGAGGGCATTGCAAAATGAGCAAATTTAAACTAGCAGTGTGCCTCTTTACTACTACTACTAGGGCAGCCTACCGATTTTGGGTGCGTATAAATACCAGGTAATGAGGAAACTTCAGGGTGGCCAGATGGGGGGCAAAACTAGGAGTAATGGGATGAAATTAAGAATAGGAAAATGTAGGTGATCAGGAAAAACTTCCCAATAGTGAAAGCTGTTAGTGAAATTGACTCTCAAGAGAGGGTCTACGGGATTCTTAAAATTAGATTAGACAGGACACTGGAGAAGATACAGTAGGGGACAATCCCACACTGACAAGAGGTTGGACTAGATGACACAAAAAGGCTCCTTCGTTTCTAATTTCTCTATTATTCTATGTGATGAGTTTATGCCTGACTTTGGAAAATAACATCTAGAGGCATTGTTGTAATGGATACAGAATATCTCGCTCATAACTGAGGCTGCTATCGTGAGGTAGATGGCAAGAGCTAGACTGCCTATACATATCCTACTCCCACATAAATATATTAACATACTATTAAAATTAAAATGCTTTTAGGAAGATTATACTCTGAGACCTGAGTGTGTTCAGACACATCATTGTATACGATCTTCTGAAGGCTTGCGCCTGCACCCTCTCTCTGATAAGAATAAAGGGGATAAATGATCAAATCCCAATTAGCACCTTGTTAACTTTGGTAGGTTCTATTTTTAGATACTTGCTTTTTTCAATTAACTGGTTTTTCTATGATTTTTCTTTCTTTGGATTATGAGAATAATTGAAGCAAGACTCTACCATATGAGCGATGGGAGTTCAAGTGTAGGTAAAGTAGTTTAAAGGGGTTTGTAATGAACTTAATTAGAAATATCTTCCTTTGGATTCAAACACGTATTTTAAAAAATTTCTGATTTAAACTCCAGTCTATAAAGAAGATTCAGTGTTTCCTATGCTCAGAGAAAAGATGTAGAAGGCCAAGTAGAATACTTTAGCTAATTACTTAACACCTATTTGTCCTTTTATGCAAGGAACCATTTTAATAGTGAGAATAACCCAAACAAAGGAATGGAGCTAGTGTCTACCATTCTCCATTATATGAGAGAGTACATTCTCTCTTGGGATATGGGTGTGCAAGTGGAATAGAGGGGTGTGTGTGAATACACACACATATATACACATTCATTGATTGAACAAATACAGAAAAGACACTAGAGATGTGCGTAGGCCCCTTTTCTGCAGTGTCTAATTTAGACAGTACATGCTAAGAATAAGCCTTCATTGTTATCCTTAGAATCAGGAGTTCTGTGATTTGCAATATTTCTGTTTAAATGCATGATATTTGACACTTTGGGAATTTTGAGGGTGGGCAGGTGGCTGCATGCATGTGATCGTAATAGCTGTATTATTATCCCAGAACCTCAAGAACTGTCAAGTTAAAAACTTAGGGCCAGATTGTGATCGGCCTTTGTGAGGGAGAGGGAGAGGCATAGGGAGCCCTCTTCCTCCAGCTGCTCCTCATGTGTGCTTGGCCTGAGGTCAGTTGCAGTTTTTTGAGCTCTGGAGACCATGTGAACTGCTCCATTGCATGCATCCCAGGGATGGACATCACCTCAAAGGATGCAAGATAGCGCTGCATGTGGGCCCCACTCTTTCTGCACCAGGAGGCTCTGGCAGGGATTGTGCAGAGTTCCTCATGGAATGGATTTACGCTGCCTTTTATTTGAAGCCATGTCTTAAAGTGCAGTCCAGCCCTCAGGGAAAGAAGGGATTCCCATAATTAGGGCTTGTAGCTAGACATAGATTCCCTAACTTCTTCCTCGGCCTTGGGTGGGGAAGTCATGGAGCTTACATTGCAGGTTCAAGAGGGGTCCGTGCAGCGTTGCTGCTCTATTTGCATCTGTACCTAGCTCATAATGGCTAGATTATGTCAAATGTTGAGGAGGAAGCAAGAATGCGTCACTGAAGACATTACAGCAGCTCTGGCTCATCTTCCATTCTGTTGTGGTGCAGAACTGATCCTGGGGTAATAGTTCTGCTTGTTTAAAGACCATTTTAAGCAACTAGTTATGTTGTAATGTTACTTATTGCAAAAATAACAAATAATTGGATTATATTGATTCAACCCTTATCTTGAAATGGTGATAGATCTTAGAATCCTAATTAATTAAAATATATTTAATTTCTTACTCAGTGTCGTGTGTGCGCTTCATTTAAGTTTGTGGGGATTCAGTGCCCAACATGGTGGTGGTATGGACTGGCTTTTAGCTCTTATGTGAGGTTGATGAAACCGAACATTTTATTATGCTATATTATGTTGAATCTCGTAGGAGATTAAATTTGTCAAACAAAGAATTAAAGACAGTGGTTTTTAAGAATTGCTTGAACTATACCATTATGCCTCTTTCCTTTTCATCTCAGTGATTTCTGTATTTTCAGAATAAGTCTCATACACATGATGTCTTAATGAAAAATTGCAGAGGATTATTTTATGGGTATGAAAAGCTGTTGAAAGAGCATACTTGTTGGTATTAAAACAGTGAAGCAGTTTGTGTGCCTTGTACCTTGTCCAGAAATAATTGACTCATTAATCTTGGCCACATCAACCTGGTCACAGTATGAGGGTCAAATGTAGGTTGATTCTAATAGGTAGATATGTGTCAGTTTACAGCCCCTATCTGACAGTTATTTCCGTCCCATGAAAACTAATACTTTTACAAAGAATTTATGAAGGAAAGAAGATTGAGATGGATATGGACTGAGATAAAAACTTACTGCACCTCTATCTCTAGGCCCTGATGGGGCAAGGTTTTGGGAACCAGTACATGAGGGGCAAAATCCAGAAGTCAAATGAGGAAGAAAAAACAATCAAGATTAATTTTCTTCCCTAACCTCTTCCCCGCTTTCATTTGACTTGGTTGTGTGTTATGCAATGACCTGTGCACAGTTCAGTGCATTTTTAGAACTACATTCTTTTGGGTCAGTTACTCACTCACACATTTTTGGAGATTCACTTCCTCTCTAAGCAGACATTTAATTCTCTCTCCACCCAAAGTGGATTCCAGTCTTGGCCTTGCTTTCTCAGATCAGAACCAGCCCCGGCCAAAATAAGCATTCTGTAGCTTGGTTGTCATGATGATGCTGTATGGGATTGTAGGTCTACTATGGTACTTGCTGGAGTTCATCTTGTATAGCCATTTTCAAACGCTCGTAGAGCTGAGAAAATAACAGACAGAAATATTAGAAGATATGCACAAAAATCCCGAAATCTTCATCTAGTATTATTCAACTAGGCTCTTACTCACATTAGAGTCTTGTATTAAGTTTTTAATGGCAGGATTCTCAAAAGTACTCAGCATTTTGCTAACTGTCTGCTTCTCTTCATTTCAGTGGCAACAGAGTTAGGCGAACACAGAGCACTTTTGAAATTAGCACCCTGAAGGTGCACCATTGGGCATAACCTAGCTAATACAAACTACTGCTCATGTTCTCTGTGAGGTTTTTTTTGTGGCTTAAAATGATCTGGTAGAGCCTAACACCATGCTTACACTACCTCTTATGTCAGCAAAACTGTCACTCAGGGGTGTGAAAAAAGACTCTCCTGAGTGACTTAAGTTTCACCGGCATAAGTGGTAGTGTGCAAGCGCTATGTCGATGGGAGAGCTCTTTCCTGTCAGCATGGAGTGTGCTACACTGGAGCACAGCAGCATTGGTACAGCTGTACCGCTGTAAGGTGTCTAGTGTAGCCACTCCATGCTGACAGGAAAGCGCTCTGGTCCAGCACTAATGAAGTGCTAGGAAGCTTGCTCAGATTAGTGGCACAGGACCGTGTTTCTCAACCCTTTTGATACCAGGGACTGGCTTGCTGCTTTCCTACACCATGTCCTGGTGATCTCCGAGGCTGGTGCCAGTCCACATCTGGGTGTTGAGAAACACTGGCGTAGAAAGAAGAACTAACTAGAGCGATTGTAGCAGGATATGTGTGTGTGTGCACGCGAATGCACAATGAATATATGGATGATAATATCATTTTTGCTTCAGAATGTAACATTTAACTTGCTATCCAGCAGAGAAATCTTTAAGTAAAAACGATGCCCCCCGGATTTCATTTCTTAACTCTGCTTAATTGGACTCCGGTTTAAAGGGCAGATGCTGTGCAGGAGAAGGTGAGGATATAGCTTTAAAACATTAGTTAGAAAACATCCTTATTGGGAAATTAAAAGGTGACACTTTGGTTAAATTCCCCCTTTAAAAATAAGACCCCATGTAGAATATCTTCAAGTTGCTTTTGGTACAAATCCTTGAATTCCAGACTCTTGTCCAAGAAGCTAAGCAGCCAGAAAGAATAGGATTCAAAGTTTTGAACCAACAAGGATACAAAGAAAGTTTGAGACCATATAAAGGATTCTTCAAGGCTATTCTTTTTTAGGAGGATGGATTTCTCTCTCCATACACACAATGGAGAAGCCTAGCATCAGTCAGCTGTCAAAAGGATATTGTACAGTGTTCTTTCACAGTTTCCTCGTTCCAAGAACATTGATGTCTCCCATTTTTTAAAAAAGCGTTGACACCTAATAATGTCAGCTAAAAATATATTCGCCAGAACATTAAACCAATCCCACATTTTATCACCAATTGGTATCAGAGGGCATGGGATGTCTTAGTGATGGCATACAAATAGGTCAGACTGATGGATGCTCTGATTATGTAGCACAAACTCTCTGGAAAAAGGTGTAGATGTGGACAAGCAGAATCAGTTGAAGAAGTGAGTGATCCTAGTTTACTTTCACGTTGGTGTTTATGATCATTATATTAGTAGCAGTACTTCACTCTTCCTGGATTGTACATAGAATATTTATTGGATACATAGCTCAAAAGTTGTGCACTCAAGCTCTATGTATACTTCCTTTTTGCTGCTTCACATTGCATTCACATTACCCTTCATAAACTATAATAAGCTCTTCTGGGCCAGGACTGTCTCCGTATGCGCGTGTGGAGCACCCCGCACAATGGGACCCTGACCCTGATGGAGGTCTCTAGGACTTACTGCAATTTAAAGAAGAAACTTTCATTTCCCTTTTTGATTAACTGCTCTTGGCACAGAGAAGTCTTGTCAGAATATTCCTAATTCCGAGATAGTAAAATTATACTGCCTCTGTTACTCACTGCAAGTAGCTAAGTCATCCTGAACAACAATATCACATTATGACTGGGAATCTAAATGCTATTAGAGATAAACAGAAAACTATAATTTCTGGAGCTCAGGGTAGTTTTTCTGGTTTTCCAGGCATTGCACTGAATATCTACCACTAAGCAGTGCTGATGTGCTGACAACAAGTAGTGTGAAATCAGGCACTCTGACCTCTGCTGAAGCAATGTTCTGCAACATTTTGCAGTTTAGATAAGATTAACTTGTAACATAACCCTGTCAAACATCCATGTTGCCACTGGAGGAGAAGTTATCATCCACAGGTGAGAGAAACTTTCAGCTTCCAGGAAATTCACAGGAGGAAGAAGCAAAAGTTATTCAAAAATACTCTTGTAGGAATTATCTCAAATATATAAAACATTACTTTGTAAAGCTGTTTTCTTGTACAGCTTTATTGATCTTTTCTGCATTACAGGCAATGCCCAACAGTCTCTGCTTTTTAATTATAAGTAAATAAATACTTTTTGAAAACATTGCCATGCTGTTACTTGAAGAGCAACTTACTGGTTAGTACATCCAGGTGAGGTTTGATGTTTACTATAATAATTAATAAACCATCATAACTGTTAATAACTGACTCATTTCACTTAAACTGGCACTGAAATCCAGCTGCCTTTGGATGGGATATAACTGGCATTATAACACTGCACATCATTGTAACTCTCTTTAGAACAAGCAGTGGAAAAATAATAAATTATCTAATTTAAATAATAGTGGCAGTTCGAGGAATATGCCTATGTCAAATTCTGAATTACGTTTTGTGAAATATTGTTTGGTTGTTGCAGTCCTGAATTAGATAATCGTTTTGATAGTGGGCACCTGGTACATAGTGAACAGACAATAATCTCGGAAGGTGAAACAGGACTATTAACGGAATAGCTCTACTTTGGTAGAACATTGGGGTTGCTCTTGTAGAACCATTGGTGGTTTTTTTTTTTTTAATAACTCTTTTCCCAGCAATCCCATGGGTGGGGGGGAAGATGGTGGTGGTTCATGCAACTTCCCCAGTGGAAGGACGTAAAGAGGAAAGTGTTAGATTGCTTTTTAAAAGAGACATGCTTTCTGGGAAAGGGAACCATGCCTTCACCAGAAAGAGAAGATGCCTCTGGGGAAGTGGGGCAGAAGGAGCTTGCCTTCCATCTCAAGTCACTGACCAAAACCCCAGGAATCTTGGAAGGAGAGGTGCCAGAGAGGGGAACCTGCACTCTAGTAGAGGCCAGAACTAGAGACCGTGTCTAGTTGGACTCTGCTCAGACCCAGCTGTCTGGAAGCAGATGGGATCCAAAACTTGGGTCTAATACAGAAGACTAGTGACTGTCTGCAAGGAAGAATTCCACCAGGGCAGTAGCGGGGGGAATTAGTTAAGCAGGATCCCTCCTCTTAATAAAACTGCCATTGGGCCTTTAATGCCCATAATAAGGGCCTCAGTTCTAAAGGCTTGTCTATACTTCTGGCTAAATTGGCATTGCTGCGATCAATGCAGCGGTGTCAATTTAGTGGGTCTGGTGAAGACAAGCTATGTCGATAGTAGAGCACTCTCCCGTTGATGTCTGTACTCCACCTCTCCGAGAGGTATAAAGTAAGCAGGCAGGAGAGCATCTCCCATTGACATACCTTGGTGTAGACATTGCTGTAAGTTGACCTAAATTACATCGACTTCAATTAAGTAACTTACATAACTGAAGTAGCATAACTTAGGTTGACTTACAGCGTTACTGTAACCAGCCCTCAGTCTCTCTGAAAGACAGTATATTTTTCCAGTGTGCTGGGGTGTGGTTATATGTAGCTATGTGGGCTTATTGTGCAGTTTTCTGTGGGCTAGTTTACACTAGAAGTGCTACATCGGTGCAGCTGCATAATAAAATCCACCTCCATGAAAGGCAGTAGCTATGTCGGCAGGAGAAGCTCTCCCACCGACCTAATACTGTCCACACTGGCGCTCAAGAGGTGGCTTATTCGTACCTCTGAGCGACGTAAATTATACTTAAGTGAGTGGCAGTGTAGACCTGGCCTTAGTGTTGCTTGTCTGTCCTGAGGGGGAGAGAAGGGGCAGTGTCTTGAGGCAATTTAGGATGGCTGCTGTTACATAGCAAGTCTCACACAGTCTCTCTCATAGAGACTTGTTTTATTTCTATTATTCTAAATTACAAAGTCTTCCATGTTGAAAGCCACTAGGGATGGAAAACGTTACATGCACAGACGAAGATTTCCATAGACCCACAGGGAAGATTTCCACTTGCTGGATCACTTCCTGCAGCGCTTGGATTCCATTTTTATGCATTGTAATTGTTTTTTAGATATTTGCATGAGAAGACCGGTAAAGAAAGGAGACTAAATCATCCCAAACCATCTGCTAGAATATAAATTCACTCGGAGCAAAGTTGTGTTGCTGTTGCTCATGCTGAATAGCCATTTACTCCACAAATAGACCTAATTGATTTTAATGGGACCCTTTTGGAGAGTAAGGTCCTACTCTAGTGTGGAAAAGGATATCACAATCTGGCTCTTGGTGACAGAGTTTGTGATAAGGCCTAGTATTTAGTCAGTATTGCCAATCTCAAGTTCAAAATCGCAACTGAGGTCCCCCCACAATCATATTTTAAAGAATAATAAAATTTGGGGTTTTTATTTGTTTTCTTGTTTTTGAGCCTCTTAAGATTCATGTTTTCAAGCTTTTCTCCACGGCCATAAGGGCTAGATACTTTTATATTTTTTTTAAAAGAAAAAAGCTGAGATTCTTGCATAACATAACTTCAGGAGCTGAGGCTTTAAGAAAAACACCAACTATTGTTTGGGTCATGATAAAATAAGAGAGTTAGCAACACTGAGTTTTTATTTCTAGAATAATTTTAATGTTTATTTTTAGCCAAAGTTCTTTTAGCACATGGCAGCTGTGCATAGTCAAGTTTGCATCAAATAATCTGGGCACGTAATATTATTTTACAAATTGTATGATCTGTTGTTTAATAAGGGAAAATAACAAAAGAAATGAAAATATGCAGATATTTCCCCTGATATATTTTGAATAAAAAAAATCTTGCCTGTTAAACAAGACCAGAATTTTGAATCAGTGACTTAACAGGAAAATATTGTTTAGATTCTATTATGACGACTTTGTTTTACATTAGAAATTGTGAAAAGCAATGAATTAGTGAAGTACATACTAACTACTGGGTGGCTTGGTTTAAGACTGTAGCATATGTAGGACAAGATGCTTCATTTTTTGCCACTTTCTCCTGTATACTAGGCTTGATTTATGTGTGAGCAGGAATTTATTCTAATTCAGGGTAGAGCTTGGAAGATATATGGATCAAAGACCTGTGGAACATTTCTTGGTATTTTTTCCTTAATCACTTTACATGTCACAATTTTGTTATGATATGGTTTTAGGAAGGATCCAAACTGAGAGAATTGCTTTCTCTGTGCAGCCACAATTGTCAGCAAAAATCTTATTGCACATCAGACTTTTTAAAGGATTTCAGATCCAAAATAAATGTTTACATTATATCAGTTGAAATAGCACGATTATTAAAAATAATTGAATTTAGATTACAGAAGCGGGTCAAATGCTTCCAGTTCACTCAAACTGGATGTACCAATGGCAAATGTCTACCTACTTCAATGAAAATAGGATCAGGCCCAGAGATTACAATAGTTCAGATATTCAATCATGTAGCTGTTACTCTTGATGATAGGCAGGTAAACTGAACATTCTAAGTATAGTCAGTGGCCTCTAATTACTACAGTTATTTCTTGAAAGAGTTTAGGCTAGGGTTGTCAATTAATTGCAGTTAACTCACATGATTAACTCAAAAAAATTAATTGTGATTTAAAAAAAAGTAATCAGTTTTAATCGCACTGTTAATAAATGTCAATTGGTATTCTATTGTTTAAGTATTTTGGATGTTTTTCTACATTTTCAAATATATTGATTTCAATTATAATACGGAATACAAACTGTACAGTTCTCACTTTACATTATTCTTACAAATATTTGCACTGTAAAAATAATAAAAAGAAATAGTATTTTTCAATTCACCTCATACAAGTACTGTAGTGTAATCTTTGTTGTGAAAGTGCAATTGTGGCCTCATCTGGAGTACTGTGTCCAGTGTTGGGCCCCACACTACAAGAAGGATGTGAAAAAATTGGAAAGAGTCCAGCGGAGGGCAACAAAAATGATTAGGGGGCTGGAGCACATGACTTATGAGGAGAGGCTGAGGGAACTGGGATTGTTTAGTCTGTGGAAGAGAAGAATGAGGGGGGATTTGATAGCTGCTTTCAACTACCGGAAAGGGGGTTCCAAAGAGGATGGCTCTAGACTGTTCTCAGTGGTAGCAGATGACAGAACAAGGAGTAATGGTCTCAAGTTGCAGTGGGGGAGGTTTAAGTTGGATATTAGGAAAAACTTTTTCACTAGGAGGGTGGTGAAGCACTGGAATGTGTTACCTAGGGAGGTGGTGGAATCTCCTTCCTTAGAGGTTTTTAAGGTCAGGCTTGACAAAGCCCTGGCTGGGATGATTTAGTTGGGAATTGGTCCTGCTTTGAGCAGGGAGTTGGACTAGATGACCTCCTGAGGTCCCTTCCAACCCTGATATTCTATGATTCTAATTTACAAATATAGATTGTTGTTACATAACTGCACTCAAAAATAAAACAATGTAAAACTTTAGAGCCTACAAGTCCACTCAGTCCTACTTCATGTGCAGCCAATTCCTAAGACAAACAAGTTTGTTTACACTTACAGGAGATAATGCTGCCCACTTCTTATTTATAATGTCACCTGAAAGTGAGAACAGACATTTGCATGGCACTTTTGTAGCTGACACTGCAAGGTATTTGCATGCAAGATATGCTAAACATACGTATGCCCCTTCATGCTTCGGCCACCATTCCAGAGGACATGCTTCCATGCTGAAGACGCTCATTTAAAAAAAATGCGTTAATTAAATTTGTGACTGAACTCCTTGGGGGAGAATTGTATGTCTCCTGCTCTGTTTTACCCACATTCTGCCATATATTTCATGTTATAGCAGTCTCAGATGATGATCCAGCATGTTGTTCGTTTTAAGAACACTTTCACTGCAGATTTGACTAAACGCAAAAATGGTACCAATGTGAGATTTCTAAAGATTAGCTACAGCACTGGACCCAAGGTTTAAGAATCTGAAGTGCCTCACAAAATCTGAGAGGGATGAGGTGTTGAGCATGCTTTCAGAAGTCTTAAAAGAGCAACACTGATGCGGAAACTACGGAAACCGAACCACCAAAAAAGAAAATCAACCTTCTGATGGTGGCATCTGTCTCGGATGCTTTGGATTGTCATCGAGCAGAACCTATCATCAGCATGGACCCATGTCCTCTGGAATGGTGGTTGAAGCATGAATGGACATATGAATCTTTAGCGCATCTGGCACGTAAATATCTTGCAACAGCAGTTAAAACAGTGCTATGCGAAGACCCGTTCTCACTTTTGTTAATACACCCGAGGCAAACATTGTCTGGCCAAGCCCCTGCGTGACCCGCACGAGAACCTGGGACCCAGAAAAATGGGGCAAGGAACACTGCAGGACCTTATTAAGGCATAACAACGGCCACCCAGAAACAAGGAAGTACACTCTCAGGTGAAACCTTCTGCGATTCTAAAACATCTCCTAATAAGGCAATAAAGAGCTGCCCTAAGTGACCAACCAATTATCGCACGCTCTATACCTATTAGGGACCCTATAACTTCAGCCGGCACTTTTGGAGGTTGGACTAGATGATCTCCTGAAGTCCCTTCCAACCCTAATAATCTAATAATAATCTATGATTCAATAGAATCATACCAAAGCCCAACCCCTCCAGGACTGATCACCCAAGACCAGGCTCTCCCACTCCCAAATTCCTCCCAAGCACGACTCAAGTGCTGGCTCGTAATGCATGCGGTACAAATTCTACTACTTTGTTTTGCTGTAAGTATTTTAACTCTCTTGTTAAATTTTGCTAACGTCATCTTGTTCAAGGGTTTGTATGCATTTGTGGGTAACTTTTGTGTGTGTGTTAAGTCATATGTAAGTTATCTAAGCTATCAATAATTAAAAGACAATTAATTCCGCATCTTAGACTTCATGCTCTGTCACTCTTCCTCCTCCGAGAACCAGAAAGAACCACCCTCAACGAAAATTAAGTGAGCGTTAACATTAACAACTTTCAGGTGACATTGTAATCAAGAAGCGGGCAGCATTATCTCCTGCAAAATGTAAACAAACTTGTAGGCTCTGAAGTTTTACACTGTTTTATTTTTGAATGCAGTTATTTGTTGCACATAATTCTACATTTGTAAGTTCAACTTTCATGATAAAGAGATTGCACTACATCGCTCCCTTTCACTTTGTTGTGTTCACTTAATTGAGTCCTATCTAAAGTCACCTCCTTAGGGAAAATCAGGCCCTTGGGAAAGTTATATTTTTGTCTTTTTTTGCGTTCATGACTTTAAGATATTCAGATTTGCTGTCCCCCATCCCTCATGGTAACATATCTGCTTCTATTAAGACACTATGAAGAGTGTGATTTTTAATATGACAATAATACTCTGGCATGTCAGAGTTAAATATGAATGCAATCTCTTTCTGAACAAGGAAACCAGCGGGTGACTATTTTTCACGGGACATGAGATCATCACAAGAAAGGGTTTTCAGCAAAGATATGTAATGTGACAGTTAATTTGGGATTCCTCATTTTTTTTCGTGCGCAACCTAAGACACCTTAAAAGGGCCCTGATTTTTAGAATATGTGGTGCACGCATTCTCTGAAAATGAAGCGGCTTTCAGGTGTTTCATGATGGATACCCAAAATCACTAGCCCCTTTTGTTAAAACAAAGGGGAGAGGTATGGGGTTGGGTGGCTGGAGTGCATATATTTACTTTTCTTTATTTTTTCCGTTAAGGCACAAATAAAGTGAAGGTAATTAACCACTGGAACAACTTACCTAGGAATATGGTGAATTCTTCATCATTTGAAGTCTTAAAAAAATCCCATCTTGATTTAAAAAGATACTATAGCTCAAGCAGAAGTTATGGGCTTGATGCTGAAATTATTGGGTGAGGTTCTTTGACCTGTGTTATACAGGAGGGCAGATTCGATTATTATAATGGTCCTTCTGGCTGTAAAATCTGGGAATCTTTATTACAATAAAACTACTAATTAAAATATTTTATGGAAAATAGAAGGAAACAAAATATTCAACCTAATAAATGAGTGCATTACCAAAAATTTCCTGTTCTTAAGGGGAAAAATGTAAAAAGAAAAAGAGAAAATTGAGTGGATGGAGTATGGATTTAGAAACCGTTTAGCTGCATTGGAATGGAAATGCAGAGGTTCAACTGCAGAATACACAATACTAGCTCCTTCCCCTCACCCCATTACTGAAGGGCTACTTCACCTTGAATTAAGGTTAACGACTTATGCTAAACAATCTGTTCCACAGTGTATTTAGCTGTGGCACTGAGTACACTCTGTGTAAGCTCACGAGTTTGTCTCTCTCACCAACAGAAGTTGGTCCAATAAAAGATGTTACCTCACCCACCTTGTCTCTCTAAAATCCTGGGATCAACACAGCTACCACAAAATCAGTTTGGAGGGCTGTTAGGTCATGGGTTTGGATAAATGTAGTCTAGTGCAGTATAAGTGCACTTAAAAAAAGTGAATTGATAGAAAAGTGAGGGAAAATAATTGTATTCCTGCATCAAAACTCCATATCCAATGGATGCCCCATGGAATAACATTTTTTAGCTCTGGCAGGAACTCTTAATCCTCCTCTGGATGAGAGTTAGGGTATGTTAACAGCTGGCATTTAACGGAAGGAGAAAAAGGGAAAATGTGGAAAGAGTAAAATTTCTAATTTCTGTACAAATGTTGTCATGTAGTAATAGACTGTGAGATTCAGTTAAGCAAATATGTAAAAAGTGAAGTAGACTCCTGAACTATTCTTTCACCATTTCAGTGTTGTCTTATGCTGTCTCCAGTGCTTGCAGTGTCTAAGTAGCACTGATTTAAATATATCTCTGGAATTAAAATATCAAAAGTTTATGTTCTGAAGCATCCAGAATAACTGTTTTAGAACAAAATGTTTATGGTATGTGTAGCAACTTCACCAGGGGAGTTTAAGATGGGATGATAAATAACTTTGGCAATAAATACATAAAAAGATGAATAAATAACTGTGGGCTAGATTCACTGAAGCTGGTGCATGGAGGTATAAATTACACTTCCCTTTGTTTGAGGGGGATTTGCCCCAGGGGAATTTAAGCCTCTGCCACTGATGATTTTCCTTCTAAGGTTTCTACTAGGTGGTGCAGCTTGATTTTTACAGTTGGGTGTTAGAGGCTACTGACCTGAAGGGGATATAGTGAATTGGTGTGTATCCTGGCCAAGCCTCTTCCATTCCTTCCTGTGGAGGGGTGGTTGTGGCCTCCTCCCTAGACTGCCAGAGCACTGTGCTATAGTTTGCATCATCAGAACCCACTATAAATCTTAGATGAATCTAAGCATGCTTCTACGTGTGGGTGGGTGTGCAGGGTGCGCATGTGGAGGGAGGGAGAGAGAAGGGGCCAGATAAAACAGTTGTGTTTTATATTCTAATTTTAAAAAGAAATCTTGAAGTTAATACTAATACTAATAGGTGATGTTTACAAGATTTGTTAAATAGAATTGATGATGATGTTCATAAATATATTCAAATGAGATCAACATGAGACTATGCACAATTATATAATAGGAAGCACAAAGCTTTTTATTTATTTTTAAGATACTACCCTGGAGCAAATGGGCATTAATTCTCCTCCCCACCCCGCCTTGCTTTTTCTTACTAATTTGTTGTTTGTGAGTTCACAGTTGACTGGTCAGGTCTTCCATACTAAGAAAACCCCTATATAGATACATGGATGATATTCAGCAAGCTACTTCTAAAGATGCGGAAATATTGTTTTTTAGATATTCTAAGGCCATGTCTACACTAGCACTTACGCCAGCAAAATGTAAGTTGCTCAGGAGTGTGTTTGTTCACACCCCAGAGTGACAAAAAAAATTCCGGCATAAGCGCTTGTGAGCACAGCCCTCTGTTGGTGGGAGACGCGCTCCTGCCAACATAGCTGCTGCTACTTATTGAGCTAGTTTTGTCATCAGAATAAATTGGCTACACAAGCGCTCTTACAGCATCACAGCGGTGCCACTGTAAGCTTAGACATTGGCCCATGTCACAATTCATACTGACTTTTTTTCTTCTCTGTCTTGTATCTTGGAGAACCTTACATTTTTCTAGAAAATTAGTTACTAGTCTTATTGATTAGAAGTTATTTTCTCCTGGCTTTTTCAGTCCCACACATAACTATTACAATCAGCAGTATCTAAATGGAGAGCGAGCGAGCGAGCTGTTTTGTGTGTGTTTAATGAATGCCCATGCTAGTTCTAAATGCAGTTCTTAATCTTGGTCAATTCTACATAGCACTTGAAGAGATTAGTGGCTCATTTATAAAGAACAGCACATATTTGACGGGTGTTTAGAATGCTCTCCAGTTGTTTTGCGGAATGTTGGCTGTAAATACATTCCCATTTGTTCACCAATGCTGCTATCTGCAAGTGAGTAGTGCACTCAGAAGCTGCCTAAAACTCAGTGTTTAGGAGAGGGTCCTGAATATTGAGGATGCTTTCAAAATTTAGGATTCTTATGTTTGCCAGAGTAGGTACAGCCAGGATCCAGGAGTGAGCTGCAACCCAGAGATAAAAGCTGCATTTTCCTGTATTTTTTAATTCTCATCTCCCAAGGGCAAAGGGGTTGCATGGTGGTGGTGGCAGGGGCAGGGTCGCTTCCCCTCCTTCCCCCCAGATTTGCTGCTTGGCTTGTACTGAACATGCTCACATGGACTGAGCATGCTCAGTAAAACCATTGAAGCCAGCTGCCCTCACTCTGCACCCTACCCCTCACTACCTGGCAGGCACTCTGCCAGAGGGTGATTGTTAAAATGAAGATTTTTGTTTTGTGTTGTTAAAATGTTAAAAACTGTCTTGTGTATGTAGCAAATTGAAATCCTTGGTAACAGAATGACTAATAAATTACTGTCAATATTGTGGTAGTAAGAAAAGTAGTAAATGGGGTAACTTAAATCTTGCCTAGTGATCTTATGTATTTCTCACTTGCACATCTGTATCTTCTTTTAGGTAAGAAAGATCGTCCTCCCCCAACACAAGAAAATCTTGAGTTTTGCCATTAGTCTTATAAATAAGATGCTCATAAAAAGCAATTTCAGGCACATCAACATCCCAATGTTTTTAAATGTAAGACATACAAGATTTTTACACTTTCTAAGGATCAATCTCTGTATAACCCAGGGCAATTGTGGTGTGTTATTAAAAGGTTTTTTTTTTTAGTCTTGTATATTAAAGAAAAATTATGTAGCAAATATAGTTCTGACTCTTGGTAATTCATGATTCCATACTATCTTTACCATTTGAGCAAAAAATGTCTAAGATGGGTCAGATTCCCACACTGCCTGCACATATTGTCCAGGAGACTGAGCTTTGAAGAAATGTACAGGACTTTCAATAAATTATTTGCATGATTTTAAATTGTAACTTCATTTTAGACTTGTTTGCATAAATTGTAGCATAGTCAATATATTTGACTGTTTTTACCATCAAGGCATGCATGTAACTCACATTCCCATCTCTGAGCTATTGAAATGCACAAGTTGGGTAAGATAGCAAAATTACATGGCAGACAATTTTGAGAGTAACTGGGAGGAAAATAAAGTTTTTAATATTTGAAGGAGCTGTAGGAGTTGTCTCTGATGGTAGGCAAGCAGGAATGCAGTTAACTTGGTAGTCAATCAACAACTGAGATTTCTTGTAATTTCAAGTAAAGCCATTTTGCAGAGGAAGCTAGTAATCCTACCAGATATAAATCCACACGAGAGAGAATTTCTGCCAATATCCATTCCTCCCAGTTTTAAGGGATTTTGAATTATAAATTGAAGCAGCATTGTTACAGATGGAAGAATGAAGGCTTAAGTTTGGCAAAACACTAGTCAGTGAATGTTTCCTTATAAAAAAGTCTTTAGCATTAGATTACTCAGCCCTTCTCATTAATGCATCTAGATAGGAAAGAGTGCCATTTGTGAAAGATTATTTACAATATAACTTTTATATGTCGAAGACGTGGATAAAAAAGGTGTTTTTGTTTAGAACGTGTGAACAACTAACACTGGAGTTTCTGTGGGGCAGGAGGGAGTTTGGCCTGAGAGGAGAGTGGTGATTTTGTGTTCTGGAGGTTCAGTCTTGATGTGTGTATGCGAGCGATTTGTTCCAGGTGTTTGGCTTGATTCAGTGCTTGCTGATATTCCTTAATGAGGGGGTGGTGCTGACTTAATTTTGCTAGGTTCAAGAGCCAGTCACTAGTGAACATTGAAGCAACAAACAGCTAAAAGCAGAGTTTCAATGGGAGTTTGGAGAGAGTGTGTGTTTTTCCTCCTAGCAATAGGGTCTAGGAAGAGAAGACAACAATGGCTACTGAGGCAGCACTAGAAGTGACCCAAGGAACAGAGGAGACATGGAAGATGGTCAGATGCAGAAGCTGCAGGATGTATATCGCTCTTGAGTGGGTATCTGATGGAAATCACTTATGCGTGAAACGTCATTTGACAGAGTTCATGGCAGAAAAGATTCAGGCATTAGAAGCAGCAAAGAATCCTGTGGCACCTTATAGACTAACATCTGTTAGTCTATAAGGTGCCACAGGATTCTTTGCTGCTTCTACAGAACCAGACTAACACGGCTACCCCTCTGATACTTGACATCAGGCATTAGAGACGCAGTTGGAGATGATGATAGAATTCAGATGGGGATTTGAAGTTATAGTGCACAAGAGAAGAGAAGATTTGCAGACACCTGATCAACAAAAGGACCTGGGTGGGGGAGAGACGGCCAGAAGAAGAACGTAACCCATGAAAGAACATGCCCATGGAAACAAAGCAGAGAAAAAGACCAGCTAGTGGTTGTGAAATTGAGTTGAGTAACAAGCTTGCTGCACTGGGGAATAAGGAGAAGAGAAACAGGCAGAAGCTGGGGAGGGGAGGAAGAAAAGAAGGGAAGCCATCCCTGCAGAAGAGAGGAAGAGATAACCAGGGACTGGAGCCAGAAGAAAAATGAGGATGATGTACAGGGGATTGTGAGAGAGAACATAAAACAGATTAATGCCAGAAAGAGACAGGTCTGTGTGACTGGGGATTCCATACTCAGAAGAAATAACAGGCCTGTCCCCAGGTCAGATCCAGAGAACAGAAGAGTGTGATGTCTGCCAGGAACAAGGGTATGAGATATGGACATGAGGCTGAAAAAGGATGCTCATGGTGGGAATGGGGGAAAATCCATTGACTGAGCTGCGTGTTGGGATGAATGACACTGCTAGAGTCCCTCTTTCAAGAATGACTACACTTGGCTGGGGCAAATGTTTAAAGAGGTGGAAGCTAGGTTGAAAGTCAGTAGAATGCTCCGGTCCCTGGAGAAAGAGGGTGAAGGTGTGACCAGATAATTAAGATCAACAGAAGGCTCAAGGATTTGTGCTGGGAGGAAGATTTTGGGATGATTGGTCACTGGGATGCATTCACAGAAAGAAAACTCTGCTTGACTGATGGACTTTACTTGAGTCCCTGGGAAATTTAACCTTCTGGGGTAAAGGTTGGCATAATTAGTATTTTCTTTAACCTAGGAAATGAGGGGAGAAGGTTGGGAGAGATTCATGAAATCTCCATGCCTGGGTTCAATGCACATGAAGAAGAAAATCAGCTAAATGAAGATCTAGTAAGGGATAATGGACCACTACAAGGTAGTAGTGTGGACAGCAAAGCAAAAGAAAGTACATATATTGATTGGAGTAGGAGTCAGGGAGGTGTTGCAGTTAGTGAAAGAATTATAACTAATCCGGCTAGAAAACTGGGTGAGGTTTGGGGGAGACAGATAACTGAGATGATTGTACACAAATGAAAGGAGCCTGGGCAATAAAATGGAGGAACTGGCCCTATTGGTGCAGGATATTATATGCATTATAGACACATGGCAGAATATTCCTGACTGGAATAGAGGTATTGAAGATAATTTTCTGTTTAGGGGAGAGAGGAATAAAGATAGAGGTGGTGGAGTAGTGTTGTTCATCAATGAAGCTGTAAATTGTGAAGAAATGAGAAGAGACAGTAAACAAAGCAAAATCTGTTTGGGTCAAAAATCATTTTGTGGAAAGATTGTGAAAGATTCTATTGGGTCTGCTAAAGACCTCCAGGGGTGGACTCAAATATGGATGGAGATCTCTGATATTTATTAGAAATACTGTTGGGAATTATGTCATAATGGGACACTTTAACTTCCTAGTTATTGACTGGAGAATAAATGCTACTAATATGGGTAAGGCCCAGTGTTTCCTGGATGTGATAGATAGATTGTCACTGACTCAACAAGAGGGGATACAGTTTTAAACTTGGTTTTGGTAAACAGTGAGGACATCATAGAAGAGCTGGTTGTAGGAAATAACCTTGGATTGAGTGACCGTGAGTTGATTCCATTTAAATTAAATGGAAAGATAATCAAAAACAGGTCATCAGCTATGTCAAAAGGATAGACTTTGGGAAATTAAGGGAATTCGGTAAATAAGTCAGCTGGACTGAAGAACTCAAGGACGTAACTGTGGAGAAGGTTTGGAATTTCTTCAAATCAACTATTCAAAAAGCATCTGAGACTTGCATTCCAAATAAGGGGAAAAAACTTGTAAGAAAAGCTCCAGATCCAGCTGAAGGAATAACCATCTCAAAGAAGACATTATGAGAAAGCAGGAGCCAATAGGCGATGGAAAAATGGTTTGATCAGCAGAGACTGATACTTTGAGGAGGTTAGAAAATGTAGGAATAACGTGAATTTCTAAGCGTCAAGCTAAATTAGTTCTTGCCAAGCAAATGAAAATAAGACGTTTTGTAGTGTTTGTTTGATTTTTATTTATAAAAAGGATGAGTTTGGGTTGCTATGTGGTGTGGATGGGAAGGAGATGAAAGATAATCTGGGCCCATAACTAAATGAATACTTTGCCATGGTTATCAATAAAAATGATAATATGGAACATGTACATGAAGGCGGGACAGCAGATTAAAATGAGTGTATAGAAATGGAAATTTACCATCTCTGAGGTAAAAGGAAAACCTTAGCACTTGATGCACTCTAATCAGGGGGAACTGGATAATTTAAATCCCGGACTACTGAATACTGTGGCATGAGATTATTAGGAATCCATGCTACCAGACTAGCAAATTTACCTAGGAGGGTAGTATCAGATGACCTAGAGCAGGGGTAGGCAACCTATGGCACGGGTGCTGAAGGCAGCACGCTAGCTGGTTTTCAGTGGCACTCACACTGCCCAGGTCCTGGCCACCGGTCCGGGGGGCTCTGCATTTTAATTTAATTTTAAATGAAGCTTCTTAAACATTTTAAAAGCCTTATTTACTTTACATACAACAATAGTTTAGTTATATATTATAGACTTCTAGAAAGAGACCTTCTAAAAATGTTAAAATGTATTACTGGCACGTGAAACCTTAAATTAGAGTGAATAAATGAAGATTCGGCACACTGCTTCTGAAAGGTTGTCGACCCCTGACCTAGAGAATAGCTACTGTCATACTTCTATTTAAGAAAGGGGGAAGAAGTGACCCATGCAATTACAGACCTGTTAGTCTGATCTGAGTAGTATGCAAGGCTTTAGAACAAATTATGAAAGAAAAAAATAATTAAATTTATGGAGGTAAACTGTAAAGAGGATAAAATGCAACATTGGTTTACCAAAGATAGACCATGCCACACTAACCTGATTTCTTCCTTTTGAGAAAATAACCTTTTTTTTTTTTTAAAGGTAAGGGGAATGCAAAAAGTAGGAGTGTGCTAATGAAACTTCCTACTGGTACGAAGTTGGGGAGCATTGTCAATGCAGAAGATGATCAGAATATTACACAGGAAGATCTGGATGACCTTAAAAACTGGAGTGACAGAAATGGGAAAAAATTCAATAGTACAAAATGCAGGGCCATTCAATTACAGCCTAATAGAAATTTATGCTACAAGCTGGAGGATCTTCAGTTGGAAGTGACAGAGGAGGAGAGAAACCTGGGAGTGTGGGTCCATCACAGAATGAACCAGCAATGTGATGCAGCTGTGAACAAGGCAAATGCAATCTTAGAATGTATCAGATAGAGAAGTATTAATGTAATTGTATGAGGCACTGGTATGATACTATATACAGTTCTGGTCACCCATGTTCAAGAAAGATAAATTTAAACTGGAACAGGTGCAAAGAAGCTCATTCTAGTCAGGGCCGGCTCCAGCGTTTTTGCCACCCCAAGTGGTGGTGGTGGTGGGGGGAAAGCCGCGATCGGCGGCACTTTGGCGGCAGCTCTACCACTGCCGCTTCATTCTTCGGCATCAGGTCCTTCCCTCCAAAAGGGACTGAGGGACCTGCCGACGAATTGCCGCTGAAGAGCCGGACAGGCTGCCCCTCTCCGTTGGCCGCCCTAAGCACCTGCTTGCTGCGCTGGTGCCTGGAGCCAGCCCTGATTCTAGTAGCTCTATCTTATGAGCAGAGACTAGAAGAGCTTGTTTAGTCTAGCAAAAAGAAAGATTGATGGGGAGGAGGCATGATTGGTCTCCCTAAATCAGGGGTAAACACCAAGGAGGATAAAAAGCTCTTTAAGCTAAAGGACAATATTGGCACAGGAACAAATGGGTATAAACTGGCCATCAGCAAATTCAGTCTGGAAATTAGAAGGTTTGTAACCATCACAAGACTGAAACAACCTCACAGTTCATGTTACAGAGACAAACACCTTAATTGGTTTTGAGAGAGTGGGACAAATATATATCTGATTGTATGAGAGGGTTGCTTCTGATGGTAGAAGGCAGGGCTTAGCAGTCCTGGGGTGTTACCTGCTCAAATAATGGCACCCCGCCTATACCCTGCCAAAAGTTTAAAGCATAGGCTCAGGCCTATAGGGGCTCAAAACTGGTTTGTCTTATGAGTCTAAAAACTCCAGGGCTTCACTTGGTCACTTGCAGTGATCAGGAAGGGATTCTCCTCCCCTGTTCCCCAGTGTATTTTTCCCCTTCTTTCCTCTGACGCATCAGAGATGGCTGTGGCTGGAGATGGAACACTGGACAGGGTGGGCCAGTGCTCTGAGATGGCACTGATCATTTTTTCAGGTGCTTGACTGGCTGGTTCTTGTTCAATGCTCCAGTTCTAACTGATTGCCGTATGTTGGGTCAGGAAGGAATTTTCCCCAGGCCAGATTTGCAGTGACCTGGGGTTTTTCTCAACTTCCTTTGCAGCATGTGGGTGCAAATCACTTGCCAGGATTATCTGGGTATATCTCATTTAATCATTTTCCTGCCATTGCAGGGGCCTTGAGAATTGGTGCACCTTGTTCCCTCAATTGTCTCCCTGAAACACGTAATAGTTTAGTCTCCTGTGGGTTGTGATACTTTTGGACTAATTTTGGGTGTTGGTTTTACTGTGCAGGTGCTTGGTGGTGTTGGTACCTGTGGTATATGGGAGGTTAGATGAGTTGGTGGTCTCTTTTGGCCTTAAACTCTGAATTAACTAGCATATTCTAACTAAGATTGATTAAAACTCTAACATATGGACAAGGCAGGTTTTACTATAGCATGTCCTAGCTGGTTGAGTTGAAGTCTAGACTCTCCCCCTAGGCAAATACATTTTCAAAATACAAATTGTATCCTATCACTTGTCCTTCACCCCTTTATACCTCCTTTTATGCAGCTTAGAATTGGGCCAAATGTGTTTGAACAGATATTTGTTCCTGTAAGGGTTATTAATATTGTACTATAGTTTTAAAGCAAAATTGGCCACTTGGTGTATACTTCAGATACTGATCTTGAGCCAAAATCAAGCTAGACCTTACTGGGATTAAAGCCCATTTTAAATCAGTTTAATGTAATATATATTCTATTGTATAGTTCCCTTAAGAGTGTGTGTGTGTGTGTGTGTGTGTGTGTGTGTGTGTGTGTGTGTGTGTGTGTGTGTGTAGAATTAGTAGTGTTGCCTGTAGTTAAAGATGCCCAATGTTTCCCCTTATAGGATTCTGTTTTCAATTGCTTACAACTTTACCAATCTACTATTTAGGTTGGTATGTTCCATATTGTGTGTCTGCCTGAATTCTTTTTTTGGAAAGCTTGAGCTAAATTGATTCCATTGTTTCTGAGAATGACGTTACAGAAAAATATTTTGCCCATGTTTTAAAATTTCCGCTCTTCTGTTGAGATGTTCCAATGCCTCTATGCTTTGGAGCTGGGACTTGAAATCTAGCAGAGGTGTCATCCTGGTGTCAGGTATGTCTTTTGCTAACCTAATGAAAATCTGCCCAAACTTGGTGAAGTTATAAGCCTCTCTGAGGAAAATGAGTTTACATGAGCTCTGTAGAAACTTGTTAGTTTGGCAGCTAAATGCTTTGAAGATTCAGTGTGCACTGAGCATGCTCCATCCCCTTACAGCTCCTACATGCCGACCATGCTGTGCATGAACCTTCCCCACAGAATGTGACTGAGTTATACTCCAGGGCTGAGTATAACTTTCCCTGTTGTTGTTCCTCCTGGCTGTTTGTGGCTGTTGTGGCTCCAGTCTCCACAACTGAGAAAAGGGAGATTCCTTTGTTCTTTCAATGATCCCCCTATTGGTACCCTGGCAGTGAGGAGGAGGAAGAGAAGGAAGGAAGCGCCTTATTCTAATGCAGAAGGGTGACTGGTGTGTGTGTGGGAGAGCCAGGGGTGGGGTGGGGAGGAGGGCGGGAGCTGGGTGGTGGGGGATGGTGGCAATTAGTAGTGGGGATGGTAGTGGTGGGGCAGCAGCCAGGATGGGATTGGGGGTGGATAGGAACAAAGGGGACAAAAACTGGGGACATGGGCAGAACAGTCTATAACCATTAGTACACAGATCCCTTCAAAACCTGGAATTGAACCTAGGATTTTTGAGTCTGTGCTTTCTTCTGTGGTCAACAAGAAGCTGTGACACTTTTTCTCAGTGTGCCCAGGACTGAGAGCCACCTTGTTACCCTCTGCCTTCAGCGCAAGAGAGACTTGTGGGTGCGTAACTGGGTGTCAGCTCCCTGACAACGCCAGCCTGCTAGATATTCAATCTCCTCAGGGTAATGCTAGCCCTTGCTTTGCTTTGCAGGTTATCAATAGGTGAACCCCAGTCTTTGAGCCTCTTTGAAGCATTCCCTTGTGATATCCAGCCTCTGTCACTGGCTACTGATAGACATACCAGCCTTGCTATGCCCAAGGGGACCGTGTACACACCAACTCATTTGATTCAAATGAGGATCAATTCCTACACAACGCCACAGCGCTGAAATATATTTATTGTCAAAAAATCATACATATTTATTATCAAAGGTTAAGATTTAAGAGAGGGTGAATAAGGAAAATGAAAATGGAAAGGTTACTTATGCTTTTCTAGAGACTAAACTTAACTTTAACAGGCTGTCTAAAAGCAGTCATGACTTAGTCTATATGTCTTTTGCAGCATTTCCAACCAAGGCGGGTTGGAATTCCATTTTCATGAATGTAGTTGTTTTGCCTGAGTACTTCCTCAGGTGCAGGATAAAATGGTGCCCTTTTGCGTTCTCCTTATATACCCCAAAGGTCATTGTTTTGTCCCCAGAGTCAGGATGATGCCATGGTTTCTTTTCTGATGTGCTGATTCCATGTTGCCTTCACATCCTCATGTTGACATCGTATGGAAATGAGGCTTCCATTGTGTTGGCTTAGAATGCTTAATTTACTTATGAACTGAGGCAGACAGGTAAATATATTTCCTTTGTCTGGCAGAAACATGTTTGTCAACCCTACCTTGATTCAGACTTTTGGGAACATATTTTCAGTATTAATATACGTAATTTCTTACATACTGTATGTACATGTTGCAATATTAATGATTCTGGCTTTCATTTAAGACTTCAGATGATATTCTTTATGGATAAATGCTATGAAAGCAGTGTGCTAGGTGTAGTGAGTATGTCAGGCCTGTTAGAAGTTGCTCTTACAGAACAGTGAACCCAATTGCCAGCTGGCACCAATGGTGTGTGTGTGTGTGTGTGTGTGTGTGTGTGTGTACATCGTTTCAGTTTTGCTACATTCTAAGCTTTAATATTTCACTCAGGGAAGAGTGAGTGAAACGCACCATTCATTTCGTAGAACCAAGATGCAGAAAATAGCTGCAATTACTTTTTTTGTTTACAATCTGGAAAGGGATACTAATAGTTCACACGTGTCAGAAAAACTGATTTCAGAAAGTTCTTGACTGCATAGTTGAAAAACAAACCAGTGTGTTTTTTGTTTTTCAGTTAGCAATAATATGTTGAAGCTCTGCAATGTGAAATGAACTGATAATTTCCGAAGGTCATGCTCTTCCCCATAAACCAAACTGCTCTGCACTCCCAAGGGGAAATGGCACAACTGGGTTGACTTCTCATTATTTCTTCCTGTGGCGCTTCCTTATTGAATTATTGCCAGGTAGTTGCAGCAGATGCTCATCAGGCCACTGCAGGATTCCTCTGTTAATTGAACTATAATGGGGATGACAGCAGGGAAGGTCAAAATGATGAGACCAATGATGTAACAGGAACTCTGGTTGCCTACAAGCTGAACAGATAATTGACCTTACTTAGATAATTTTATCATATTAGTTTTTATAAGTCCACAGCCTTATTATGATTGTTTGTTTGTGTTTTTAATTACTTGTATTGTGGTAGTACCCATAGCCCCACTCAAGATTGGGGCTCCGTGGTGCAAAGCTCCAAAGAAACATGATCCCTGCCCTGAAGAGTTTACACTCCAATATGAAACAACATACAAGTGAGTTTAACAAACTGCAGAAGAGAAGAAAAGAGGAGGACAAGAGTAATAAAGATGAAATCATGCAGTTCATGTAGGGTTGTGGTTTAGCACTACTGGGGTGATTCCAAATCATTTGAATGAGATAGAATCATAGAAATGTAGCACTGGAAGTATCCTTAAGAGGTGGCTGGCTCACTACAAAAGCAATTTTCCCTCTCTTGGTATTGACACCTCCTCATCAATTCTTGGGAGTGGACTACATCCACCTGACTAAATTGGTCTTCAACATTGGTTCTCCACTCGTAAGGTAACACTCTTCCTTCATGTGCCAATATATAATTATGCCTGTATGTAATTTTCACTCCATGCATCTGAAGAAGTGGGTTTTTTACCCACAAGCTGATGCCCAAATAAATCTGTTAGTCTTTAAGGTGCCACAGGACTCCTCATTGTTTTTAAGAGGTTATCTAGTCCACCCTCTAGAGCTGAGACAGGACCAAGTATATCTAGATGGGGGTTCTGACAACAATTTTTTTTGGTGACCTCAGAGTGCAGCCATCAACTCCTGCTGGTGGCTGCTATGACGAACCTGTCTCTCTGTCCCTGCCTTCCACAGCCCCTCATTGAGAGCCCACCTTAGGGAAGGTGGGTCAGGGATTCACTAACCGCCCATAGAGTCACAGGCTGGGCATGCCTTGGCTGGGGGAGCTGCCCATGGGGTGCCATGACAACTGAACACTGCAGCCACCTCCACTGGCAGAATCCACCTCTGGTGCCATGCACGTTGGCCCGCATGTTTCCAGAAGTGCTGCCTAGAGCCCCCAAGGAGGCTGCGTGGTGCAGGGTGCTGATCCCTGCTGGAGGCACCAGTGCAAACACCAAGGCGGCACATCTCGCTGCCCTTGATAGCAGTTATTCAGGAGCAACAGCTGTGTGCTGCAGGGAGGTGGCGCTTCTCCTGCTCTCTCCCCCCCACCCAATCTTCACCCCTGCTTTGGAGGCTCTGGTGACCACAAAAAAAAATCTGCTGGTGGCCACATGCGGCTATGAGGGCTGCATTTGAGAAATGCTCATCTAGACCATTTGAGAAACGCTCATCTAGACCATTCCTGATAAGTATCTGTTTTTACCCTCTCCCCCTGTTCCCAGAGTGAGATTCCATGATCTCCCTTCATAATCTATTCTAGTACCAGGGCCGCCCAGGGGGGCCAAGTGGGGCAATTTGCCCCAGGCCCCGCAGGGGCCCCCACGAGAATGTTGGAGGCTCCCCCCTGCCTCCACCTTCTCCTGGCGCCTCAGCGTGCTGCTTCCAGGAGCGGCCCTGGACAGAGCTAAAGTGGCGTGGCTCTGCTGGGGCCTGAGCTCCTTCTGCTCAGAGCCGCATGGTAAGGGGGTGGGGCTGTGAGCTGCGGCCGAGCAACGGGGGCTCAGGTCACGTGGAGCCAGGCCGCTGCTGCGCTGTCCAGGGCCGCTTCTGAATGCGGCGCGCTGAGGCTCCAGGAGATGGGGGAAGCAGGAGTAAGCAACATGGTAAGCCCCTCTGAGCCGGATACCCTCCTGACCCCCCTCAGCCCTGACTCCCAGCTCTGAGCCCAGCCTCTCTGAGCCGGGCATGCCCCTGACCCCCCGCCCCCACAGCCCTGACCACCAGCTCCAAGCCCAGCCCCTCTGAGCTAGGCACCCCCTCCTGACCCCCCCCGCTCCAAGCCCAGCCCCTCTGAGCCAGGCAACCCCCGACCCCATCCCTCCACAGTCCTGACCCCCAGCTCTGAGCCCAGCCCCTCTGAGCCGGGCACTCCCTGACCCCTTCCCTCCTTCAGCTGTGAACCGGGCACCCCCTGACCCAGAGCCCAGCTCCCCACTCAGCCCTGAGCAACAGCAGTGCCACCCCCAGGCAGCGACAGCCCATTGGCACCAACCATCACCATCACCCAGCGACAGCCCATTATGTAATTGCAAATGTATACATACCATTAAAGCATTTAATGTTTTTAAATCATGTTCAAATTATTAAAAGTAAACTTTTGAATGTATTTCACTGGTTATTTTTTACATTTCCAAATACATGATACTATAGTATTGCAACTTTTTTTATGGAAGGGCCCCCCGAAATTGCTTTGCCCCAGGCCCCTTGAATCCTCTGGGTGGCCCTGTCTAGATTAAGCCCATTACTTCTTGTCCTCACTTCAGTGGATGTGATCAATTTCTTTTGATCACCAGCTTCTTTATAATAGCCCAACACATATCTGACAATTATTATCAGGTCCCCCTCAGTCTTCATTTCTCAAGACTAAACATGCCCCTTTTTTAACCTTTCCTCATAGATCAGATTTTTCTAAATCTTTTATCATTTTTGTAGCTCTTCTTGTCTCTCGCCAATTTGTCCACGTCTTTCTGAAAGTGTGGCACCCAGAATTAGACAGTGTTCCAGCTGAGGCCTCACCAGTATTGAGTAGAGCAAGAAAGTTGCCTCCTATCCCTGACATAACATTCCAGTTAATACACCCCAGAATGATCTGAGCTGTGAACAGGGGCGGCTCTACAAAGTAGGCTGCCCCAAGCAGCGTGGAGCGCTGCGCCGCCCTTCCCCAGTCCCGCGGCGGGTCCCCTCTTCCCGCGGCTCCGGCATCCTGGGGAGGGCGGTATTTGGCTCCGGTTGAGCTCCCGCCGGCATGCCTGCGGCAGGTCCACCGGAGCCCGGGACGAGCGGACCTGCCGAAGTCATGCCTGCGGGAGCTCAACCGGAGCCGCGGGAAGACGGGACCTGCCGCAGGCATGACTGCGGCAGGTCCGCTCGTCCCGGGCTCCGGTGGACCTGCCGCAGGCATGCCGGCGGGAGCTCCACCGGGGCCAAATGACGCCCTCCCCAGGATGCCGCCCCAAGCGGGCGCTTGGCCCGCTGGTGCCTAGAGCCGCCCCTGGCTGTGAAGGGGAAGGGTCTAGAACCCAGGCTCTAGCCCGAGCCCAAATGTCTACACTGCAATTTTATAGCCCTGCAGCCTGTAACCCGAGAGCCTAGTCTACTGACTGGGCTATCCCTGGGTATTTCATTGCAGTGTAGACATACCCTTAGTGACCAGAGTGCTGGGTCAGCTCTAGGCTCCTCACACTCTCATACGCTAACACCCCTGTCTGTCAACTTCTCAGTGTGTGTGTTTGTGTGTGTGTTTGTGTGTGTGTGTGTGTGTTCCAGTATCCTTTCTGGACTTTTTTGTTACTATCATTGTTATACTTCACAGTAGAATCCTCTTTACACATTTGTCTTAATGCACTATGCCATTACCAGTTGTGTCTAATGACTGGAAGACCTCTTGCAAATTGCTAATTTTTTAGGGGTGGGGAATTGAAAAGAAATTGCATGAACCAACAGGAAGTCACAAAATATCTTATCAGAGGGGTAGCCGTGTTAGTCTGGATCTGTAAAAAGCAACAGAGTCCCGTGGCACCTTATAGACTAACAGATGTATTGGGGCATAAGCTTTCGTGGGTGAATACCCACTTTGTCAGATGCAAAATATCCTTTGTTCATTTATTCTGACACCTCTAGCTTTAATTACTTAGAGTAAAATGTCAGAATGTGGTAGTAAATGTACCGTTATTACTGCAGAGTATATTTTGCAGACATAATGAAGCCTTAATTATATAAGAGCTTTTTACAACACTTGCTATTTGCTGGGACTCCTGTTTTAGTGTGTGCATTAGCACAGGTCTATTCTACAGCCTGTCAGTTTCTTGAGTCCTACAGAGTGCTACTCAGGTTTTCCAATCCTTGCCCTTTTTGAAGGTTGATACTTAAATGTATTGAGGTAAACATCTGATGACAGAGCATGCATTGGAACAAATGTTTATTTCAGCACTTCGGAAATGAGTTGTTGAAACAATAGAATTTATCATGTGGATGTGTTTGTGTCTGTTTATATTAGCTCATTTGTGTCTGGCCTAAAACTAGGTAGTGGGAAAGGAAAGAGTAATAAGGGCAACATTCATAGGTACCAACACTGTGGAGACCATATTATTCTTTAAAATGTAGGCATTGCAGCAAAATTGAGTATTTTTATAGCTTAAAGAAGAATTGAAGATGGCCTATGCCATTTATATAGCTTCAGTAGCCTGTTATGAATATGATTTTTTCCCAGTTATCTCCAATTTTGGAGATGCAATTTTGCACCCACAAATGTTTTCACCTGCATTTAATTGCATGCAAAAATGGTAGCATTTTCAGGGGTGCTGGAACTAGCGGTGCTCAGGGTGCGGCAGGAACCCTCTGGCTTGAAGTGATTTACAGGTTTGTTCAGTGGCTTTCAGCATTGCCACTACAAAAATTGTTCCAATGCTGCTGGAAAATTTTCCTGGATCTCTGTATCTGATTTCCTGAATCAGGTAGCTGGGCATGTATATGCAATCATTTGTTCTGGCTGTGGTACACACCCATTGTTTTAGCAAAAGCTTTGCACATCACAACCTATTAGTTAAATAGAGATGCAATATCCTTTCTGGACTTTTCCCTTTGTCCTGCTAATCCAATTTTAACAGTATTCCAGAATCAGCACAATTATGGGCACTATTCTTATTATAAATCAATAGGTTAGAGATGGAAAAGACTTACTGGATCATCCAGTCCATAAGACTGCCAGTGCTAAAAGGTGCATCAGATATTAAACTGGTAACAGATCCAGTCTAGGCACTAGCCTGTTGAGGTTTTTTAAATACATCACAGCATTGCTTTGTGAAGAAATCCTAATGTTTGTACTTGAATGCAAAATTTTGCTTGTCTTGGCATCTTCAGAATGTTTTTTATTCTATTAATTCTGTCTATTAATTTTGCTATATTCTGAGGAAACTTCAAGGAAAATTTCATCACTGTACTAAACAAACAGTTCAGAAATTTAAGTACAGGTGTGCAAAGGAAAGGCAGTGCAAGTAGTATCCCCTGTCACTTTCCATTATAAGACCTTGTTTTCAATTTCAGTCAGAAAAATGAGTCCCTATGTTTCTCAAACCGGACACTCTGACTCTTTTGACAATTCTGGCCTTAATTTCTGTTACCTTGTGTGTAAAATGGGAAGGATAATACCACAGAGGTGTTGTGAAGATAAATCCATGAATGCTTGTAAAGCGCTAAGATACAACAATTATAAGACCATAGAAAAGTCCACGAGGAAATAAATAATTGTGTATTCAGTGCAGGGTTTGGCTGGTGTGCAGTAAATAATGCATGTGGCCATGCATTAAATGGCGAGGATAAAAAAAATATTAAATAGTTAACCATTCAGTGAGCACCAAACATTGTGTGCGCTGAATAAGGCAAGGTTCCTGTGGAAAAAAATACTATAAGATTGTATAAATAAAGACAGGAAGTGCCAACATTTTGATAAAACTTCTGAATTCTTGACCTTGCAACCTTAATATTCTTTTAAAGTAGGGTTTTGTTGTTGTAATATAATATATACACTTGCATACAGATGAATTAAGTTTTGCTCCAATTGCATTTCTTTAGCTGACCCATTGATCTGGACTGCTTAGAGAAATTTAAAATCATATATACTTTCTATTATTGAAAGTCAAGTTTTTTTTCATCGCATGCATTGTAAATACTTACAATGACCTGGATGTAATAGCAATATCGTTTCACAGAAGAGTTCCATTCTGTCGTTATTTTAATTAAAACCATTTAGCTGATGGAAAGTTCATCCTCTGGTGTTTAATGTATTTGTAATGCATCTGTTTGGGCTCCCCTGCTAGAGATATCTTTCATTATAACCCACTCATCTAAGTTTATAATTAAACTTCTAAATGTAAACCTTTATTAAGTTTCCAGAATACACTCTGAAACCGAAGTTCATGACAGAAAACAGGAAAATTTGGGGGTTTATATGTTTCTCCCAATTAGGTCACTATAATTTCAGAAGCATTTCAGCTGCAATGCAACAATGGCCTTTACTGTCTGTACGTTAAGCGTTACTTTGTGTAACCCTTCAGTTTCCTCCATAGTTGCAGAACGAGAAGCAGGCATTATTGAATTTACAGATATAATAAAGGTAGTGAAAACTTTTATAGTGGCTTTTTTTTCAGCAGCTAAACATCTATTCTAAAAAAGGAGTCACTGATGTTATAAAATGAAAAAGGACCAACTACTGTAGATTGTATTGGACCTTGTCTACATTGGAGTTACCAGCTACTGGTATAATTGCCTCGCTGTAATTGCATGGATGCATACCCTAGGGTAGACACAGTGCACCGGTGTGACTTACTCTGGGTAATACTCCAGAGTAGACTGACTTAGATGGTATACCCCCTAATTGTTTGCAAAAGTTCTCTTCCAGATGCAGGTATATTACTAGCACTGTGTGTTCTTTTAAGAATATTTCCACTCTCACAATTATTGTAGCAAACTGCATTAAGTATTCTGCAGTTTAATGTTCTGATTCATATAAATAACCAATTAAGAAGGCAACATTTAGAAGTAATTGCCAACTAATGTTGTAGATCTATAAATCTAGCACTTTTACACAGTGCATTTTAATCCATGGATCTCAAAGTGCTTCAGAAAGGAGGGTAAATATCTGTAACTACATTGTATAAATGGAAAAGGGGAGGCACGAAGGTCCAGACTGCCATTCTTACTCTTGTTGAGTGGTTCTGTTGAAGTCAGTGGGACTACTAGTACTTTACTCCACAAGTGGCAGAATCTGGCCCTGAGTGATTTGTCTTAGGTCACATAGGAAGTCTGTGGCAACGCTGAGAATAGAATCTAGGTCACTGCACTTCAGCCACAAGACTATCTTCATCTAAAATATGTCAGCAGTGGAAGAATTGATGAGGTGTGTGTATAAATCATATGGGAATAAAACCTGTTTCCAGTTTAGCTTGGTATTTTCTCATGATATTAAAAATCATGTGTGTGTACATGTACACATGCACACAAAACAATAGCTAATAGTGAAGGACCAGATCCTGGCTCCATGGACGTGGCTGTAGAGAGCTTACTCGGGGCTGGCTGTAAATTCACAGTCTAGTTCATTATTTTTTCTTTAGTTTTTCTATAAATCTCAATGTTTGTAAAATTTAGAATAACTTTACCTGAAGACTTTTGATCTGCTGATTATCACAGGTTATCTATGGCACATGTAAAGGGTGGTTTGACAGGCACCATTCCAAGCTATGATCTGCTGATGAGGAATCAAATAGGATTAGTCTTTGGATAATACCTTTTGCAGAAGGCAGGGCAGAGTTTAGTAGTACATGGTGTTAACATTTCAGAAAGGTCAAGATAAGTGAGAATCTATAAATCTTAGGATAAATAAGTGATGAGTTTCTGCCCTGTATTCCAGGCAAACTGTTATTACTGTTTTTAATTTTGTTTTTTCTGCTAAGAGAATTGAATAATCATTAAAGTGTTTTGTGCTGGACAATTACCAAATGATTTTCAGGTCAGATATGAGACATGCAAGTGCTTTTTCTATCGTTGTTAAAATTGTGCTGGTTTATTTTAGTTGCATAATGTTTTTTAAATGTAATAGTTTTCCCAACTCTCTTCATAAGTATTCTCATTGCAAAGAAAAATACTAGGGCAAATTCAACCATGGCTGAAGTGGGCACAACTCCTACTGAATTCAAAGGGAATTTTACTTCCTTATGACAAGGGTGAATTAAGTTGACTTGGGTTTTCAGACTTCAGCCAGTTCATTTTCAGGTTGAGTAACAAATATTGCACAAATTCATACAGAACAGGGCTAGATTTATGATGTCAGAAGCCACTGCAAGGAGTGTGAAGGGGTACTACACTAGTGGTAGCGATCTTAATTATTTTCTCTTTGGGGTACCTGCAGAAACATCAATTACTATACTATTGTAACAGAGTGCGTTCATTGTGTATTTCCTCCAGTGTTGGTCACTAATGGCTGGCTGCTGTTGAGAGCAGGAAAAGGCATAGCCTTGGTTACCCAGCAGTGCCAGAGACCCTGCTGCTTTAGCAGTGTCTAGCACTGCTGGGACTCTGGTTCTTGTGCTCTGGGTGTGCAAGCACTAGCATTCTGGTTACCTGTGTGGGACTGGGCAGCAAGTTTCATTACAGCCTCTCCATCTTGCTATCCATCTATGCAGGGAAAGCCAGAGTCTGGTTGGCAACGTTCACCAATTTCTCTCTAGAAAATCCAGGACTCTAATAACCAAATAAGAATTTTTAATATACAAAGAGAACAGAGTCCCTTGATGTGCTCTATGGCTGCTCCCCTCTAAAGGGACTGTGGTAGTTTTGTGGTACGTGGTAGCTTCTGCAGCCTGCATTCTGTTGCGTAAATTTTCATTTTTAATCTGAGGTGGGTGGGTAGGAAAGAATTAACAAACAAAGAAATAAACTTCCTGCTAGTTAGCCATTTTTACTGTACTGTCTTAAATACATGCTCACTAATAAGATGGCATTGGCATTTATGATAATACATCTGTTACAATGCAATTTCCATTAGTGGAAGGTATTTCAAAGCAAATGGATTTTGAACCTTTACTGTCACATGTGCATGCAAACAATTTTATTCACATTCTGATTGATCTTTAATATCAGCTCAAAATATAATGTAAACAGTGTGGGCCTGATCCTTCAAACATACGAGTGTAGCACTGGAACAAGTCCTGATTTTAATGTCATGAGAAATGTACCCATGTGGGTATTTGCAGGATTGGGCTCTATGCCACTGTTGTCACGGTGTGAAAATACAGGATGGGTAGGGTACTGCAATATAAGAAGGGAGTGGGGATAGCTCAGTGGCTTGAGCATTGGCTTGCTAAACCAAGGGTTGTGAGTTCAATCATTAAGGGGGCCATTTAGGGGTTTGAGGATTGGTCCTGCTCTGAGCAGAGGGTTGGACTAGATGATCTCCTGAGGTCCCTTCCAACCCTAATAATCTATGATTCCAAGAATGTCATAAAAGACATTGAATAAGCTGGAAAAATCAAGGGAATGTTTAATGTGATGCCCCTATCCTGCAAGCATTATGCACGTGTAACTTTAAACATGTGAATAATCCAACTGAAATCAGTGGGATGACTTGTGCTTAAAATGTAAGCACATGCATAAGTGTTTGTAGGGTTAATGCATATATAGTGTGTGGGCACAAGATTATTTTAGGTAATGAGTTTGTCTTGGATAACCGTGGACTATATAAATCATTGTTACCTCTCCTAATTGGCCACTTTTTAAATTTGGGAGTAAGTGGAGAGAGAAACCTATAAGTGACCAGAAAAGAAAATACAGTAAAAGAATTTTGGGGGAGAGAAAAAAATATATTTTTGAGTTGTGATTTGAAGTTTAATTTCCTCATCTGGGGAAAAAAACAATAAATAATTATAAGGAAAATGCATCATGAACATGAAGGTCAGATCAGAATTAATAGTTTGAATAATCTGTAAATTTATTTTTTAAAATGTGAACTACAGATTTTTTTCCTCTCTGTATTTGCCAATTCACAGTTAACTATGCCTTCACATTTGGAAGTTTGAGATATTCAGTAACTAAATTTGATGTGAAATCTTGGTGGCCTTCATAATGTAATTTATTCATGCTGCTGTGGATGGCATATGTTGCCTGTGTGGTAACTTTTTATCATATCTGCACAGAACTGCTAGTGTTTCAAATTGTGTTATACAAACTGAGATAAAGGGACAAATTCGGATTTTGCTTGCCTCGGTGTAAATCAGTGTACTCAGTGGCGTTACATTGGTGTAAGCGAGATGGGAATCAGGTTCAGGGTCTTTAATTTATTCCTGTGGGTTTCTTTTTCAGACTTAATGTAATCTCTGTACTCCTCAGACAACAGCAGGCTGTTATTTTTGTAGTCTTTCTCAAGGAACTAACAGATGCCAAGCCTCCTGACTAGGGCAGGAGTCTCCTACCCTTGGGGAGTTACTGCTACCCACTAACCCTTCCAATTCTGAGCTGGGGAAAGTGTGTTCAAAAGGAAGCTGATGAGTGCTACCTGAGATAAAAAACAAAAACTAAAAAACCACAACTGGCAGTGAGTGTTGTCTGAGGTTTCCTTGGATTTGTGTCTTTAGTGAAATATCTTCTAGTAGAAAGATAAAGTCCCTATCCTGGCCTTATTCAGCTCCACAATGTGGAGTGCTGGCTGGGTCCCAGATGTACAGGGCCCTATTTGAACCTACAGAGGTCTCATGAGGGTCAGCAGCAGAGTGCCTGCACAGGGCATGATCCTGCAAAGTGCTGAGCACTCTGGCCCTGATCCAGTAAAGCACTTTAGCTTGTACTTAAATTTAAGTTTATGAGCAGGCCCATTGCATTCAGAGAGATGTCTTGCATTCTTGAACTTAAGCACATGCTTAAGTTCCTTGTAGGATTAGAACCTGTGACGGGATCCCGGGGTGCATCCTGGGACTGTGGGACCGCTGTGCCCCCCGAACTCTCTCCAGCCTGGGCTTTCTCTCACAATGCCTTGCTAGTGACCAGCAGCAAACCCCTCCAGGTGCTGTTATCACTTAGCACAACCACATGTGGGGACCCAACACCCAGCTAGATTACATGAATGCTCCCAGAGCCACTCATGAATCACACACACAAAGTCACCAGAGCCAAATCCTCCCAGCACTGTACCTCAGGAATATGCTGTCTTGCACTGTTCGAGATGGGCATTGCAGATTTATTAATTGGTTCACCACTTCATCAATGGAAAGTTGAGGAGATTTGCCAAACACTTCATCAAACTCATTGGTAAAGATAAACAATAAAACAAATTTATTGACTACAAAAGATAGGTTTTAAGTGATGGACAAAAAAGTCAGAGTTAGTTGCCAAAAGAAATAAAATATAAGCACACAGTTTAAACTCTTCTCCCTATTAGACCGGGCAACAACTAGACTAAGTAGTTTTTCTCACCCCACTGGATATTGCAGTTCATAGTACACAGATTTCACCCTTGAAATCTGGGCCAGTCCTCTCAGTTGGAGTCTTCAGAGTGTCCTTGTTGATTGCAGCATAGATGGGTGAAGGAGAAAGACCCCACATGGGCCTCCTGTGTTTGGTTTTATACCCTCAGTCTGTGTGCTTGGAAAATAAGTCCAGGCATGTCTGGGTGCATTGCTGAGTCTCCAGACAAGGTTGAGCAATTCCCCTCTTTTGGCCTCATGCGGGTGAGTCATTGCATTGTAGCTCCCTTGCTGGACAGTGGTTGTTGATGGGTTGATTGACACCTCACCCGAGTGTTGGCTATTTTCCTTGCTGTTGCCTCTGGAGCTAATATCTGGCCGAATCCCCAATTTACAGTATGTTTTAGTGACAACCATAAAACGTAATTCTCATAACTTCATATGGGTTAATGATATACATTTATGGATAGATAAATGACTTTCAGAAGATCGTAACCTTTCCCTGATACCTTAAAAGGCATGCTTCATAACTGTATATAAATGAGGAATATGGGGTTACAGGGTGCTCCCCCAAGGCACAGAATGTCACAGAACCAGTGTTGCCAAACCCTGCCAATTCTCCCCCACCCCAGGACATCAGTCATACATAGTATCAGTCGTGGTGGTTGTGATGCTGGGAATGACATTAGGGGAAGCGGTGCCCCTTGATATTTGTTGTGGAGTGAGGAGGATTAGTCCAGATGAGTGATGGTCGCGTAGAGTTAATTACAGGATGGCCTAGTGTTAGAGCTGGCCAAAATTTTTCCTGTGGAATAGAACTTCACCAGATAATGCTGGGTTGCGAAACCCAAAATGTTTCACAAGAACAGTTTGGATTTGAACTCTAGTCTAATCACAGGCAAGTTTATGTTGGAAAGTTGCCTAGTGAGCTCAGGGTCTCTTGCAGCTTCCAGGGTCTGTGGCTTTGGGGCAGCTCCATGGTGCAGAGCTCCAGGACCAGGGATCGTTGGATCGTGCCTAGACAACCTTGCTGTGCCAGGGATTCTAGGCTCTCTGCCTCAGAGCTGGGAGCCTGAAAGCCCTGGGAACCCCAGCTCTCACCAACACTTGGCTCCCAACTCAGCAGTGGGGAGCCTGGAAACCCAGAGAGCCCCAACTCTCACATTTGATTTCTTATCTCTTCTCTCCCCCTGCTCCCCTTGAATTTCTTTTTGGCTGAAACTTGCAGTTTTCATTCTGAAATGAAACAAAAACTTTTTTGGAGCTTCCACTGGCATGGAATTGAGATATGTGTGTCACTCTCTCTCCTGAAGTCGTCCCATTTGCAATGCACTGGATCCAAAGAGTAGGGTGCAAAGCCCCTATGCCTCACTTCTATACCAGGCGCGGCTGGGTTCTTGGGCTTGATTAACCCAGTGCAAACTTGCTTACAAGGCCACTTATGGTCCTTTGTTTGACCCTGTAAGATTTAGGATTTAGCTCTAGATCGAGGACTAGGATTTGCTTTTTTCCCTTCAATTCAGGGTGCAATGTTTGTTCTTGAAATTGAAAGTCTAGGTCGTAACGTTAACCCCAAAACATTGGGAAAAGTCCATGAATGCAAGCGTCTTACATTGCCTGCATTACTTTTCCTGTGTAAAAGCTCAATTTGATATCTTTACAGGTTTCGCAATGCAGCTAAAATATAAAAATGAATTAAGCTAAACAGATACAACACTGTATCCTCCACAGCAGTTAGTCAATATCTGATTAACTGTAATTACATGAGTTTATCATGATAGAAACTGTTTGAGTAATTTCAATAAAACTCCAAATTAAAAGATTTAGTGTATATCCACTATTTTCAGGTTTATCTTTGACTTCTTATCAAGAACCACACTGTGTATTATGTATTGTAATAATGCTGCTTTTGTATAAGGCTGGAAATATAATGGAATTTCAGAACTAAACTTCTAATATCTGATAACTTTAATGAAAGGCACCGAATGATGCCAATAACATGTTGCAGAAGAATCTTATCACTCTGCTTGCCCTGTCCCAGCGGTGAAACTTTGACATATGAAATGTGGGACTAATGACCAGTTACAAATGTAGGAATTCAGGAAATATAAATGCAAAAGCTAATCTTGTAGGAGAAAGAGTTTAGATTACATGTATAACGTTCACTTTCACATCAAAATTCAATTCTTAGTTCTAATGCCATTTTTTAACTGTATCTTCTACATACAATATGCAGAGATGAACTGGCAATCCAAATCTTGTGTCTCAGTGTCCTTAGCTTCATGGAAGTTGGGATTCGTATCCAGAACTGAACTTTGCAGCTTGAATCTGTCTCCATCCATGGTTTGTTTAATTATGAAATACGAGATATCATGGATGATGGACATGTAAAAGATAAATAGAGCGAAGAGAGAAAAAAATGTTGCATAAGGCTCTCACATGACATATTGTGGTGAAAGCCTTGAATTTTAAAACTGTGACACTAGCAAATTGCTTAGGAACTCACTAAGGGCATTGGTAATGGCCACCATTTTGGCTGATACCTAGAATTGAACCAGGGGCCTCCAGAGCTAAAAGTACATATCTATACATGTACCATCTCTAAAGTACCCACATAACAGACTCTGTGCCAGAGAAGGGGATGTGCAATGTGTACTGAGTAGTACTGACCCTGAGTGCTCTGCTTTATTACTATGTATTTTAAGCAAACTAATTTTGCCTTTTCTTCCATTTCTAGGACTAGAGAAGACAAGAAACTGAATTATGTTTCTGAGGGATCTCTGGGTTTCTGCTCATTGGGCATGGCAGGGCCTGAGGAATATCTTGCTTTTACTTGTGCTCTCAATGTTACAAACAACTGATTTGGAAGCCAGGAAAGATCATCAATTTGTCTGGAAAACAGGTAGGAATCAACATATTCTTATTTATTCACTTTCTAGTTCCTATGATTTAAGAAGTCTGTTACCTATTCCTACTCTGACTTAGCACTATAAGAAATTCCCAAAGAAAAATGTCCTAATAGTATTTTCATGTAGTTTTATTTATTTATGTGTGTATATATACATATATTTCCCCCTCTACTCTAGTGTATTCCATCTTTTAGTTCACTGAAATGCTGTACCCTGCAGTGTCACTTGGTATAGTCTGGGTTTTCATAATGCTATCTCTTGAACAGAGGCAGCTAACAGGAGACTTTGTTCTGGGAGGCAGTGGCACTTAGTGAGTGGTGCTTTTGCTCCATCTGTGGGTTCTCTGTGAACAGGCTGCATAGCTGGGCCATGAGGCCTTTGGTAAGCAGTTGAGACACATCTGTCTGTTGGTGCCTTGGTAAAGGCCATGAGGCTTGGAGCTTTGATCAGATCCAGTGTTTGAAGTCTTTGAGTGGTCCATTGTTTCCTGGTGGTGAGGTATGGAGCTGGGCTAAACAGAGAGACTTTATATAAAAAACATCTTGCTGGGTGAATTCTAGAGCCACAAACAGGGGCAGCTAATAGGGGAGTTTCGGAGGTAGTTGAGCGCAGGAGTGTGAAAAGCTTTGCTTCCAGATTCTGCTCCTACATGCAGTTTCAAGATGGCCAGCGATGGAACTGTGGGTGTCCTGCAACGGATGTGCATTGTTTTATTTCCTGCCTGAAGCCAGAAGGGACTTACTACACATGAAGTGAAAGCCGGTGCTGGGAAAACTTCTTGGATTGGACAGGAAAATACAGACACTATTGAGAACCAGAGAAGTTGAGGAGTTCCTAGACAGCCCAGTTCAGGAAACATCAAGTACACCAGGTTCAAGGAAGAAAGAAGCTGGCCACCAAGGAGTTGGGGAGACAGGAAGCCAGAAGAGAGGCCTGGCCATTCATAACTATCGGAGGCAAGAGGTCACATCTACATTTTTCAGACAGAGACAGAGGAGGGTGGGTGGACTGTGGCTACTAGAGAGAAGAGGAAGCTTTTAGCTGTATGGAATTCCTCCTGGTCAAGTCAGTGGTCTCCAACCCTTTTACACACAAGATAACTTTTTGAATTTAAGATCATCCCAGGAGCTGCCCTGCCCCACTCACTCCATTCTGCCCTCACTCACTTTCACCAGGCTGGGGCAGGGAGTTGGGGTTTGGGAGGGGGTGTAGGCTCTGGGTTGGGGCCAGGGGTTCAGAATGTGGGAGGGGTCTTTAGGCTGAGCCTGGGGCAGGATTAGGGTGCAGGAGTGTGAGGGGTGCAAGCTCTGGGAGGAAGTTTGGGTGCAGGGGTCAGGTGGTCACACTGCACCTAATCTCATAGAATCCACTGGACCATTCATGAATTTTAATCCTTCAGGGATTGTCACAAATCAGCGTAACATTCTCAACTATGGGGTATGCATTGGCTGAGCCTCGGGCATGGGGTTGGGGTGAAGGAGTGAGGGGTACAAGCTCTGGGAGGGAGTTTGGTGCAGGAGGGGGCTTATAGCTGGTGCAGAGTGTTGGGGTGCAGGAGAGGGTGAGGGGGTTTGGGTGAAGGAGGGGGCTTCGGGCTGGAACAGGGGGTTGGGATGTGTGTGAGGGGTGCAAGGTGGAGGCTCCGGCTGGGAGGCGCTTACCGCAGATGGCTCCTGGCTGATGGTGCAGTGGGGCTCAGGCAGGCTGCCTGCCTTCTTTGGCCCCACGCTGCTTCTGGAAGCAGCTGGGCTGCTGGCATGTCTCTGTGGCCCCTGGGGGAAAGGGGAGATGCGGGTCTCTGTGCGTCGCTCGCTCCTGCAAGCGCTGCCTGGCCAATAGGAACTACAGGGCTAGTGCTTGGGGCAGGGGCAGTGTGTGAAGCTGCAGCCCCCACCCAGGGGCTGCAGGGATGTGCCAGCAGCCAGCCGCTTCTGGGAGCGCCATGGGGCCACAGCAGGCAGGCAGCCTGCTGAGCCCTGCTGTGCTGCCAGACTTTTTAGTGGCCTCGAGATCACGATCAACTGGCAGAGACTCCAGGATCGACCACTGCTTCAAGTTGATACCAGGTCCTCAATATTTAAACTGTGAAAGATACCTCTTAAAAACCAGGGGGTCTAAGGGAAGGGAAAGCTGTATGAGATATGCCCGTGCATGGTAGCTAAGCCCAGCCTCTAAGAATCAGTTTTGCCCATAAAGAGTTTCCTCAACTGTCCAAGGAAGTCTGTCCATCCTTGCTGGAGGTTCAACACTCAGAAGAATCAAAAGAACATTCTGCAAAGGATAAACAGACAACAGGATGGTGTGCTGTCTTCCCAGAATCAAGACATGCGACATCACTCACATGAGATTGGAGGAATTTCTGAAGTTAATGGGCAAGGATCCATTTATGGGCACTAATGACACTGCATCATGGGATATATCGCAGGTAAGAGATGACTTCAGGGAACTCAGAAGCATGCTGAAGAATAATGTCCAAGCGATCTTCTTTGTTATCTTCTTGTCCCGAGAGTGAAGGGAGACAGAAGGCAGAAGATTCTAAAAATGAACTTCTGGTTAGGTAAGTGGAATAGGATTTGGTTTTATGGAACATTGGTCCACCCTCTTCTATGGGAAGAGGAGACTCAGTAGAAATGGAACCAATCTCCTCAAGAACAGGCTGGCTCAAGTAGTCAGGAGGGTAATATTATTAAACTGAAATAACACAATGGGAGGGTAAAAAGAGGGGAGAATCAAGAAGTTGAGAACAAAATTAACAGAACCAAAGGACGTGAAGAGAAGAGATTCTTTAATTTCCTGTACACCAATGCTAGGAACCTCGTAGCAAACAAGAGGATTTGGCATTGCTCATTTGTGAGTATAAATTCAATCTAGTTGATATTACTGAAACACGATTCACACATTTGGAACGTTAACATAAATGGTTATAACCTATCTCTCGGTTTACACAATATAAATGTGATTAGTCATGATAAGCTACCATTAATTTTTAGTTCTCTAATCCGTTCCTCTTTCTATTGCTATTGATATACAGGCATATGCTAAATAAGGTATAGGTATGGATTAATGCAGTAATGCAAAAGCCTACAGGTCCCAAACTGTAAAACAATAGCTTAGCCAAACTGTCTAAGGTCCAAGGCTTAAAGACTTGACATAAGCAACTGACCAGTAAATGACCCTATATCCCAAGATAGAGTGTTGTTATAGGCAATTGTTGCTAAACTGCTGACAGGTAACCACAAAATGACACTTTATACTAGCTTTAGATATTTTAAGTTAACCACATCAGCATTTGTCAACTAACAGATTAATACTAATAAACTTGAAGTAAAAGGCCTATTAACCGATGGAAAAAGGGCATCCCAACGTTAGTAGGGTAAGGAAAAACAGATAAGGAAAAGGGGCTGATGCCCCTACTGAATATGCATTAGGCTTATTTAGTATTAGCATAAACTCTAATATAAGGTGGCACTTGACCCATACACCTGGAGCCTACCAGCTGAAGGACCACTCATGGGTCACTGTACTACTACAAGGTTCTCTGCAAAGGATGGTATGAGTAGGCAAATTCTGGATGCTTGTCTTATCTCTGTCTGCTTAGCTAGGTCAAAGTCTTTATGATATTGCTGACTATGCTAATAAAGCTATTGTAGATTCAAAAGGTCTTGCCTAAGTGTGAGTGTCTGTCTTGCATACCTGGGGGTCCTCACTCCCAAATTAACTGTGATGCTGTGGCTGATCTTGAGGCAAATGAACCCTGCCAAATCACCACATGTTAAATTGGAAACTCTAAATAATACCTAACCAACAGGTCACGCAACATTCCTTGTCTATACGAGGTAGAATTCTCCTGTGTTGGTTGCAATTAGTTTTTTAGTTTGGAAATTGTCCTCTACAATATTTAGAAACATCCAAGGATGTTTTACTACTGGCAATACAAGACGTCCTATAAAATAAAGTCCAGACCAGTGCTTATTTTTATTTATTTATTTGTATATATATACACACACACACACACACTTGGTGCTTTAACAGGGCTTATTTCACAAAGCTGAAAACAATTGAGTCAAATCAACTGGGAGAAGAATTTAATCAGAAGAATGTGAATAATTGGGAATTGTTTAAGGACTTAATAGATGACAATAGATTCCTCTAGCAATTGAGGAAAGAGGCTGAATTGGTTTTAAAAAATGACCTGGTTTAGAAGGGAAATGAAGGCAGCCACAAAAAATAAAAAAGTGAGAAGTTGATAGTAATAACTAGAAATCTGAAGCTAGGCATTGTAGAAAATTGATAAGGAAAGCAGAGAGACACAAGTTGAAATCTATGACCAGTATAATTAAAGACCACAAGAAGGAGCTTTTAAGTATGTTAGGAACAAAAAAGAATTCTGACCATAATATTGGTCCATTACTAGATGGAAATGGTGTAGAATTATCAATACTAATGCAGAAAAGGCAAAAGTGTTCAACAGATATCTCTGTTATGTATTTTGGGGGGAAAATAGGTGTAGTCTCTTCATAGGGTAAAATCACTCTTTCCATTCCAGTAGTGACTTAGGAAGATATTAATTACACCTATTGATTTTCAGTAAATTGTGTGATGCTGGAGAATTTCCAGAAGATTGGAAGAAAGCTAATGTGCCAATATTTTGAAAAGGGTAAATGGGATGACCTGGGTAATTATAGGCCTGTCAGCCTGATATCAAGCCTGGGCAAGATAATGGAGTGGCTGATACAGGACTCAGTCTAACAAAGAATTAAAGGAGGGTAATATAATTAATTATGTCACAGTTCTGAGCAACTTCATCTGTATTTCTCCTCTGTGGTCCAGCAAGGGCACCACTCTTAGGCTTTCAGCTTTCCAGCAGTCACCTCTCTTGGGCTGAGACGTGTCTCTCTTCCCTCCTGACCAGGATATTTCCAGGCTGCACAGTTCCTGCCTAGACTGAATTCCCCAGCAAGTCAGACTGTCTAAGCAGGCCTGCTTTGCCTTCATCTGAGAGGCTATAAGCAGTGTAATTGCCCATAGTTAAGTTACCACTTAGGTCTTTCTAAACAAGCATGCGCATTCTTAAGGTAAAAGCATTACAGAGAAAATGCATTAAAAGCAATAAAAGAATGTATGTGCATGCTCAAAGGTTGCCAGAGATCACCCCAGCTCCAATGAGGTTTCTGGCAGGTGAACTGTTCTTCAAACCCCACACAGGTTTTTCTGTGGTTACAAGTTCATAACACCTTTTGCTCAGAATAAGGAACCCCAAGAACAGGTCCAATCCTTCCTAGGCAGGACTGGAGCCCTGCCTTGGACAGAAGGTCTTATCCATTTTATGGCTCAGAAAGCAGGCCCTGAGTCAGTTTAAACTCAGGTTATTTATCCAAAAGTCTTTTCTTTGTCTGCTGGTCTCTAGAGAATCCAGTTTGAACCAGTATATGCAAGTATCTCCAGGTGGTGGTACCTTTTTGGAGGTGTTACCACATGAGTGAATCTCCCTAATCCCACCACACTGTTCTTTGTTCCTGGAGGGCTGTGATCCCCCTCCACAGGGTAACCAGACAGTAAGTGTGAAAAATCCAGACAGGGGTGAGGAGTAATAGGCGCCTATATAAGACAAAGCCCCAAATATCGGGACTGTCCCTATAAAATGGGGATATCTGGTCACCCTTCCTTGCCCCCAGGGACTTGCATACAATCCCGGCCCCACAATGATACATAAACATAATTCAATAAAGTTTAGCTTAATTCAACAAGGTTTGTTCAGAAAATTGCCATATTTGTCACACTTGATTGGCACTCATTATATTACTTTCCTTTATTTTTTTGTTAATCAACGTGGGTTTATGGAAAATAGATTCTGTCAAACTAATTTGATATGAGATTACACATTTGGTTGATAAAAGTAATAGTGTTGATACTACTTATTTAGACTTCTGTTAGGCATTTGATTTGGTACTACATGACATTTTGATTAAAAAACAATAATATGAAATTAACATGGCACACATTAAATGAATTAAAAGTTGGCTGACTGATAGGTCTCAGTGTAATTGTAAACTGGAAATCATGATGTGTGTTCCTAGTGGAGTCCCGCAGGAATCTGTTCTTGGCTCTATGCTTTTTAACACTTTTATCAATAGCCTGGAAAAAACCTGAAATAATCGCAGATAAAGTTTTGCAGATGACACAGACTGGGGGAGTGGTAAATTATGAAGAGGGGACAGGTCACTGATTCAGAGTAAATTGAAATATTTGGTAAATTGGGTGCAAGCAATCAATATGTGTTTTAAACCAGCTGAATGTACATGTGTACATCTAGGGGAAAAAAACGTGTAGGTCATACTTATCTGATTGAGGAAGTCTGTCCCGGGAAGTAGTCTCTGAAAAAGATTTGGGGGTCATGGTGGATAATGAGCTGATGCTGTGGCCAAAAGAGTTAATGTGATCCTGGGATGCATAAATAGGGGAATCTGGAGGAGGAGTAGAGAGGTTATGTTACATCTGTATTTGGCATTGGTGCTACTACTGCTGAAATATTGTACCCAGTTGTAGTGTCCACAGTTCAAGGAGGATGTTGATAAATTGGAGAAGTTTCAGGGAAGAACAACGATAATGATTAAAGGATTTAAAGACCTGCCTTATAGTGATAGATTGAGCTTCTTGAGTCTATTTAGCTTAACAAAGAGAAAGTTAAGGGTTGATGTGATTAGTCAATAAGAACGTACAAGAGAAATAAATATTTAATAGTGGGCTTTTCAATTTAGCAGAGAAAGGTATCACATCACCCAATGGCTGAATGTTGATGCTAGACAAATTCAGACAAAATAAGATATTGGACTAGGTGTACAACAGGTAAGATCCAGTATCCTATGTTCCTTCATAATGTGTTTCTAAGAGAGAGTCACAAAATCTTAAGTGTTACATTTGAAAAACAAAACAAAAATCCTCTGGTTCCCGTGTAATGTTGTACAAATGGTTTTTGAATTAACTTTGCGTGATGGGGTTTGCAAATCCCAATCCAGGGTTTAGGCAGGGGAAAGGCTTGGAGCAGTACAGGATCTGGTAAGCTCTGCACCTCACGCACTGCTGAGCTTGATCCTGAGGAAAGCAGCAATATAAAGACAGGTCCAACAGCCCAGGGAAAAGGGGAGAAGGGAAGCCATTTCCCTGGAGAAGCACTGCCCTGTCACAATGGGAGAAGCTCTGACTGAGGAGTTCTGGCAGTGAGTCTTCCTCCTCTTCTTTGAGACATCACCCAACTGGTAGGAAGAATCCTGAGTGCAGGCAGCAGAAGGTCACCTTGCATCAGCTCTGAGACTCAGGGGTTTGAAGAAAGGGACGATAATTAAACAGCTGTCATTCTCCAAATTGAGGACCTCATAGAAGAACTGGGTGTAGAGGACAACCTTGGATTGAGTGAGCTAAATCCCATATTTAAGAAAGATGAATTCAAACAGAAACTGGTGCAGAGAAGGGCTACAACGGTGATCAGAGAAATGGAGAACCTACCTTACGAGAGGACACTCAAGGAGCTTGGCTTCTTTTCACTATCCAAGTGAAGGCTGAGGGGAAACATGATTGCTCTGTATACATACATGTAGCAGGGTGAACCCCTGCTCCGGCCCTGAAGGGGTTAAAAACAGCCCTGGGAAGGGGCCGAGGCTTGAGAAGACAGCCTTTCGGCTGGGCTGATTGGGGAAGTGGCTGCAGCTGGGACCACACCCCAAACTGAGCCACAGCTGGCCCCTATAAAAGGCCAGGGAAGCCAGAAGCAAAGTCAGTCTCTCTCTGCCTTCAGAGAGAGAAGGGCCTGGCTGCAGGGAGCTAGAAACTGGATACCTGAGTGAAGCAGGGCTGGGGAAAGGCAGAGGAGCTGGGGAGCTCCAGCCTGGAAAGCCCCAGGCTGCGGCCTAACAGTGGGCCAACAGGTACTAGGGGTTGCAGAGGGCAGCCCAGGGGTAGGCCAAGGCAGCAGGTCCAAACCCCTTTGGCTGTGATGAATAGGCTGATACTGCAGTCTGCCCCAGAGTGTGGGGCTAGACAATGACTGGCAGTAGCCAATACTGAGGCAAGGTGGGGATAGAGGGTGGGGGTTCCCCAAGGAGGGGAGACCCAGAGAGAAAGGGGTTACTGCCAGGGGCAGCACCCCATGTGAAAGGGCACCGGGTCCAGGGAGGGACACGGGGGCCAGAGGACAGGTGGATCACCAGCCTGCAGAGGGCGCTCCAGCACTGGAAAAGAGCTAATTCCCGGAGTCACCAGCAGAAGGCGCCACGGGGGTGAGTTGGCCCGTCTACAATACACCAGACGGATAAACACAAGAGAGAGAGGAGTTATTAAAGTTAAGGGCTAATGTTGGCATAAGAACAAATGGATATAAACTGGGCATCAACAAGTTTAGGCTTGAAATTAGATGAAGGTTTCTAACCGTTGGAAGAGTGATGTTCTGGAACAGCCTTCCAAGGAGAGCAGTGGGGGCAAAACACCTAACTAGTTTCAAGACTAAGCTTGGTAAGTTTATGGAGGGGATGGTATGACATGAGTGCCTACAATGGAATGTGGCCCATCTGTGACTGCTATTAGCAAATATCTCCAGTGGCCAGAGATGGGACACTAGATGGGGAAGGCTCTGAGTTACTACTGTGAATTCTTTCCCAGATGTCTGTCTGGCAGGTCTTGCTGACATGCTCAGGATCTCACTGATTTACATATTTGGTCAGGAAGGAATCTTTCCCCAGGTCAGACTGGCAGAGACACTTTCTCAACTTTTGCAGTGTGGAGCCATGCGGCACTTGCTGGCTTGAACTAGAGTAAATGATGGGTTCTCTGTAATTAGAAGTCTTTAAATCATGATTTGGGGATTTTAGTAACTCAGCCAGTGGTTATGGAGGAGTGGATGGGTGAGGTTCTGTAGCTTGCAATGTGTAGGACAGAGTAGGTAATCACAATGGTCCTTTCTGGCCTTCAAGTCTATACGTCTGAGGCATTGGGTATGGTCTGAAGTGGCCTGGGGAAGGTAAGCAGGATGTGGGATAGTGGAGTAAAGGCCCCAGGTTCCCCCTACCTGCCCCACATTCCCCTATACCTCGCCCCAGGATGTGTAGGACTAGGAGGTTACCAATAAGGAAGTTGACCCAGCTGAACCCAATTTTTGGTGGTCCTGGATATACTGAACCAAAAGAGAGAGACAAATGGTAGGCCCTGAGAACTAAGCCTGCTGACTGAACAGACATCCCCACTATATTTTGGAAGGTGGGATTTATAAGAACAGAAGTCCTTCAAGGTTTTATTTTATTTCTGTCCAGTTCTGAAATGCATTGTACTGTAAGTCTTTAGCAGTGTATATAAAATGTTCTTAAAATGTCAGCTTCACTTGATTCCAATTGACAAAGAATTATTAAACCCTTGAGGACCTTAGAAAATATGTTATAGAACTAGCAGAAGGATGGTTCAGTGGTTTTCATGAACATGCACTTCTGTCATGAAACTCCAATGAAAACAAGAGAACTGTTCTTGTCAGGGTGCATGTGCCTCAGCGATTGATAAATATATCCTTTCTGAAGCAGAAGTTTTAAAAAAAAATATTTTTTAGCAGTCAAATATTTAAGATCCTAGGGTTAGGTTTGATACAGTCAATCCTTAGCTGCAGTGTTGCAGTAACAATACTGCAAGATTTATTGTAATGCTCTGTGGTGTTTATGGCTAAGAAAGAAGCACTTAAGTTATAAGCCTCTATTTTCAGGCTTTTAAAATTTGGTGAGGAAAATAAATCCTGCCCCATAGGCTGAAATGTCTTCTAGTAGTCCAACTGGTGTTTAAATTAAAAAACAAAACAGAGTATGGAAAAATACCCTAGTGTTTTCACTGATTACATTTTCAAACCCTATTTTTTTTTATGCTGAGAACCTTTCAAAAGATATTGCATTTAATTTTAAATGTCCAATACTTTAAAACCATAAGGTTGAAAAAGAAAAAGGGAATAAAAATAAACACGTGCACATTCTGCCCTCATGAGAGCGCACATGGCTGCCCTTTGTGTGCATATCTAATGGGTATATTTAGCTTTACATGCATTTATGTACAGGTACAATGAATCACATTTCCCCTCCCCCACCCCCCGTATTCTAATTTAAGAACTCCAAGGAAATATTTGGCGAGAGTAGGGAAGGGAGAGAACCTGCCTTCATGCAATGTTGCTGTAATTGTAAAACCTGGGGACTGGAATAATTTTGCTGGAGTTACATCATTGGTCTGTGGTTCCCAGACTGTTATCATGACCCCTTTCTACGTATGTAGTGTGGCCTAGTTTAGGTGTCTGTGGACTCATAACTTTGAATTTATTTACTGTTGTGAATCCTAAATTTTAACTACAATGTTGCTTTAGCTTACAGACACTTCCTGCTGTTTTTTTTTGCGTAATTGCCGGGTATACGTTCCTGACTTACACAGAATTCGACTTACGCGAGGTGTTCCAGAACGGAACGCTTGCATAAGTTGGGGAGCGTCTGTACTTGACTTTGTGGAGTGTGGTTGTGGAGCGTGGACACTCATATGTAGCTAGGGTTGCCAAGTGTCCAGTTTTTGACCGGAACGCCTGGTCGAAAAGGGACCCTGGTGACTCCGGTCAGCACTGCTGATTGGACTGTTAAAAGTCTGGTTGGAGGCGCAGTGGGGTGAAGGCAGGCTCCCTGCCTGCTGTGGCTCTGCTTGGCTCCTGGAAGCAGTGGCATGTCCCTCCTCTGGCTCCTATGCCTAGGGGCACCCGGGGGCTCCTCACGCTGCCTCCTCCCCAAGCGCCAGCTCCGCAGCTCCCTCCTACACCCCAAACTCCTCATCCCCAGCCCCACCCCAGAGTCTGCACCCCCAGCCATAACCTTCACCCCCTTTCGCATCCCAACCAACTGCCTCAGCCCAGAGCCTCTTCCTGCACCCTGAACGCCTCATTTATGGCCCAACCGTGGAGCCCACATCCCCATCCGGAGCCCCTAAATCCCTCATCCCTGGTCCCACACCAGAGCTCACACCCCAGCCCAGAGCCTTCACTCCCTCCCACATCCCAACCCACTGCCTCAACCCGGATCCCCCTCCCGCACCCCAAACTCCTCATTTCTGGCCCCACCTTGGAGCCCACATCCCCATCTGGAGCTCTCACCACCTTCCACACCCCAACCCCCTGAGCCAGCCTAGTGAAAATGAGCGAGTGAGGGAGGGTGGGGAGAGAGTGAGCAACAGAGGAAGGGGGGGATGGAGTGGGGGTGGGGCCTTGGAGAACGAGTGGGACGGGAGTGAGGCCTTGGAGGATGGGCGGGGCAAGGGTGTTTGCTTTTGTGCAAGTAGACAACAATACAACCCTCAGACAATGTTACGTATACACTTGAATAATAATATGCATCCATTTGTATGTAAGTGCATATCAACTGCAGTCTACTTAGTAAATTAATGCAATATTCTTACACTAAAAGATATTTTAATAACTTGGATTTAACTCTCATGGTTTGTAACTTTGATTATTTTGACCATTTTCTTTCAAAAAAATCACCTTTAGGGTAAAATTGTTTTTCTAAAGAGAATGTTGTATCATATAAAGTCATGCGGACACACATGAGCTCCTTATAGGATGTAAGAAACCTGCATGAAATAAACACTAAAGTGGATGAAATAGGGGGTTCCTTGCCTAGGTGCTAGGTTGAGTATCTTATGAAAGTCCACACACTGTAAAACTGGGCTTTGGGGGCCAAATTAAGCCTTGGTGTAAGTGAGTGCATATCCATTCAAATAATATAATTGCAACTAAATTTGGCCCCATCTTCCTAAAATCTAGGAACCTGAATTATGACTTTCATGGGGATTATACAATTCTCTTCTCTTAGCTAATCAAGACTTCCACACTTAAATTTAATACAGGTTGCTGGCCTTTCTTATTCAGGATAGAAATTTTTAAGCTGTGGGTTTCTAGAGAGGATACATTAATATAGCATTGCACTGAAGATATCTGTTGGTTTCAGGATGCAGCTTGTCACCATACTTGTAATGTGACCACAAGCCTACACATAAAAGCAATAATTATAGCAATTAAATTACTCTGCAAATTTTAATGGCTGAATAATTTTCTGAAGCTTATCAATTGCTAACAAAGCACGGTTACTATCTGGAGAAAATCTAATTGCCTTTAAATGCTTGTAAATTAATAGTGTTCATTGTGATATCCAATTAGTGATTTCCATATTTCATCATGTTAACTTTCTTCATCTCTTGAACAGTCCTAAAGTGTATCTATAATTTCTTTAATGCAAATATGGCTGTTGTTTTAACAGTGACAAATGAAACATTTTATTAAGTTTAAATATTCATACCCTTATTAATCTATAGTGCAGTTTTTATTTGAGACTTTGATATGAAGATCTTGGTCTAAAAATGTAAATCAGCACAAATATTTCCCTATTTTTAACAAGTAATGGGAATAGACCGTTATGGGTTTAAAATGGCTGACAAAATCCAGGGTTCAGTACTAGTTCACAATACTCCACTGTATTTCCTGGGGTTTGCCATGTGTTCCTGGAACTTCAAGGTGCATTTTTATGGCCATCAAGAAATGTCACTAGTGGTGCCTTTGACTCCACATTTAATCCTCAGATTTGTAACATGTAATCTGAGTCTACCAAAGTTGTTTGTGTAAATAGGGGGAAGGGATAGCAAAGGCACCCTTTTCAGACGACAATTAGAAGAAGTTCTATCTTTTTACAACATAGAACCAATAGTGATTTTAGGAATGAGTTCTCTCTTTCTGGTTAAATGTTCAGTGCACTTGGGAATGTTTTCTCTCTCTAGTCTAAATGGAAAGAGAGCTACCTAAAATCAAGGAAGGGTTTTGTGTCAGATTTAATCTAGGATTCAAAATCTTTTGTACAAAACAGATTACACCTACTAGTCCTAATCCCCTTTTGTTAAGACCATCCCATTGGCCTAGTGACAATTTGCTCAGTTCTTATTTCTCTGGCTTCACCCCTTGATTCTAATGAGAGTTTTGCCATTGAGTTCAATAGATCAGGATATCACCCAGGAAGTCTATTGCTAGAAGACCAAGACAAAAATATCTGGCAGCTGAAATTAGTGCACTAACATGAAGAGGGCAGCTGAAAGAGACCAATATAGTTGGAAAATTCTTCAAGAATTAAAGTCAAAGACTATCATCACTGAGCCAAAACTCTTTGGCTGGGAAACCCACTTCAGTGACACAATAAAAATAAAAATATTGACAAAGGAAGAAAACCAACTATATTAACATTCTGGGAGAGAGAGTGATCTGACAAAAACTTGAGGGATGTGCCAGGTAATGCAATTCTAACAAACATAGACCATAGACAGTTAGGCCCATTGTGTTCCTCATCAGGAAATAATGGAGATTCAGTTAAAGAGAGAAATACTCACTTTTCTGAATGGAGGAACTTTAAGAGTCAGCCATCATGCTGGAAGAATAACTTGCGTTGTAGGTAATCACAGAAAACAGATTTAATCCTGAAGAATATACTATTAATTTGCAAGTCTTTGTAGGTTGCAGGAAGCCAGGGTTCGTGAGACCCAAATTTGATTGCCAAAGGTGACCAAAAATCTTCATTTATTTTAGAGTTGTTACAAACATCTGAGAGGAACACACACACACACACACCCTGCTAACCTTATTTTGATCATTAGCCCTTCAGGAATAAACTATAATGGAAAAGTTATGATAGCCTTTTGAACTATTAGCGAACATGGGTGATGCAGTTATGGGCAAGAGCAAAAAGAACCTTTTTTTGTTTAATTTTCAGATGATTCTGCCTCATTTCCCAGTGTCTTAATTTCAGGAAGATCATTGACCTATTTGTTAAGACACTTTTTCATCTAAATGCACCAAATGTTAAAAGGGGTCTGAATCTTTATCTTTGAAAGACTGAATCTCAAACCTACTGATAAGGGGTTCATTCCTTATGAAAATCAGAGAACCACTTATCATCTTAGGGATTATTGAGATACAAGTAATAGTCTTTCACAAGATGAGAATGAAAATCCATCTAAGATTATCAGGGCTCACCACATGAGGGAAATAAATATTTTAAAATTACCTTTATATACTGCCTATGTGGGGGTTTCACGACACTTGAGACTCAACTAAGTCAGTGTGCTGCTTAGCAATTTCTGCTTTTGACCACTGTATTCTTGAAGCAGTTCCTGAATTCATGCTGGTCTCCTACTTTTCTAACCCCCAATCCTTTTTTTTTTTTTAAACGAGGGTACCACTTTAATGCTACAATCCAAACACATACTAGAATAAAACAGAGCATTGTTTCTTATTTGCAGTTTGAATTCAGTAGGTTATGTTGAACAGTATGTTGTAATGGTGTCAGTTATCACTATTTAAGGGTGAAATTAAGCCTTGAATCCCATTTTTCAGCCACTCATAATCTTCACCATATTTCTGTAGGTTTGAAAGTTTCTATGCTTTTCTGTCAGCCAGAAACCTAAGGAAGGTTTGACCAAAAGTAGTTCAGCTGTCTTTGAGCTATGTTTATACATTTGTATTAAATAATCAGCAAACACATCTAATGAGAACACAAGAAACCACGCCTCTCTTATGGTTTTTGTAAGAATTTTTCCAAGTCAATGGGACTATTTGTGTGTCAGTTAAAGTTATTGTGTAAATCTTCTCAGGAAAGAGGTCTCGGCTTGTAAGGAGAGTTGTTTTCAAAATTTCAATAGCAACAAAATGTTGATTAAACAAATGAAAATTTGATTTTCCTCCTCTTCTCTCCCCCCCCCCTTTTTTTTTTTGCAACTAGCTAAAAAGCCAGTTGGAAAACTGATTAAAATGGAAATAAATATTCTGTTGACTTTTTAATATAGTTTAAATACACCTTCACTAGATAAAGTCTGTTGATATGTTAGGGCCAGCAGATGACTGATGCTGTTGAATGCTAAATAAACAAATAGAAAAAAAATTAGTCTGGGAATAAGGAACTAATATGGGGAACATATGCTGAATGGAACAATCATCCAGCACACTAATCAGAAAAAGGATTTGGGGATTATTATTTAAAAAAAAAATCAACGCCTTCATTTTTTTCTGTAGCTTGCATTGGGTTGAAAACTAGATTGTATTGGCAGAGGAAGAATGTACTTAGTCATCATATAAATCAGTCGGCAGACTCCGGAGTGGATTTAAGGCTCCAATAGGGAAATAAATAAGGTGCCCAATGGTAGTGGTGGTTGTGGAATTTCAGAGGAGTGGAGGCAAGAGGTAAACAAAATCAGTTCTGACCTCAGAGTTGTGCAGGGTTTCTTGCTTCCTTTTTTCTTCCACTTTCCTTTCTCTTCTCTCTTCACTTTCATCTTTGTATCACTTTTTTATCCTTTTCTGTTACTACTTGTCTCTTCCTGTCTCCTCCCCACTTCCCCAATCTCCAGATGGCATACCTATTACTTTCCCTATCTCTCTCTCTAACACTGTTCACATCCATCTCTTTTCCCCTGCTTCCTAATTTTATCTTCCTCCTTCTCCTCCTCCCCCTTTCCCGCATATCATAGTCAACTATCTTCAAGGAGATTTCAAGGTAATATAATAGATGTTTTCATAATGGACAGGATTGTACCTTCTCTCATGCTGCTAATTGGTCTGCAACCCTGTGGCTCCTGCCCCTTTCTTGCACCCTTTCTCTGTTTCACTACTCCACTTCACCTCGCTGGGCTGCTTACCTTTACTACATCCACCAACCCTTCTATCACCCTCACCCTTATCAATTCAGCTCTTCTAACACTCTCCTAACCCCACAAATATACAGCTTATTAACAAACTTTTTTTTAAAAATTACTCTTGGAATAATCAAGGAGCTTCCATTACATTTGTAACCCTTGGGCTCCCTGCCTCGTACCTCTCCTCATATCATATATCTGTTACTATTTCTGGTTGCTTCTTGTATAATCTTAGATTGGAAGTTCTTTGTGGCAGGGACCAGATCTTGTTATGGTACATCTGAAGTGTCTGGTGTGGTTTTGAGTGCTATGAATAAGATACAGCTTGTACAGATAGATATAGTTACCAAGGCATTCCATAAATGAATGGATGTGCTGTATCTCTCCTGTAGGTAGGAGGACCAAAGGATCTGCAAAGTGGCAAATCCTCTGGCCTACCCGTGCTCTCTACTAGCCCTGCCACCATTTACCCTCTAAGCGCTGCCCTTCTGGTCACAATAGCCCAGCTGGGTCCCATGCCACATAGGAAGCATACACCCCCTTCACGCCTCCCCCTCATGCAGCAGAACTGTACTGGATGTCGTGCCAAGGAGCCCTCTGTGATTGTGGAGGCGGCATTGCTGACAGAAACAAACAAAACCAAAACTGGTTAGATGCTGTACTGTCCTCCAAAAGAGGTTGCCAAACAGTCATGCAAGTATTGGGGTACTAGGCACAGAAAAAAAATCCACTAAGGAAGTACGGAGGGAAGGGGGAGAGTAGAAATGTTCTAAAAGATTTTCTTCTTGTATACCTGAAGATAATGTACAAAATACTAGTAATACAGGAGGAAATCGACTTCTGAATCCACTGCTACAGCTGCTAGAGTAAGGACCATACTTGCTAGACTAGTTGCAGAAAGAAAACTTTATTGCATATATCTGTTAATATTGGTATTCCTGTGCTTGTGAAACTATTTCAATAGTTTTTACCCAAAGTCTATATGCCTTTCAATATGTTTCTCTAGCAAACTGTAAGTGCACAACAGGTGGTGTTTTAAACTAGATTACATAGGAGATTCTTACACTAATCTTTTAATGTCCCACTTCCCTCCCTTACAATAGTAGGTTTTGAAAATAGGGCTGCTTTTTTGTTGTTGTTAGTGTAGGGAAAAGTATGAGTTAGCCATCTTATCCTTTTCTTTTCTTTATAGTTACTATGGGAACAGAACTGTGGGTCACACAGGAAAATCTGCAAATGTGGTTTCTTTTAAATTGTTCAGGTTTTTTTTAAAGGGAGTTTATTATTGGAATTGTAGTACTTTTCATTCAACTTTGTTGGATTTCATTGTTGTGCATATTTCACTCACAAAAGAAGCACAATGAGCGATAAGAAAAACAGATGGGGATGTTTTTATACTTTTTCCTTGGGGTTAATATTTTTTTAATTGAATGCAGCTGTTGAAAAGATTTCTGTTGCTAGGTAAGAGCACAACATTAAAAATGGATAGTCACATTTCAGTGGAGTGCTAGGCTTAATTACTCTGCTGCACTTCAGTACTACATAGTATTTTTGTAATAATGTACATCTCAAGTTAGCTTCAGCAAGGGTTTTACTCAACAACTTAACTGAACTAATTCAATATATTGGGGGTAATGGTGTATCCATACAACTGATATCTATTTAGAACAGAAAATTAGTGTGAGGACACTCTCCCTCTAATTGCAAAACACTAAAAATATGCTTGAATATTATCTGTACTCACATAACATGGCTCATGATGGTTTCTAGGGACCAGGGGTTGTTAAATGGACCTTTCCACTGATTTTAGAATTTCTCTAGATTTTGAATACATTTGCAGCTCAATCTCGTTCCTTTTGAAATGGAAGTTATTGGCAGTGTTGCTACTGGAAGTGTTGCTATTGACTTCACTTTGAGACTGAATGTGTAAAGCATATTGTGTGGCAGTCTAACGTTTTGGTGGTTGTGGTGGTTGTACTGTGTATTTTAAATTTATTCCAGTAGCTGGTTGGTATCCAAAGTTTCTTCTTAATGTTTTAGTTTGCATAGAGAGTTCCCATTGAGATCAATGGGAGTGCTGTACTTTTATCTAGACTAGAGGCAGTGTATGGTCCTTAATGTCCATGACATGGTATTTAATCCACTGTCTGCCAGTTTTTCCTGATGTAGATTTTTTGTGTGTGGCTATTCCTTCATTCAGAGACCTTGAGGTTTCATAGTGAAATGCATCATGAAAGTGTCATACTTTAGTATTCCAGTGATTTTAGAATTATGGTATTAAATTTAGAAAAGCATGATAAAAAGCTAATTACTGTAGTTCTAAATATATTGGTTCTATATGCTGGGGTATATAAGTAGAAGACAGTTGCTGAAGGACAGCCTCCTTTTGTGTGGTGTGTCCTGGAAGGCTAGCCATGAAAAATCACTTTTCAAATTAGAACTTAATAAAAACTTTCCTGTTCAGAACACTAAGCCTTACTCCCTGTGCGATTAGTGGTTTCATTTCTTTCTCAGCAGTTGGGTAATGATTATGGCTCCAGATGCTGCGCGAGTGATAAAGAGATTGATTAATTTCACTTGAAAGGGCATATGTTCAAAGAGAATCCAGTCGGAACACCATGAATGAGGATCTGACATCCTTGCAGCACTAAGGCTTACGTGGCTTGGTACCCAACTGTTCCTGAGAAAAGTACTGACAAACCAATGTAATTTATCTAGTCAATACATTAAACATTTGGTTCTACCCATTCATTGCAGAATTTTTTGACTATATTTTCTTCTACAGTGATAACTCTTCAGAAGCTGTTTATGATTTTGCTGTGTAAAACACCACCATTTTCACTCTACTGGAGACTTTAAAAAGGTGACTGGTGCCAGTGTTGTATTTTTTTAATAATAAACACATTCTGAGTTTGGCTTACATATTATAGTAACAATGAAATGATAAAACAATATGAATTAGTGGCTAACAGCTGAAGAATTATACTCCAATTAAATTTGCAGTGATTCCCCTATATGTATTACTTATGAACAAAAGCTTGATATATTAAAGAAGTGGTCTCCAACCTTTTTATGCCCAGGATCACTTTTTGCATCTAAGGGCAACCCAGGATCTAACCTGTCCCTCTCACTCCACCCCCCCCACTCCATCACTCACTCTCCCCCCACCCTCACTCACTTTCACCAGGCTGGGGCAGGGGGTTGGGGTTCGTGAGGGGGTGTGGGCTCTGGGCTGGGGCCAAGGGGTTTGCAGTGTGAGAGGGGGCAGAGTGTTGGGGTGCAGGAGGGGGTACAGGGTGCTGACTCTGGGAGGGGGGTCAAGGTGGGGGTTCAGGGTGCAGGAAGGGGTCTGGGATGCTGGCTCCGGGAGGGGGCTCAGGGATGGAGGGTTGGGGTGGCAGCACTTAGCTCTGGTGGCTCCCGGTTGGTGGCGGGTGCAGAGAGGCTAAGGCAGGCTCCCTACCTACCCTGGCCCCACACTGCTCCCAGGAGGGGCCAACGTGCCCCTGTGGCCCTTGGGGTGGGGCGGGGGGGGGGTCACGTGGCTCCGCGTGCTGCCCCTCTGCAAGCACCACCCTGGCAGCTCTCCCAGCCAATGGAGGCAGTGCTTGCAGGCAGGAGCAGTGCGTGAAGGGAGACCTCTGCCCGCAGGGCTGCAGTGGCTGCTTCAGGGAGCAGCGTGGGGCCAGGCTAGGCAGGGAGTCTGCCTTAGAGGCAGCCACACGATGCTGCCGCCGGAGATCATGACTGACCGGTTTGTGACCATGGCATTAAAGTATGACATTTGTAAATCATAATTCAGTGTGTCATGTACATTCTTATTGTATTGGAATAGTTTGCTCAGATTTTGCACTAACTCTTTAGTATGGAAGTTTTGATTTATTATATCAAGATAGGTAATTTAAATACAATTCAAATATGTAAAATACTCAGGGTGGTTATAGGCAAGTAATAAATGCAGAGCTACATGATAACTGGTGTTTGTTATGATCCATTGACATCTCACCTGAACTCTGCCCTCTAATCCATCTCGGATTTAGAGTTTGATCTTTTTGAACCATTGGATATAGTGATATATACCATTTGAATGCTTTTTAATGACACAGTACTTGCTTCTAATCCCTGAGGTCTACACTTTAATGTATAGAAGAGTTACTTTAGGTAAATTTTAGTGTTTATTAAAAGATATTAATTACATTTTTTTTCTGTTGCTTAGATTTTACAGGTGAACTCATGATACCAAGTCTGAGTCACTTTACAGGCTCGTGTTCTTAAAAAAAATAAATACTTTCCTAAGGTTTCTAAAAATAGCTTTTCTATTAAATATGTGACTTACACAGAATATATAATGATGTGGTCCTCGTTCAAGATGACCAGCATAAGACATTTTAAATATCTGTGTTTGTGAGCAATGAACTCATGCTGAAATACCAAATTAATTACAGGATAATTTTAATACCACTCCATGTATTAATTATATACACTGCAACATGGCAATATACTGCTGCATTAACACTACAATACAGTATTTCCCTTCATACTCTAATTCAGTGCTCATACATTTCAAGTAACATTAGATATCTGTTAGCATAACTGTATTTTAATTTCTTTGATTTGAAATTAAGATAATATAACTAAAAACCCTGATTCTACAAACACATTTGCAGACTAACTTTATATACACACACACTGTGCACGAGAAGTCTGAGTTCAGTGGGATTACTCAGTGTGTAAACTGAAGAATGTGCACTAATCATTGCAGGATTGGGACCTAAACATTGCGCATAGTGCAATGGAACTGTGGTACTTATTTTCAAAGCTCTGAATGTTAAACCTTCTTAAGAAATCTGATCTTGATTATTATGATGGAGTGTCCACCCCACACAGGAGTCGAAAGGGCTAAGGGGAGCCAGGGTCCTACCATATCCTGTCCCCAGGAAGGAACAGTGGAGATGAGTCCTCTAAGCAGCATAGAGAGGCTGCATGGACTGCAGCCAATTAGAGAAGGGCTGCAGGGAGCCAATCCAGGCCCATATAAGAGGAGCTGCAATGCAGAGAAGGATCAGTTGCTGCTGGGAGTTCAAGATGTGAGGACTGTGTCTTTAACAGGCTGAGACCTGTGGCACTTTGGACAGAGCAATTGCTGGCAGGGACCAGGAGAGCAAGAGGGAGCTCCTGCCTGGCTGCTGAGACTGGGTAGCTGAATACCTTGAGGTAAGGCTGAAGAAGATGTTATGGCCATGGGGAAGTGGCACAGGGAGGTGTAGCAGCATTGGGAGAAAGTAAAGAGTTGCAGCAAGAGGCTGCTATCTAGAGGGTCCCTGGATTGGGACCCAGAGTAGTGAGTGAGCCTGGGTCCCCACCACTCCATTAGCCACTGGTGAAGTGGCCAGACTATTGGACAGTGATTACCTCTCCCCCCTGGAAGGGGGAAACAGAGCAACTTAGCTGGAGGATGTGGCAGTTCATGAGGCTGAGAGAAGGGCCTCAAATTGGAGGGAGAGTCAGTGTGGCAGTGTGTAAACTGTAGGGGTGTGTGTGTGTGTGGGGGGGGGGGGGTCGGCTTTGAGATAATCCCCAAAATGACCAGGAGGAGGCACCAGCCCAGTGGTGAGTGGTGCACCCTGTGACAGTTATAATAATCCATGAAAACATTTTAATCAGTAGAGATCACACTTTTCTCTTAAACAAATGACCCATCTACCATTACAGTTCTCCTGACAAAAAAAAAGGATTATAAAAATGTATTGCTTCCAGAATTTTCCCAAAAATAAAGAAAAATACTTTCTTTTAAACGAAATTCAATTTATTTTTTGGCAATGATCTGCATGCAATAGAAAAATATATTTAACTATCATATAGGGCCATAACTTCAAATGATGCCTTATCAAAATGAAAAGTGGTGATTGTAAGATCATAAGGACAGCAATCTAAGGATTAGATCATACCTCTTAGGCCACAAATAGGTAGTGATATAGGTATAGCCACAGAAAGGGAAACTTATTGTGCTGTGACCTTTTGCATAGATTGAAGGGAGGCAAATGTGAGTCAGGGAAGCTGGAGGAAATGATAGCAGCAATGTTTTTGTGTCCTAATGATCTTATGAAATATGCTGCTCAGAACTGATTTTTGTTTTCACTTGAATTTGTATCTCCCAGTTAAGTCAATGTGTGTGTGCACTAGATGGCAGAACTTAGCCTTACTCTTTCTTTAATTTTTTTTCATACACGTTTCTGCAACATACTCTTGTTAAGGCCCACCTCAGGTAGTTTTTTAAAACAAACCCAACATGCTATTTGGTTTAGTAATGTGACTTCAAGTTGGGCAGCTCCAATACTGAGCACTTTCATATTTGGTATTTATTGATGGCAATTTGACGACTGACCTTTTTCTAAAATACCGTCCAAAAAGGCAAACAGTGTGGATGGATGAATGACAGTGGAGGATTACAATGCTAAATTATTGGAATAAACGGGGTATGGGATGAATTCCATGGATTTAAGCACCCCTCACACTGATAGCTAACTTGTAAACAGTGTTTGGAAAAAAAACCCACCCAACTTTTACTTTGAAGAAACGTGTGCACTTCTTGAAGACGTACTCTTAAAAGAATAAAAAGTGTCCTTGAAATGTTAGTACACCAGCACCTGAAATGTAGAAGCAAGATTTGAACTTGAATTATTTATTGCTGGTCTCTATATATTAATCTCATCAATTGATGTGACAGTATACTGCTCAAAGAAAAGTAAAATTTTTGCCATCACTACTTCACCTTCGTTACTCTGATTTGTTTGTCCTTGATGGGTTTTGAAATGGATGAGCCAGCTTTCAAAGCCCTCAAAATGATTTAATTACAGCACACAAAGCACCAAATCAGATTTGTAGTATATTGATAGTGTGCAGAACAAACTAGTGAACAGATGCAGGGGATGTGAAGCTGCTGATACTGGATACCACCATATTGACTTATAGGCCTATACATCAGGAGGTTGACTTTAATTGGTCCACTTGATCTGCTATCTTTTGGGATAAATACATTGGTATCTTGTAAAAGAGATTCAGGGAGAGACTCTCTGAATCTTTTCTCTCTCTCATATATATATAATTTCATGTATATACACAAATAAATTTGTGTTTCAAAAGCAAAGGAGTCTGAGGTGGTAACTTCAGTTTATTGAATATATTACACAAGAAAATTAAATCAACAGATTGATTAAACGGAGTATAAAATTCAAATGCTATTCCAATATTAGCAGCATTGATCACTAGCCCCAGTTAGCTGGAGAGTTATAGCCAAATATTTGGCTTAAAATGAAATAAATCAACCCCAACAATGTCATAAAACAGTGGAAAAAATGCGAAAGTAATTCTATGTTGAATCCACTAATGTAGCCAATACAAAATGTACAATGTATCGCCCTTAAAGCTACAGGTACCAAGTGAACCGAATTAACTCTTTCTCCGAGGCATTTAAAATGCACACACATCTCCAACTTTGAGCCCCACTAGTATCAAAATCCCATTTCTTAGATCATGACCGTTTAGAGTAGGGACTGTCTGCCTTTGTGTGGACAGTAGCGCCCACAGTTGCTTTGTCACAGCAACAGAAATAAGTAAGGTGATAAGAGGAGGGAAGAATATGTAAATGAGGAGCTTTTGTCTTAACTGGGACAGGCCTTCATAAAAGGCCACCATTTTAGTCCTAGATATTTTACTTTCTTTAGAATGATTATTAAACAATATTAAAATTACTGCTCTCTGTATGTAGGTAAAGACTTTCCCATTGGTTCAGTGGGAAGTGGATGGGACCTAAGTGGAGACTAGATTATCTCCTCTCATGGTAAGACAATTAAAGGAGGCTTTGTGGGGGAGGAAATCTTTGAGGATCCCATCACAGGGCTTCCTCCAAATCATATAATAGCAGAAAGGGATGGGATTTATCCCTCATTACTGAGCACTTCCCCAACTAGTTGTTGTACAGTATCTTGCTGTATGGCAACATATGGATACCTTGTCTTTGATGGCATTTTTCATGTCTAGTGAGAAGAGGACACTTCAGGCTTTTTTTTGCACATCTCAATACAGGAAGGGACACTGTGTAGTATGTTTAACATGCTGTGCCATTATGATGGGATCAATAGCCTTTCTACAGATCTCTTACCCTATTCAGCAATTTCATCTCTCCTGTCTTAAGTTTCTATGCTTATTGCCATCTGTGCTTTATCTGTTAGTCATCCACCTAGAGTAATTCTCTCTATATAGCTCTTGTAACATTGGGTCATTTTGTATTTTCACATTCTGAGTATAACAGCTTTTGCTTTGGAAATGTGTAATACTCTGTAAATAATCCTATTTACTTCAGATTATTTTTCCTGCATGTTTTTGCTTTAGTTTTTTTTAAATAGACTCTCTTCAAAATGCATCTGAAGAAGTGAAGTTTTTTACCCACGAAAGCTTATGCCCAAATAAATCTGTTAGTCTTTAAGGTGCCACCGGACTCCTTGTTTTTGAAAACGTGTTAACTCTAAGAAATTACCAGGCATGTGTGTTACATTCATTGAGTACTCTTGAAACTTGATTATTTTCTGAAGTCTAAGTGTGCAATGTACAGTGGTTTCTGTACAATGGTTGCCAATGGCTTATGGTCTGTTTCTGCTTCAACAGATTTCTGACCATATATGCGAATGAAATCGCCTGCAACCAAAACTAGCTATGATCAATTCTCTTTGAATCTCAGTGCAGTTCAGTTACGTTTTAGTGACTGCTTTGGAAGTTTATGCTACAAAATGTGATTATCTTGTGGGAGCCCAATCCCCAGGTTCTGTGAGTTTGCATCACAGAAGATTTTGGACTTTGTTAATCTCAAAATATTTCAGCACTGGTTCTTTTGTGGCAGCTCTTTAAATACAGATACTGAAGCTCTTATTTTGCCAATAATCCCTGTCATTCTGTATTTTCCTGAAGAGGCAGTCTGAGTGAAGGACTTAATTGTGACTAACTAGGAATGAATTTGCCAATGAATCTCTAAGGTCTCTGCATGTGTATAATTTTCTCCACTTTTCTTTGTCACTGAATGTGTCCTACATAACTAATCTCATTCATCTTGATCTGGGATTTGTTCCTGTTCAGTTTAAGGTTCTTTTCTTGGAACACTTCAGAACGTAGTTAGTCATTGTGCTGGTTTATTTAGTCAAACTTCTTCTGGAAGTTTGTTCCACAGTCTATTCACCTTGATTGCGAATGCCTTATCTTGTTTTCCAATATGCTTTGTAGTGTGCTTCATGGGCTGTGTTGGTCCGAGAGAAACATAGGATAATTTTTTTTATTAAAGTTGTGGAATTTACTACATAAAGTAAAGATGGCAAGATAAGGCTAGAAAAGCAAGATGGAAACTAAGCAAGTGCAGTATCCAAGTGGGTAAACAGGATGAGTTCTGAATCATGCATTTACTTACTTTCACCAGTGCTATATGTCTAGGTTAGAGCTGGTGGGAAAGATTAGTCCAAAATGAAATTTTAATGGATAATGGTGTTGTGGGGTGGTCCCCTGCTCTTGCCTGGAAGGGCTTAAAACAGCCCTGGGAGAGGGCTGTGGCAGGGGAAAAGCTGGGCTGATTCGGGAAGTGGCTGCAGCTGGGCCACGCCCCAATCAGGCCACAGCTGGCCTGTATAAAAAAGCTGTGAGCCAGAGGCCCAAGACTCCCTCTAGCTTCTGAGAGGGAGGGACCTGGCTGCAGGGACCTGAATAGAGTACCTGAGTGGAGTAGGGCTGGGGAAAGGCCAAGGGAGCTGGGGAGCTCCGGCCTAGGAAGGCCCCAGGCTGAAGGCTTGGTAAGGTCTATTAGGTACTGGGTTGCAGGGGCAGCCCATGGGGAGGCAGAGGCAGCAGGTCCAAACCCCTTTGCCTCTGAGTGGCTTATACTGGAGTCTGCCCCAGTGAACGGGAGCTAAATGGAGACTGGGCACTAGCCAAGACTGAGGCGAAGTGGGGATAGTGGGTGGGGGTTCCCCTGGGAGGGGGAGGTCCAGAACTGTGGAGGTACTGCCAGAGGGGCACCGGGGTCCAGGAGGGACACAGCAGACCAGCGGTAGCGGATCACCAGCTGAAGAGGGCACTCCAGAGGGCTGGACTGAGCTAATTCCTGGAGACAACTAGTAGGAGGCACTGCGGTGGTGTGTCCCAACCTTGTCACAAATTGAAACCATTCATGAAAATGATTGCACATTTTATTTTTTGGTTTGCAGCTAGTTAGAAAACTAGGTTCCTGTTCATCATGTGGTAATTTAAAAAACCACTGACACAAGCATAGACTAGCATTATGAATTATATCCTCAAAGTAAATAATCATAAGAAAAACATGTTTTTAACTTTTGCATGTTTAATTTATTCCTCTTTGCTTATGTTAGTAGTTGCATCCATACTGTAAGGCATGAACAAGAGTTCTTCAGAAAACAAAAAAATTGATTATAAGCCAATAAAATTGCTTGTAATGTACTGGTATTAGTACTTAGAATTAATTAACTTTCAAAAGAAATTACTCAGTAAACTTGAATTACTTCTACCAGGTGAAATAACTGCTTTGTTTATTAAGAATTACTTATCAATACTTTTTTCTTGGCAATTGTTAAATCACTCCACAAAAGCAATGCCGGTATTTAATCATGCAGGCAAATGATGTCATTTCTCATAGTTCCCTCCACTGGTGGTTGATGTGTTTCAGTGCCCCACCTCTGTCCTCAACTCTGTGGACAGCCATACGTGCTGCACTCTGCTCCTGCCAGATATAATCTATCAGCATATGAAACAGCCACATATGTAAACGGGCTCCATGGTAACATAACCATACTTTGTGTGGTGAAATGAGGGGTTTCAATTTGCTGATGCTAGTATTCTTCCTTTTGATCTGACTTCCTCTGCATGTGGATTACTTTTGGCTTTACTCTGACAGAAATCCTGATGTGACACAGGATATTGCATGGAAATGATGATGCTCAATTCACTTCATGAATAATTCTCTGTTTTGTCTCTTTGTTTAACCAAAATGGTAGATGATGGATGTACTATTTCTTAGCTTTCTAAAAAATCCTTTCAATGTATCTCTGGAGACTCTATTGATAAACTGTTCCTTAAGCATGCGTACAAATCAGATGAGAACCTGCAGCTAAAAGAAATTGCTCCAAGGCAATGATTCACAAGGATGAAAAATCAATAATAGTTTCATTAAGGAAGGAAGGAAAGTTTAGACATGCTCTTTGCTTTTCATATGGAAAGGAAAGGGAACAGTCATTGACCATTTTATTCTGCTGTATTCTTAGAAATGAGTCACATAGTACTGATATGGCTGTTTTGAAGCATGAACATAATCCTACACACAACCTGGCAGCCTTTTACTCTATCTTCCCAGCAAACAATCTTTCCTGTCTCCCCACCCACTTTCTCTACCAACTCTTTGAGATTTATGATCATAGTTTTCAGTTGCATACCTTCCCCTTCCTCCATATACCTGGCTTCTGTTAGAAGCAGAATTACCTTTGAAGAAGTGCCCTGTGAGCTGTCTGCCTAGAGTACTCTTCAGAAAGCTGCGTCACTGGGCTGTGCATGTACTAGTTTGCAGTGTTTGAACTTGGGCAGGGGTACGAGATAGAGGTTAAGACTAGGTACTAAAGAGCTGTGAATGAAGTTGGTATGGCGGGGTGAGTAGGGATACAATGTTTCTGTGAGCATTTGTTCAGATCTTAAAATGATTAGCTCCTGTCACATATGCACACCTTTCATGTTTTTCTCCTGTCATAGATTTTAAAATGATACAAATGGCTGAATCTGTTCATTGCTGTGTAGCGACTATCTTCAAGCACTCATACTAAATATTGCTCTCTGAAGGTACTGGTGTGTTGTCAGGGTGGGTAGCATGGAAAAATTTATTGGAACTTAGGGGGAACTTTACCAATATCTGGTAGAGAGAATGCTGGCACTTTCCCCAAATCAGAATGGTGAGAGGCTCAACAGGTCACTCCTCTAATTTGGTCACATGGTTCCTGGCAGCCCAGTTTTACCAATGCCACTGTTGTAGCTGTCCATACCATTTGAAAAGCTGCAGTGCAAATTTATCCGGGCCTATCGGGGCCATGACTTATATGCAGTGGTCTGACCGAATGCACCTCTGTATTCACACCCTACACACTATTGTAATATGCCTTGTGAGGTATCATCTGAAAACTAATAACTCATTGGTCAATCATATCATGGTGAAATATGTGTAAATATGTGTAATACCTTTTATAGGTAATGTTATGAACATAAGCTGAAATATGTTTACCAGACAAGTCTGTGAATGGGGTAAACCTGTTCCTCCAAGACAAAGGACAAAGATAACGCCTCTAGCAGGAGTCATCAAAGTTGATTGGCAATCACCTATCAAATGGTCATGCTTTGGCAATAAAGGAGGTCAGGAACAGATTGATTTTCATTTTAGCTAACAATATGGAACCTCTCTCAGCACAAGACTCCCATCTCTCTGTCCTCACAGCAGGAAGGAACTTTATCTAGGGGTGACCCTCAGGAAAATGCATTTCAAAGGGTGACTGGACTATAAAAGTGAGGGTCAAAAGCACCCTAGGATCTTTTTCTCCTCCCCCCCACTTTCACATGAAAAGACCCAAGAAACAGCCTTTCAAATTTGGGTTATCCTGACTTGAGAATTTGGTCATTTCTGATGCTGGGAATGTGTTTTAAGGATTTTACCTTGAACCAGGTCTCTAGCTACTAGTGTTTTATCTTGTAATTATTTCTGACTTTAATGCACTGTACTCACTTAAAATCTATCTCTTTGTAGTTAAATACATTATTTTTTAAAAATCAAAACTAATCCAGTGTTGCGTTTAAACTGAGCTGTTTGGTAACTCCATTTAAAGTAGCAGGCTGTTGGATATTGACCCTTTAGGGAGCAACGGAAATATAATAACTGAACTGTCCAGGAGACCAGAACACATGTTTTTGGGGAAAATTCAGGACTAGGGTCACCCTGCAAGTAGTAACCAAGCCTGCTGGAAGCAAGAGTTTGGCTGGTGTTTGCTGACAGGCTGCTGGGGGCAGAGTTGCTTGTCTCTTTTACCTTGCTGTAGTGGCACTCTGAGTTGCAGATTTGGTGGGCAGTGGAGTCCACAGGAATCCACTTCCCAAAATTCCTGTCGTGCACCCAATCGGAATCTGTAAGTCCATCTAGACCTTGGCTGCACACAATACAAACCTAATTTTCAGCTTGACTAGGCACACAAACAAATCTTTGACAATGGAAACCATCCTGTGTGGACAGTGGAGCTCGTATCTAGTGTGCACAGAGAAGAAAAATCTTTGGAAACTGTGGACCTACATACTATATATCTTTCTCTGTCAATTTCTGTATTTTTTAAAAAAAATTATTACACATTATTAAGCACTATTCTAGCAGTATTTTGCAGTTACAAGTCTGTCAGTGTTTCCATTATAAACTCCTTTTATGAAACAGTTAATGACCAAGTAAAATGTACTCCGAGCTGAAGCTTGGCAGAATCTCAGCCAAGAGCAAATTTATTTCCCACAGTCTGCTTGAAATGCTATTGCTGTTTGTGTATCCTACAAGGACAGGATATAATCACAGATTTAAATCCTAGATCCTTTCTGTGGGTGTCATGGTGTTTGGGGTTGGAATTATTACTGTCTTCATTCTGTAAAGTGCCCTTCTGTTTCAGTCATGGAGAGATGCCTTTGGGATACATATTATTTGCATAGCAGCAATGACATGACCTGTGCTTTATAGACAAGTATGAAGCTTCCTAGGCTGAAGATATTAGTCTAAACAGGTAGCGTACAAATGAAGACTAGAGGTTGGGATGCAGAGAATAATGGTGTGACTGAAGCGTGAATGTAAGCACACATCTTGTTCAACACTATATTTTATTTGGATTTTTTTCATCTTAACCAAGCAAGTGCCTAGGAGTCTAACAGTTCTCTGGAGGGGATTGGAACGTGCTGCATCTCACTGCTTCTGAAATCATCCTCCAGTTAACCATTTCTGATCATGCTGATACAGTGTTACTGGCATTTAAGGGTTTTTCTGCATCTTATTTTAAATGAAAACTATTCCTGTGCTGGCCAAATATTTATAGTGTACCATGTATAGCAATTGTCTAACTTATTTACACCTGCAGCGAATCTGGCCTGTAATTTGAAGGTGTTCACTGCTTTGCTTTATAGCAAAATTGGAATAAAGTTGAAGAAGTCTATATGGTGCATCATAAACCTAAGATCTGTGGTATAAGATGTTTTAAACAGTAATAAACATTTGTTCAGTGCTTAAAGTTCCAGGTTCCTGAAGGCCTTGGCCTGCCTAATAGATTGTCCTCTTTACCCAGTCTTTGAACCGTGGTTATTGCACAGATTGGGACAGATCTTGTTTCAGCATGTTTTGTTCTTGCAGCTGAAGCTACCAGATGATCACATCATATAAATTATTTAAGGTGCAGTATCTGTTACCGGAGCCACAAGTAAAGGTTAGGGCTCCGTCTGTTCTGCCACCCCTAAGGACTCTTTATTTTCAAAGGAAATAGTCTGTCTTGCTGGCTGACAGCATTAGAGTCCAGAAAATTCAAATATGCCTTGAGCTGTTGCCTCACTGTAGTGGAAAGGCCTAACTGCAACATCATATGGCAAATGCATCCCTGGCAGAACTGCATTGACTTCAGCTGAGTTCCACCAAGGATGACTTTGGTACCAACTAGAACTAGACTGTACCTATTGTAGAGAAAAATGCTACATTAGAAGATCTGACAGGTTCTTTGTATATATCTGTATAATAATTTGCGGGCAAGACCTAAGCAACTTTTGTTTCTAGAAAGTACTGTGCATATTTTGTCCCATTTGTTTAGCTTAAGTTAGTATTTTGCATGAAAAGCTTATTGTTAATGTATGTAGTATTATCAGTGTGCTAGGCATTGTACAGTCAGGTCTGATGGCAAGGGGGGCCTAATTTTGCCTGGAACACTGATGTAAATCTTGAATGCAATGGAGTTACTCCAGGTAGAGTAACTATAGTAGAGTAAGATAAATAAGAATCAGGCCCTGAACATTTACCCTTTTATTCCATATGGATGTATTTATCTTTATTACTAGTTTCATCATTTTATTACTTTTTCATCTGGCAATCAAAAGTCCAGAGTCGCGCCCCCCCTCCCCCGCAAATCATTACTTTAAAAAAAAAGTGAAGTTATTTTTGTTTGCTTTGTTTGTGTCTGAGCCTTTAGTTCAGTCATGTTTACAGGCTTTTCTTCACCATCATGAGGGCTAGAAACTTTTTTTTAAATGAAAGCTGAGACGCACACAAAATTACATGACTCCAGGCGCTGAAGCGTTAAGAAAAAAAACACGTCATATGATTTTTGGTTTTTTTGCAAGTGCTGAGTTGGCAACATTGCAATTTAGTTCCCCTAAAACAAAATAAGTTGTGAAGCTTAATTCTGCCCTTATTTGTACCCTTGCAACCCTTCAATGTATAAACCCTTGTATAAGTCTTTTTAGGCTTGAGTGATTTCACTTGAGTTGGAAATCTGACAATATAGAGGGTGTGTGGAATTAAATACCTACTGAATTTCTCTTGTATCTCTGTGTCAAATATAGTTTGAGTATGTCGTATTCTTACCTTCTGGTACAAAAGAAGAGATCAAAACCAACATATTGTATTCCTATTCTTCTTTTTCTGGAAAAATGCAATGAAGACCTTAATAACTAATATAATGTCAGCTGACAGCACCACTGAAGGCAGTTGTTAGCGATTGTATTAATGCTGTATTTCAGAGGGGTATATAACTCAGAGCTTTTGAACGAATGAAAACAGAGGGCAAAGTCAAGAGCACAGTGCTTTTCTGTGAATTTAGACAATTTTATTCAGAGTTACTGTTTGGCATTTCCAGTGTTCACCAAGAGCTTTATTTATTTTTGTGTAGTTGCTCAAAAGTGGATTATATGATTGTATACGGTAGTTCAGTCTTTTAGGGCTTAGTCTTGCCCTTTCCTCTGCAGCCATGTAGGGACCTAATCCAATGGAATGGATGCATTTCTGCTACAGAACAGAGATTTGGCTACCCTACTGATCTCTGCTCCCAAGGGAAGCCTAGTGTACAGTGGGTGGATCAGACAGGGATCGGATAGATAAAGGGTCAAGTTCTGGCCACACCTGGCTGCAGTAGTGGAACCCATATATCTGCTCACAAGGCATGTCGTTGAGTGGGTCTAGGCAGGTTCCCAACAGTAAGCGTTTGACATGCTAATGGATGCCCCTGTCATGAAGTACCACCAGCCAGGAGAGCCACTAATACTCCAGTGTGATGCAACAGAGAAAGGACTGGATGTAGCTTTCTTTTGCAGGAGCAGCCATTCTCTTATGCTAGCAGAACCCTGTCAGACTGAATAGGGATACATCCAAATAATACCAAAGTCAGAAGTTCTTTTTCTATCTCTTTTCCACCCTGGGAATAGAGCAATCAGACCATAAACCCACAGAGACAATCATGGCAAAGCCCCTCCTTAGTGTTCTGAAGAGATTGCAGCACCTGTTGCTGTAACTCCAGTGCTACCAGATGGAGAGCAGATATTGTCCAGGATGACTACTGGTGTTAGCTGACATCCTGAGCAGAACATATATACCTAACATCAGTGAGTTGGAGAAAGAGGAGCAAGACATATTACCATGCCACACTGGTTTCATTCTCCCAGTTTCAGCAGCAAAGCTGATAGAAATCAGAGGCTATAGAAAGACATCAAACTACAATAAGTCAAGAGAGCAATACTAGCAGGGTAGCCAGAAGAAAGCAAAGTATGGGTAGAAGCATAACCATATTTTCAAAGTGAAGATAAGCTGGGTTTGCATGATGGAATCCTATTACAAGAACAGAGAGCTCTTCTCCCCACCTCATTATGTAAGGATGTCATGCAAAAAATATGTGCCTCGCTTCTGGGCATTGACAGCTGCCTTAAATGGGCTCAAGAGTGTTTACTGGCTGGGCATGAATACATAAGTCCACTCCTTGATAGAAAGGAAGGGGTGTCACCTGTTCATCACATGATAACTGCTAGCAGGAAGAGACTGTTACCTTGTATGTTGCCCAGTGAACCTTGGGAAAAGGTGGGAGCAGCCTTAGTTATCTTAAATGAAAGCAATAATTGATTGCAGGGGACTGTTTAAATCTTTTGGGAGGCCAATGCCCTGGCTGACACAAGAAACAAGTCAGTGATTGGTGAAGACACACTTTGCAAGATATGGCATTCTGGGTGCTATTCACTGACCACGGACCCCAACTTGCCTCAGGAGTTCAAGGAATTTGCATGCAAATGGGAGTTTGACTGCCACCATCTCCTCCCCAGCAGACCTACAGTGTAATTGTAAGGTGGAATCAGCTGTGAAAACACTGACTGCTACACTAGGGCTCTTTCTTGTGGTTCAGACCTCTGTATTCCTGTGTGCCAGAAATGCTAACCCCACAACAAGGGTGCCAAAACAGTCTAGTGCAGGCATTGATGGGGCAAGAATCAAAACCCTGCTACCATGAGGGGAGACCTGCTGCTGCAAGAAGAATGGAGACACAGCTGAGAGGAGATGTCCAACAATCAGAGAAAGCAGACACTAGAGTAAGACAGACCAACCAAAGACCTACCAGCCCTGGTGATGGACATTCCTGTGACAGTCGAGCCATTAGAGAGACACCAGAAAGTTGTGGACTAAAGGAGCCTTAAGGGGTGCAGTGGCACCAAGGCCATACAAGGTGACTACAGAAGAGGAACAAGTGGTCTGAAGGAACAGGAGGCACTTACAAGACAGCAGACACAACACCCAGAGAGCACACAGAGATCCTCACACAATGCAAAGAGAGAGAGAGAACCATCCAGCGGTGAACCCCACAGGGAGGAAGGAGACTTCACAGAGAATTTGCTAGACTCAGACAGGTCACAGTGAGATGGAGATAGATCACTTCTGGTCTCAACAGGAGTTGACGAGACCAGATTACAAAGGGAGAGACTCTGTACCAGCTGTATCTGTTGTAAAGACAAGACTCCAATTTGGCTACGTGCTTGCAACCTCTGGCCAAAGGGACAATGGGCAGGGGTCTGGGCATCACTCACTTGTTTTGAATGTTTATAGTGAAATGTTTGTAAAATAGGGAAGAGACGATCAGCGGAACTGGAGGCAGAGGGCCTGTAGTCACTTGATGGTGTGGAGGAGGGAGGAGGTGTTGATGGAACACCAGGAAAACGGAGATGTGAGGAGTTATGCTGGAAGCGATGCAGCCACATGGACAGAGCAGTGCATGGGGTTAAATAAAGTTTCCCTTATTCAATTTAACCTGCATTCAGTGTGGCTTTTTGTGCATGAACCACAAAGGGGAGAGAAATTGAGGAGACAGTGAAATCTCTCTGTATTCCAACTTTGTGGGGTTTCTGCCTTCTGTGCCTCCAATGTGCTTTTCTGAGCAGGAAAGCTGAAAATATAGTCTCATAAATGTAACCAAGGCAGAAAGACCACAATGAATAAATACATTTAACTTTCAGTGAATATCTTTACTAGTAAATTTCTCTCTGTTCAGAGTGGGCTCCACTGCCTTGAGTATGCATGCTCCCACCTGAATCTGGTTTCCAATAAGAGACACACACACACACACTCTACATATGTGTGTGGCTTCCACATCCACTTCAAAGGGTGATGCTTTCATGTCCTCTGTTTCTTTGACATTTGCAACAGCCTCCTATGCCTTCCCCAGTGCACACCAAATTAAATATAAATTCCAGCTGATAGGAGCAGCAGCAGAAGCAGCCAAAGCAAGGAGTGGAGCACTGGGAGGGAGGGGGTAAAATGAGGCTCACTTGGGGCCAGCCTTCCCCCGGTACCTCAACCCAGAACTGTGCTGGGGAAGGGACGAATTGATGCTGTTGCTGGAACAACTTTTATAATGAGTGTGCTGAAGGCAGAAACTGTGTATTTGGGTTGTTAGTACTACAGCACCCCTATTTCCAGCACCTATGCCAATTGATGCCTCCCCTCCCTACCACTCTGTGGCTTTGGAGAAAAACTGCGGAGAGGAACCAGCCAGAGATTCTAGCTGCAGGAGGAACAGCTGCAGAATCAGCCAAAGCAGAGACCTCTGGCCATTGAGAACTTCCTACATTTTTAATTAGACTTTCCCTGCCCTATCCTGATTGGTAGCTTGCTCCAATATTCCTTCTGCTTCAGTCTCTTCTCCTCAGCTTCCCTCCAGACCTGCCCTGACCCTTTAGTCCTCTTCTTTTCAGTGTCCCCTCTCATATCCCTTCCCTATCCTTTTACCTAATCCCTTCCTAAGTAAACTCTCTTAAAAAAAGGAGGGAGGACCTAACATACCACTTGCTGCCATCATATTGTTCACTCTGCTTGTGTGTGGTGTCTATTTAGATTGTAAGGTCTTCAAGACTGTCTGGTACTCTGTCTTTGTACTGTACCTAAGACAATAGGGCACCATTCTTGGTTGGGACCTAGGCATTACTATAATAAACATGATTATTAATAATAAACTCTGCTAGTCTCTGACCTGGATGATTGCTGGATTTTTCTCTCTTGTGTGTGGCATGGAGATCTCTGCTCTGCAGTAACAATGGAGCTGTCTGCAGGGAAGTTGAACCACTTCTACGTAGGAAGCAGACGTTTCTCAGGTGCCAGTCCAATATTGTGGATTATCTTCTGTAGGATCTTCTGTAGGATCTAAGAACCACCTCATACTTTCCCGTTTCCCATTCCAAATTTAAGTGCATGTGTTTGAAGTCACCTTCAATAGTACAACATACATAAATTTTAAAACAAAAATCTCACTTTATATTTCTCCAAGTGAGAGGAAGGGAGAGAATCACAAATAAATGTTTCCTGTCATGTTGCTTAGTACACTCTGAGAGGTGCTCAGATACCATGGTGATTTCATGGTATAAAAATATGAACAGAGTGGAGAACGTCAGGTGATTGTCATGTCATTTGGATCAGAGGCCACATGAGTGAATGTATTTTGGTTGGTTGTAGTAAGTTAGTAAGCATTATCAATAAAGGATGGCCATTTGTAATTTATATTGCATTGGTTTCTGTATGACCTGATGCAATGTCTGTCTGTTTTTCTTTTTTAAATTCACAACTTTGGCAAATACCATTATTGGGTGTGTGACAGGCAGAATAGGTCTGGAGGCCCCCTGCTGGAGACCTCATGGCCCTGCCTCGCCCTGCCCTAGAAAAGAGCAAAGGAAAAGTCCTTGAGGCAGTCTAGAGTGGCTGCAGAATGACCAGAAGGGCCATATAAAAGGGAGCAGCAGAGGCGGAGCTGTCAGTTGCTGCCTGAAGAGGGAGGACTGGGTGCCTGGCTGGTTGGAAGGACTAGCAGGACCTTCCAGGGTCCTAGTCCTGGCAGCAGGACCGTGGACCGCTCACTGCAGGCAGGACTGAGCCTAGGGAAGGCTACTGAAGACCCGGTGGCTGGCTGGCAGGAAGAGCAGCAGGACCATGGACAGCTCAGTGCAGGCAGGCTGAGCCCAGAACCTAGCCAGGCCAGGCGAGGGTACTGTGATGGGCCGTTCTGGTCTGAAGACTGAGCCCAGGTGAGGGCTGCCAAAAGGACACCAACCAAAGGTACAGAGATAGGCTCCTGTTGGGCTGTTCAAGAAGACAGTGCCTTCGGGGAGGAAGCCTTGGTGCTACAGCCCCATACCAGGACTGTGAGCAGGAGCTAGAGACTGTAGTCTCTGGAAGGGGGGACCGTGTATGTGACTTGGCTGGAGGGCTGAGTCACTGAAGACCTGCCAAACAACCATTGGCAGGGGGCGCTCGCAAGAGGCAGGTGCTGCCCTGTTGTAAACTGAAAGAAAAGCAGGCTCGCACCCAACTAGATGGGGGGCACCTGCGAGAGGTGGGTGCTGCCCCATTCAAAACTGCATGATTGCAAGCACGTATCAGCCAGAAGAGAGTGGGCACTCATGAGAGGCAGGTGCCAATGCTGTTACAGGGAGCAATTAATGTGAATTAATTCTCGACATAACACAGTTTCTTTTGCAGTCAGTGGAGTTAAACTATAAATGAATTTGTGCCAACCAGATAAAATAACAATCAAGGCTTGATGTACAAAGAGGGGGAAAAAAACAAGTGATTTTTTTTAAGGTATATCTTCTACTCAGTATTTTAACTCATGCTGTTGTCAGGTATTGTACCCTGTAGTTTGCATGTGAGCTATTGCTTTGTTCTGAGGTCCTTTCAACGCCTAGTAAAAATGTTTAATTGAGTAACAGACTGGTAGGCACCCCTGTTTAACATTCCCATGGCTTACTGGGTTTGCAGATCTCTAGTGTACATTTGTACATGGGTTTTTAACTGAAAAAATTCATCAACTTTTCACTAGAATTTATTATTGTCCAAATTTGTAATAGCTTTGTATGCGTTTGTTAATTGGGCAAGCTTAATTTTCAGTCAATGTGGCACTTTTTCAGAGAGACAAGGTAAGTGAGATATCTGACAATTGCAATTTGCACATACTCAGTAGAGGCTTGTATGGAAGCTAAATTGTCTACAGATTTAGTCTGCACTGAGCATGCTCCATCCCAACCCAACTCCAGTGCATCATCTGGACTGTGTATTCATCATCCTCACAGAATTACTTGGCATGCTCTAGGGCTGAGTAGAACTTGCCTTGCAATTGATCCTCATGGCTGCCAGGGGCTGCTGTAGCTCCAGTCTCCAGAACTGAGAGCAAGGAGATTGTTTCTTGTGCTTGCAGTTCCTCCATAGTTGGCCTAGACAGCGGATGGAGGGAGGAGAAAAGGTAGCCTGATTGGGATGCTGGGGGGAGAGAGACAGATAGAAGCTGGAAAAAGGGGAGACAAGCTGAGAAAGGGATAAGCTGGAGAGGACAGAGGTAGAAGGAGTCAGGTTTAGGAGGAACAAGGGCAGAAAGGTTTATAAGCATCTCCAGAACTTGGAATTGAACACAGATTCCTGAATTTTGACATTCTTACGCTGTCAGAAAATATCTAAGACCTACTGGCAAAAAAGTGTCATCTTTATCTCCTAGTAGATGGTCCACAAAGAAGATGACAACCCACTGTAGCTATCAGTTATTCCTGTTAGCTTAAATGGCAGTCAGGAGCCTGCACTGTAGGACTAAAGATTCCAAGTCTGTTGATCACTCTGAGGGTCGTCATGGTTCCTGAATGATGGAATTTGATTTGTTTGCTTTTTCAAAAACTAAGGAAACTACATCCAAGAAACTGTTAAAAGAATGTTAGAGTTGCAAAGTTAATCACCAAAATTTATGAAATGCCAGAATTAAGATTGCCCATGCAACCTTAATTTGGCCCCCTCATATACAGGCGTTACGATCCAGTCTTTAATGATCAGGTGGTCACATACTATTTCCCCTCAATACCCTGCCCGGTACCCTCATCAGTGCCCACAATGGATGATGCTTAGAATTAATCAGGGTTGTGTAGTGAAGGTCATAGGGCCCAGGTCTTGCCTTCCAACTTTTGCAATAAGCATGTCGAAAATAACACAGTTGATTGCAGCAAGAGAAGGGATGGCTTCATGGTTAAAGTAGTTGAAATTGTGTAATCCAGTTAAAGTCAATGGACTTAGGCTTCTAAAGTCACTTAGGTGCTTTTGAATATTTTTATCTTTTTTTTTTCTGATATCAGTGTCTGATGGGAGCTACATAACTTTGGTGGATTTGAGTGAAGAATAGCACTTTGGAGTTTGTGAAGTTAGCTACATAACTATAATTTTGTTTGTACTGCTCTTTTTTATATTTTTGTGGAGTGCAGCTGTAAGCTATTTTATGAGGCAGAGCGGAAGCAGCCTGTTAGAAAAAGGGAGAGAGACCATATTCTTTTATGCAAGACTTAATTTCTGTTCTTTCTTGTATCATTGTTTCTTGTAGTGCAAAATAAGTCACTCAAACCAAAAGCAGTTGGTTGCAGAAAAATAAGCTACTTCTAACTCTTGCCTGAGGGCCTGTCCAAATATTGATGGGTTTCTGCTTTCATTCTCTTTGGTATGGATGTTAGTACCTGAAGTTCTCCTGATAAACATCCTCAAAAAACCTTAATTCATTACTAAATCATGACATACTTAATAACTAATCAATATCCTAACAAGGTAGTTAGCTTTAGTAAATAAGAACTCTGATAAAATGTTGAAGATCAGACTTTGAATAATAATTAAAAAAAAATCCAGCAAAATTTGGAATGAAGCTTTTGTGCATTCAATTTCCTTAGATTTTTACAGAATAATATTAGATTTTAAGAATTATATACAAATAATCATGACCAGATTTCTAATGCTTTGAAGGTTGTATTTTATTTTGGTTAGGTACCTATGCTATTTTTGTAAATGTTAAGAATTATTGAATCTTAGCAAGTCAATAATGCTGGAGATGGTAGAGGATGTACGAAGGCCAGTTAGGCATCCAATTTCTATTCAGAGTCAACAGGTCTTGTGCCAGCATCCATTATGCCTCTGAAAATCTCCCTCCCATCCAGGTCATCTCCTCCATGTGTAGCTTGTGCAAGATCCAGTTACGCTTTTATATTTCCATTTTATTTTCTATTTTATTTAATCTAAACTTTCTCTAATGTGAATGAATTGGGGAAACAAAACCAAAGCTTAAAGGTGTCATTTGTTTTGTTTGTGGGATAAGATGATACTTTCTAATGAAGGATTTTGCTTCTGTGGACAACCTTTGTAAAAAGTACTACATAATTTCCCCCCAATGTCTTACAGTAATGCTGGCTAACTGCAATACTATTGATATACCCTCTTTCTGTCTTAAGTTTATCATAGTCTTTGCATGGAACAATCTTAAGAAACATTGTTTATATAGTAGCGATTATATAGCATGACTGAATGGTGTTCACACTGCTGGCATGCCAAGTCTAGTGCGAATTTAGCTATTGGAATACAGTTTTGTGCATTGCTCAGCTATTATCTAGGAAGAAAAATTATTTTATCCAGGACTGTTCCAATTATTTTGCCAAAGGAACCCTTTACTGACAGTAAAAGGACTGGACAGGCAACAAGTTAAAAATATTAAATGATTACAAATAAGGTGGTTCCTCGGGGTAGGTATTGCTGACTTGACTACTCTGACCTTGTGCGTCCCCATTGAGTATTTTATTTCCAGGCACCTTTCCCTGCTCTCATTCTTTGTACTGCAGGTCAACAAACTGGAGTTGGTTAGATGGTGGGCTCTCATTGGTCAAGCAGGTGAATAGTTTTCCACTCTTTTTAAGTAGGGGTAACTACCTGCATTTTTAGGGAACACAAACCGATTGAAAGCCCCTGGAGTCAATGGAAGTTTTCCCCTGACTTTAATGGGATTTGCATCTGTCCGACTGGGGGGAAAAAAAAAGAACAATGCAGGTCATACTTTAAGAGATACCACTCCATAATGCATGTTGATGCCTTGAAAACCTACTTTAAATCTGATAAAAATACTTCTTAGTAGTTCCTTATTGGATGTCAGGCCAGAAAATGACTTGAAGCACATAAGAATAAAAATAGTTTACTGACATTCTGTGAGACTCTTTTTTTTTCATGTATTTAAATTAGATTATGGGTTCTGCTCCGTTTGTGTAAACTGAGGATGTAAATAGGAGATTTGATTTCAGTTAAGACTAATGGAGTTTCCGCAAACCCTTGAAAACTGATGGGAGCATCGGATCTTTCATTGTGAATCTTCATCAGCCAAATAGCTAGACAATGCCAGAGAGGGAAGGAGGGAAAGGTAGATAGGCAGGATGTGCCTTCCTCTTTAGGACAGCACAAGTGCTATGAAAATATTCCTTCCCTCAAACCATGCTTGATCTGTTCAATTCAACAGATCTGTTTACCATTTAATAAATAAAAGTAACTAAAGCTTCTCTGCACTTGTGTTAATATCTGCTGGAGATAACCTTGTTTTGTTGTTTTTATAGGGTATATTTGAAGTGTGTTTGTTCCTGAAAGCTTGAAGCTTTTAGAATACCTTTGTGTGGCCAGAAGGAGTATTTTTGCCCTCGTGTTTAGCTGAGGTTGCAAACCAAGCAGGAGAAACAGCTCATTTGAGGCAGTACCATTTAAGGAAGGATAATTAAACAATATCTGCCTTCCTTACATGGTGCTGCCCCAAATGCCCTGCCACCTTCAGAACCAACCAAACTACTAGAGGCTGTGTTAAAGGATGTATAATAGCCAGATCTATTAGACTCTGGAATAATTTCCTAAAGGAAACTGAGAACCGGAGGGGTGCTTGAGACCTTTGAAACTAGACTGATAATGGACAGAGCACTAGAAATACAACATGCTATAGGGCACAACTCTGTGCTGTCTGGGGACAGCTAGATGACCTAATAGGTCTTTCCCATTTCTAACTTCTAAGATTCTGTCTTTTCGTGATGCGGTTTAGAATTTCATGGAGTTTTAAAAAATAGCTTAGTTTACCCTTTGCAATTCATTGTTGAGCCTTATGTGCAGGAATATATGTCCTCCCTGGTGCAGGAAAATAAAATGTCAGTGTGGTATGGTGACATAATATAGCTACTTCATTTTCAGAATGAGAATCCCATCCATGGATTCTGAGAAACCATCAAGTCATGAATATGTTATGGATTTTCATTGTAATAAGAAAATGGAGAATGTTTGAATGTGTGACAGAGGGTGCATATGAAATGCTAGTTTTTTTTGCTTTTTTGTTTTCCTGTTGACTACACAAAGCTCACTCTATTTTACTTAATTTTTAAGCAAAATTTATCCTATCCCACTATTTCCTCTTTTGCTTTCATTTTATCTTTGTCTATTCCCCAAACCAAAACCAACTCCCATCCCAGCCAAACTAGTTGTAGTTTCCAAAAGAGTTGTTATATTCCATGCAGCCCAGGTGCTAGTGTCCTCACTTTGTAACATGCAATAGTATTTTTGTATCACCATTATTGTCTTTGATCCCTTCTTTGGGAGACCTCTATTTTACAATATGCTGTGCTGTTAAACATTTAAGAACTAATACTGTGGTATCTTCATAATTATAAAAGACTCCAGGGTACTCATTTTCTAAAGACATAAAGCACAAATATGAAAAGATGTTTTCCCTCCTTTTAGCTGAACATTTGTAATGATTAAAATCATTTTATCATTAAAAGGGAAAGAATCTAGTTTACGTTTATTGTATTATATTTGAACTTAATAATTTTGTATTTTCTTGCCTGTGCTAATACTTGGTAAATACGGCAATACTTTGTATTCACTTGTAGGTTGTATGCCCCAATATGTAAAAATGTCCTATTTTGGAAGGAAAACTAGTATCAGGAGCATTGGTAATACAATTGCTTGTCCCTTGTTATCCAGGGTTACAAAAAGTTGGTTGGTTTGTTGGCTTGTTTTTTACCTCTGCCATATAACAGAGGTAAGTATGCACTGAGTCCACTTGCCTTCTGTTTCGTTCTTCTCCACTCTCCTGGATCAGGACTGAGCATGCTATAGCACAGTAAACCTTATTTCCTGTTTTATAGACCAGCGAGTCAGGAATTAAGATTGTGACCCAAACTTAAATCACCAACATGGCAGTGTCTCTGCATAGATTAGACCAGGGGTCGACAACCTTTCAGAAGTGCTGTGCTGAGTCTTCATTTATTCACGTGCCAATAATACATTTTAATGTTTTTAGAAAGTCTCTTTCTATAAGTCTATAAATATATAACTAAACTATTGTTGTATGTAAAGTAAATAAGGTTTTTAAAAATGTTTGTTTAAGAAACTTCATTTAAAATTAAATTAAAATGCAGAGCTCCTGGACCAGTGGCCAGGACCCAGTGTGAGTGCCATTGAAAATCAGCTCGCATGCTGCCTTCGGCACACGTGCCATAGGTTGCCTACCCCTGGATTAGACTGTATTGCTTAATGAAATATCTACAATCATGCTTTACTTCTAATTGTCATAGGTCTTACCACTGTGTAACTTTAAACAGTAATTGACATTTATAATAATAATCTCCTAGGAGACTATTAATATTTTCTTCCTATGGGTCTGTCTCTTAGCTGTGTACTTTATTGCTGACAACCAAGACTTAAGAAGGAAAAAGCAAATACCATCAACAGCTGTATCCTAGATCTTGAATATAACTTAAATTCTGGCACACATCCATTGACCAGATTGATGGAATAAATGATGAAAGAAGCCTTGTGAGATGTGAAAAGCTGTTCCCAAAGTGTATTTTTTGTCTTTTTATTGTAATCATAAAGAAGTAGATCATGAAAACTGTTTTATAAACATGAATGAGATAGAAAATATTACAACAATGTACGTTACTAAAGAACCAGAAATGAAATTTTAAGATCAGATTCATCCTCCTCCTTTAATTTGTACTCCTGCTGTACTGTAAATGTAATAACCATCAAAATGAAAAATGCAACAGATTGATAATACCATTGAGTTTTAATTAAACCACTGAATTGAAAAAGGCCCAGATGGATAACTGGAAAATGTAGTTATAACTCTGCTATGAAGAATGCTGGATTGCCAGTTATAGTGGCGTACAAATAAATGTTATGCCAAAAAATAACCCATTTTTATAACGTCTACCAAAAATTAATCATTTCATTGTGTAAAACAGATGGTTTCTATATTTCATTTAATTTAGCTGCAAAATACTCACTGCCCTCAGTCAGAAGTATTCTTTTTTTCAAATCCGTCTGCAAGTATGAAATCCAGCTCTGTAGCTTCTTCTGTAAATAGAGTAATAGTGACAAACCATGTGCATTTACAAATTCGCAAAGCCATTGGTTAGAATGTTTTACCTTTTGAAATGACATGTTTGTTTTGCACAAAATGTAGTAATAGTTTAAGTAACTCAAGGAACATGAAAAAAATAAAATGAAGCAAAACCAACTGTTTTCGTATTTGAAGGGTGTCTACATTTATACTTAAAATGCTGAATATTTTTGGCAGTTTGATTTAAAAAAAGAGGCACTTTTTCCTCAATTACATTTAGAATAGCCCAGATAATAATTTGGTAGATAAACAAGGTTATATAAGTCAGGTAAGTCAAAATATAGGTTCTCCTAACTATTTTTTGGGGGGGAACTATGAGGAATCCAGACACTATTATGAAAGGGAATCTTCAAATCATCTTGATGCATTTAAAAAGAAAAGTATTAGTCTAAATTAGGTGCTATCAAACCCTTAAATTGCATAGAAAGTTTGCAAAAATCAATAACTTGTTACTTTCAAAGCCTTTTATCCGTAACTTGTCATTAATTCATTTTAGAAACTTTTGTAGTAAATGACATAACAATTGATCTAAAGCTTTCAAAAATTTGGTGATCAATAATTGTTTTTTAGTCACAGAGAAATTCATTAACTTCTATGCTTATTACATTGTCACATTCTTATTGAACTCTTTTTCTAATCACCACATTATTCTTGGCTGAAAACACGTTAGCTATAAAAATTCATGAAATGAGAAACATAACATTATAAAGTCTTTGGTTTAGGTATAGTTAGCTAATGGGTTGTGCAGAAAAGTGGAACACACTCTCATTGCCAGTGAAGATAAATTTGTCTCTCATTGTTTTACACTTAAACATGAATATCTTTACTGCTTTATCGCCGCATAAACAAATTATTTCCAAATGAATGTGGAGATGTGCAAAATACTTATTTTCTCAACACAGTTTAACAAGCTGATTTTTCTCCTATGCCAACAACATGTCATCTTCAAGGGAAAAAAACAACAACTTAGGGCTAGATCCTCAGCATTAGAATCTTGGAGAGTGGGGCATGGCAGTGGCAAAAGATGAAGTCACGGTATTCTTCTATAATTTTTGAGTTGTCCAGGGCCTACAGCAGCACAGGGCATAAGTTCAGAGCAGCTTTAGGACTGCTCTAACGTACGTCTTGCTTCCTGTTGTACCAGTCATTTGTTTCAGCAGCTGAAGATGCACAAACTTAACTACTGCCACTTCAGACACGCCCCCTGAACTGAAAGGGGTGATCTAGGGGACAATATAGTGTCCTGATGACATCTAAAGATATCCTCTGGGGGCTGAATCCCCTAGTTTTGTGATGCCATAATGCTGTCAGATTGCCATCTCTCTTATGTTTCTAGCACCCCACTCTGAGTTCTTTCACTGGCTTCCCCTTCTCCACTGAATCACTTTCAAGTAGTTTGTCCTTGCCTTCAAGATCCTGCATAATTCTTGCTCCACTCTGCTCATCTGCCCGTGTCTTTCTGTGTGGTCCTCTCCTTTGCTTCACCAGCCAGGTCAGCCTTGACAAACTGATCACTTCTCCCATTACTATCTCTGTGCTTTTTTCCACACTGTCCCCAAGGCATGCAAACACTCTTCCTGAGCTGGTCTGCAAGGCCACTACCCTATCCATATGCTAATGGCTTTTGAAGGCCCATTTCTACCATAGTACCTTGAAGAAACTAGCTGACTGAAAATGGCAAGGCTGAGGGGTAGTTGTGAATATCTTCGTGTGTGCGTGTGTGGTTTTGAAAAAGTGGAAAAAATCCCTACATTGTATCAACCAACATTTTGTTATCCCCATGTTTAATAATCTCTGCATTGACCACTTACTTTGTGCCACTTTCCTCCCTCTCTTCATTTATCATCTTATATATTAAACTGTTTGGCAGAGACTCTTTGGTGTTGACCTCCTTTGTGGTTACTGACCAAAATAAATAACTTAACAATGGATGTTGGTGTCAGTCACTTCTGTTAGCATCAATTCACTGTGATGATTTGGAAAGGTCTAAACATGGTTAATATTGGTATATGAAATAAGGGCTTCCCATTGACAATGCTGAGAAAAAGAATATGCCTTAACTCCACTGTCACAGATAAAAGGGTGAAGTAACTCTCGGAAAATGCTGACTGTTTAAATATTAGCCAATAAAAATCTGCCATTATGGCAATATAGAAAATCCTTTCTGCATATGATATGCTAGATAAATATGCATGTGTGTGATATTTAAATGTGTAATATTTGGTTATATCTATTGCCCATATAGTAGATTGTTCTCTGTATATTGTGTGTGTGAGAATACTTGATGGTATGGTGTAGAGCTTTTAGTGGCCTGAGTCTGAGATGGCTTCATTTAGAGAAAAGTAGCAAAGCCATAAGTGAGTTACAGTGCCCAATACTGGGTGCAATGGGGTGCTCAGAGTTGCAATCCTAATTCAAACACTATTTACTCCTCCTGTAACCTTGTATTTTCATTTTCTCCATAATTAAAGTGCTAAGTATTAACACTTCCATGTGTCAGAACATATATAAAAATTGAAGTTTATGTATTAGTTAATAACTTTATTGCATCTTTCACATTTTAAACTAAAATTGATGGTGGTTACAGAATATAAACCAAGGCCACAACTGTATGTTAGGCTTGAGCTAAAACCTGGAGAGAATATAGCCAAAACCTGATTGTTTCATAATTTGTGTTTTTTAAAATGTATTTTCAAATACACATTCTTTTTTATAACATTTGCTTTTCACAATGTAAGTTCACTGAAGCGCTTGTTAATTTAAGTGCAACCATAAGATAACAATTTAGTGGCAATCGACTAACTTTAAACAATAATTTTAAGGATTGATGCCTGTAAAGGTTTTGCAATCTAAATTGTTTGTTTATTTACTGAATCTACTGTACTGTTGTACTGTTATATGCATTCTGATATTGCAATGTAGAAAATGAAAGAGAGCTCAGTTCTGCTCACATTAGTGTAACCATACTGAAGTCAGTTGGTTTGCACAGGTTTAACTGAGAGCAAAATTTGGCCTAGAGAGTCTGATTTTTCAATAGGTTTCAGAGTAGCAGCCGTGTTAGTCTGTATCCGCAAAAAAAACAGGAGTACTTGTGGCACCTTAAAGACTAACAAATTTATTTAAGCATGAGCTTTCGTGAGCTACAGCTCACTTCTTCGGATGCATAGAATGGAACACACAGACAGTGTTCCAATGAAGTTTTTCAATGAAGTCCTAAAAGCTTTGTACTGCTGGAGGTATTTTAAATAAATGTTGTCTTTTAAAACTATTTGTGTAAATTTGTATTTACTATTTTTTTATGTATTTTACTCTCTTTCGTAAAACTATTCGTATCTCATGAAAGTGATAGAAATAGCTACAGCAAGATGCTATCTCCAAGTACCATGTAGCTTTGCTACAGACCACTGCCATTATAATCTGCAATGTTTGTGCTGGGCTGAACTTAAGTTTCTCTTGAGCTGACAGTCACCTACACTAGTCTCTAATAGTTTTGTAATGGGACTGACAAATGTTTAGTAAGGACTACAGTGTGCCCACAAACCTAAGTTCTGTCCTGGTTACCGTTCAATAAAGATCTAAAGCACACCCACAACTGATGTAGCTGTGCTGGCAAAAGCCCTAGTGTAGGCATCGTTGTTATGCCAGGAGAACTGGTATAAGATATACTGGAAAAAGGACTTTTTTGCTAGTACAAATTATATATGCTGGAATAGCTGTACTAGCAAACTTCTAAAGTGTAGGCCTGGGCTTACACATGTGCCTCACCTTACCAACATCATTAGCTTTATTGAAACCAATCCGAGTGCGTATGTGCATAAAGTTAGCATTGTGCACAAATGATTGTGGGACTGGGATTTAAACAGTTATTTTAAATGAATCTAAAATGGATATTGTTTGTATTGGAGTAGCACCTGAAGGCCCTAAGCAGGACCCTATTGTGGGAAGAGTTATACACGCATGTAAATAGTCTCTGACCCATGAAGTTTACAATCTTACCATAAGATGAAACAGCTCAATAGTGTAAACAAACCAGGTGGAAGGTACATGAAATGATCCTGTTTAGTACAGTAAACAGATTTTGTTAGTTAGTAAGCAGACCAGTTTTACATCAGTGTAACTGCATTGTCTTCACCTGAGTAAATTCCTTTAGAGTCTGGTCCATGACCTATGAGAGGCTAGAAAAATTTATGGAAGGTTTTAAAAGCACAAACTCTAATGCACAGAGTTTGTTAGCTACTGAAGGGATGTGTTGTGTTAGAACCCCTTAGTTAAAAGATTGGTTAAACTATCTCTGCTAAAATTAGGGGAAAGTATTGATAGCCTTCGTCGGCAAAAAGGCTTCAAGGAAAGGAACATTTGATGGGAATTTAGGTTTATAAGGATATAGGAGACCACCTCCTGGAGACTTAAAATTCAGGAATTTTCCAACATACACTGCAAAAAGTGTGGCATAACTTCATACCTTTTTTCTATATGCTGAGCAGTACACACTAGGAGAAATGTAATTTTTCTTTTATGCAATGTTTTGATCAAAACCTACTGTGGCAAATAGTTTGTACTATAATCCCATCTGTAGGAAACTGTTATAAACTATGACCCATCTGTTTCAAATTGCTGTTTTGCTAGCACATTCATGAATTCAGTGTTTTGCATAATTAAGTTTATTTAAAAAATACTCCTGAGTTCCTGTGTTTAAAATATTTCTCTGAATTGTAATGTTTCATTGAGTGTGTATTGTTAAATGGTGTTTGGCGAATAGCTCCTTTTACTTGTTGCTGATAACATGGCTTTTGGGAAAGAAAGTAACCATGTCAAAATATGGCCTGATCATGTTCCTGTTGGAATTTTTGCTACTGACTTCAAAAGGAGACGGAGTGGGACAATGATATTCAGCTAAAGATTTATAACTATAGTATCAGAATTTGAGATTTGGGCAAGGTAAATGCTGAGGCTGAGTAACTTAAAATTATCAATTTTCGTAGTTAATTTAGTAGAAGTGTAGGGGGAATCCAGATGAATATGACTGGGTATTAATATACATAGTTGCACAAGTGCAGTTTCAGGGAAAGAGGTAGTCTTTTCAAGCCAGTAATTTAATGGTATAAGAACAGCCATACTGGGTCAGATCAATGGTCTATCTAGCCCAGTATCCTGTCTTCTGGCAGTAGCTGTTGCCAGGTGCTTCAAAGGAAATGAACAGAACAAGGCAATTACTGAATGAGCCATCCCCTGTTGTCCAGTCCCAGTTTGTGGCAGTCAGTGGTTTAGGGAAAACAAGAGCATGGGGTTGATATAATAAATCAAACCTACAGCTACTGCATCCTCTCCCCCCTTCCCTTTCCTCTTTCCTCTCTTATTTTACCCCCTCCCCCAATTAATTTTGTTCCGATTTAGCTGTTTCTCTCTTCTTACCTTTTTCTGGCCACCTCCTCATTGCCATGTCTAAATTAAGATGGCCAACGGTCCTTTGGCACTCATGGTTTATGGGCCCCTTTCCTACACTGTTTAAATTTGTTTTTCAAAATGTTCAGGATCTCATGTGGATATTAAATATACTTTTATTCATTTTTACTCTGGCTTCTAATCACTACAATAATGAAAGTTTCAAAAATTGCCTTAACAGTCACATAAGCTTTCAAGCCCAAAGATGTAAACAAATTAAAACTTTCTCCACTGTCTCCCTTGCCCACTGTTTTTCAGACATTGAAAATTGTTTAGTTGATTGATATAGCAATAAAATGACATTTAATAGCAAAGCTTTTTCTCTTGTTTGCTGAACAGTCTTTGTCACATAATAATGCTGCTTCACATTTCAAGACCTCCTTAAATAACAAAAGTATAGCGTATAAAATATCCTGTCTGGCAAAAATCACAGCAGATTGAAAATTGTTTCTAGCATGAGAACAGGCCAATTTTTTTAAAAAGTTCCTGTTTTGTACTGTGGCATAACTCATTGTGTGAAATTGGAATCAAGTGACGTCAGGAGAATATGAACATAAAGGCATATTGTCCCCTTCTGAATACGTGCATTTACTGCCTTGTAATGTTAATTTTGTTACTGTTTTGCAATTTTAATTTTAAAGGTTGCGTTAGCCATCAGCTCTTACTTTTGTGAAACATTGGGAAGGCATCTAGCAGCATAGAAAATCTACTAAATATAGTCTCTATTCTCTTGATTCATTGCAATTGTAAATTCAGTGGATTGATGTGATTATTTCTGTCATAATTGCAAGAGGGGTATTTCTAAGATATTGTTTAATTTAAACTTGAGGCATGATGTATGTTGTAGAACGTAGACCAAATGCTATTACTCCTATGGGAGTTGTGTCCCTGGGCAGATTTTGGCCCATTAGTGTTTCATTTGTACTGAAATCTGGTACACTGATAAGAGAGCAGCAACGTGGTGCCCAGAGTCTGCAATTGGATCCATATGGGGATAGCCCTGTGCTTGTGCTAACTCCCACCAAAGTCAGTAAACCTCTGCAGGTTTGGGGCTTCACTTCAAACTCTATTATTGGGGTTATATAGTGTAGTTGATCTGTCGGAGAAGAGTAGAGGGAAGCTCACTCTTTGTGAGGTAAGGAAATGATAAACATCGAAGTCAGAAGGTATGGAATTGTGGTTTTTTTTGTTTATTCCAAATAGAATTGGCCATAAAAGATGGCAAAATATCTTGATTGCTAGGGCTGTAATTTCAGTAGTGCTGAGCGCTCGGCACTCCAGTTAGTCATGGGTAGGGCCCTACCAAGTTTGCAGCCATGAAAAACGTGCCATGGACCGTGAAATCTGGTGTCCCATCCCCCCCCCTGTGAAATCTGGTCTTGTGTGCTTTTTACCCTCTACTATACAAATTTCATCAGGGGAGACCAGTGTTCCTCAAATTGGGGGTCCTGACCCCAAAGGGAGTTGCATGGGGGCCACAAAATTATTTTAGTAGGGTTGTGGTGTTGCCACCCTTACTTTTGCACTGCTGCCTTCAGAACTGGGTGGCTGAAGAGTGGCGGCTGTTAGCTGGGTGCCCAGCTCTGAAGGCAGCGCCTGCCAGCAGCAGCGCAGAAGTAAGAGTGGCAATGCCATACAATGCCACTCTTACTTCTGTGCTGCTGCCTTCATAGCTGGGTGGCCAGAGAGTGGCGGCTGCTGACTGTGGGTCCAGCTCTGCTGGCAGCAGTGCAGAAGTAAGGGTGGCATGATATGGTATTGCCACCCGTACTTCTGCACTGCTGCTGGCAGCAGCTCTGCCTTCAGAGCTGGGCTCCCAGCAAGCAGCCACCGCTCTCCAACTGCCCAGCTCTGAAGGCAGCACTGCCACCAGCAGCAGTGCAGAAGTAAGGGTTGCAATACTGCAACCCCCCTACAATAACCTTGTGCCCCCTACTCCTTTTTGGGTCAGGACCCCTACAATTAAACACTGAATTTTCAGATTAAAATAGCTGAAATAATGAAATTTACTATTTTAAAAATCCTATGACACTGAAATTGATCAAAGTGGACCATGAATTTGGCAGGGCCCTAGTCATTAGGAGTTGTGGTCCCCAATATATTTTAAAATCATGCATAATACAGCATGCCTCTTGGAGAAGGGCAAGGAAGTTATGTATTGTAGTTTAACTCTGGTGTGTACATGGTACTGTATACAAGAAGGTTTAGTACAGTTTTAAAAACCACATTACATGGAATGAGTCAGTATGAGCCTTCATACATTGGATCAAATCCCACTTAGTTATCTGATGCCACCCCATTGATTTCTATTGGTGATTTCTATTTCTATTATGTAAGAGGAGAGAGTCCTTAAACATGTCTAAAAATGAATTTCTAGCACAATTTTTTTGTTTTGTGGGGCAAAGAGCAGTTGAGATCAGTGCAAGGAAAGGACTATGGGTGAAATGCATTCCTCTCACATACAGCCACAATACTAAGGTTCTAGCTGGTGCAGGGGCTGTAGAAGTGAAATCCAATCTAGCACCACTACACCCTGCCTCTGTGGTAGTTCATAGGAGATGGATAATAAAATAGTATGGCAAGGAGTATTCAAACTTTCTATTTATTTGCAACTTCTTTGCATTTGTTGAACCAAGTCTCTCACCTTGTGTCCATGTAAGCACTGTTGCAAGGGGAAATGGAACTTGTGAGAAACTTTCCCACGAAGTTTATCTGTCTGCAGGAGGAAGTAATTGGGCCCAGAAAAATGTCTCTGTAAATAAGCGATCCTCCTAAAATTACTTTATTTTTGTGTGAAATGTTTTGCTTGTACTGGTTCAGCAAGCAAAATAAGCTATACTGGCAAAAGCACTGCATCTGCACTAGAGCTCTTGCTGGCATTGAAATGTCACACAAATTTCACCTCTAATTGAAGCTGCTATACTAGCAAAAGTTTCTAGTATAAACCTGGCCTTAGAGTGCTATGCTTTTTGATTACCAAAGCAGCAATTATATATTACCACCTTCAGAGTCCTGAAGCAGGTCTGTAGGGCGTGACTGGAAGAAACGTTGTATAACTATAAACCACTAGTTGGACATAAATTCCTTTACCTCTGTTCATTACTTAATAAATTTAGACCCAATATTTGTTAATGTATTTGAAAATATAAGTTCACTTAGACACCAGTCTAGCCACTGGATGTGAAGTGGTGATTTCGATTGCATATGGATCAAATTCTTTGCCAACATGTAGGCTTAAGGGAGCCATCTTCTTTGAACTTACGTTTGTGAAATTGAATACAGAGCCCGATAGAGAAATGTCTACAATTGTAAACTTAATTTCATGCCAGCTGTACACTCCTATGGCAATTACCTTCCCTGTTCTTTTTTTATCTTCAAGAAGTATACCCCAAATGTTCACAAAACTGCCAGTGACTTCAGTAGGAGTTAGTCACCATAGGGGCTAATCCACTCTTGATGGTGGTACCAGTCTGTTTTTGGTTTTTTTTAAAAAGATCTGTGCCATTGTGTTTGCCAATATAAGGCGTACAGAGACAAATCCACACCTGATCTATATCAAATCTGAATCTGGTCTGTAATCTGTTCCTAAATATGTAAATAGTTGCTAATATGTTGCTGCTGGGCCTCTGTACTAAAAAAGTTATGTTTTGTTTCTGTTCATTGTGGAGAAATGGTGAAATTAATATTCCACTGAAAATTTGTGTCAGGTGCTTTTGTATATACAAGCTTGTGAGGTTACTACTACCGGGGCTATCTTAACAGATGCCTTAGAGTGTGGTCCAGGACAGCCTTTGGTTAGAAGCACTCTCTTCCACATGCAGAGTCCTCTGTATTTTACAAACTGTGGTCAATTCTTAACAGTTTGAATAAGTGCTTAGAAAAAGTGCTTAGAGGCAGTCATCATACATGCTTGCTGGATCATGTGCCCCCTGGCCCTTTCCCCCTCAGACCATCCCTTTACTCAGATTGGCTTCTTGTTATTATACAGAACAGTTTTTAAAGGGATGCTGAGTTATCTATTTATCCGTGATCCTAAATGTTTCATGAAAGGTAACTTTCATGTTTTGCTTTCTTACTATATACAGTTTGAAAAGCGAGAGAGTAGGAACTCCCTGTTCACACTAAGCAGGCCAAATTCTGCAGTGACATAATTAATCATGTAAGTTACACTTTGGGTTTAATTCTGATAATGTTGCATCACTTTTACATTCATGTTTCTCCATTGACTTGAATGGAATAATGCCTGACTTACACCAATATAAGTGAGAACAGACTCAGGGCCTGTCAGTGGGGAAACTAATATAACTGGCACTAGTTTGGACACTGATTAGGCCTCAGCTGAAGTACTGTGTCCAATTTTGGTCACCAATGTATAGAAAGGATGTGGAGAAACTGGAAAGGACACAGAGGTGAGTGACAAAGATGATCAAAAGGATGGAATGCAAGCGATATGAGCAAAGGCTGAAGGAACTGGATACATTTACTTTAGAAAAGAGGAGATTGAAGGGGTACATGATAACGGACTTCAAATACTTGAAAAGCTGCCATAAAAAAGGCGGAGAAATTGTTCTCTCTGCCACAAAGGGCAGGACAAGAGGCAATAGGTTCAAACTACAGCATAGCAGATGTAAATTAAATCTCAGGAAAATCTTCCTATCTGTAAGAACAGCAGGAAAATGGAACAGACGGCCTCGGGAGGTTGTGAAAGCTCCTTCACTGGAGGCTTTCAAAAGGAGGCTGGATAGTCATCTGCCTTGAATGGTTTAGACACAACAAATCCTGCATCTAGGTGACCATGCGGTCCCTTCTAATCCTATGATTCTTTCACAAACTTTGCAAAATAAGTGTGTGCTGAGAAGGTTAAGGCAGGAGTGTAACAGGAATGGAACTAATGAGGTTTTAAGATGGAGGGGCTAATCTTTCAGTGGTGCAAAGGGACCAGGAAGCCATCTTAAATGGCTAATGTTAGGACGGAACCCTGGGTAGCTTTGTGCCATAGCTGGCTCTATGCCTCCTTCACCACTTGAAACTAGCACAGGGAGGTAGCTGGGGAAAAGGGAGTGTGGCTAGAGCTCCACTGCACTCTAGCTATCTCAGGCTGCCAGAATGGCTTTTTGGTTGTGCGGGGAGCCAGGTGCAATTTAAAATAGTCTTGAAGATGCTCTAAATTGCATCATTGGCTGATTTAATTCCTACTAGTCCCAGGATCAGGGTGCTGAAAAGATGACATATCACCTTTGTTCCAGGGCCAGTGCTGAGTGCCACTTAGTCAGACAAATACAATGGTTATAAAAGAAATTAATCTTCTTCCCATTTCATTAATTGGCACAGGAAATCTATGTATTGCCCACATTAGCAGCTCAAATGTCTCTAGGGCACAGGATTATAAGAGGCAGAATCTTACAAGTCTCAGGAGGCAAGACTCCATAGTGGCACATCAACACAAAAGGAAATGTACCATCTGTGGTTTGAAGCATACAGAGCAGAACATTTTACTAGCAATAAAACTTTTGCTAGTTACTGTGCTAGAATGATCCTCTGCTTAAACTCTCAGAATTTAAAATAATCATAACTTAATTATTTTCTTTACTCTTTCTGCAGTGCTGCCTGTATTGATTCCTCTCCCCTATACCCCTCCTTGGCAATGGACGTTGCTTGCTGTCCAGAAGTTCCATCTGAATATGTTCAAGGGCAGAGTCATCTTGACTCTGGAACCACAACTGTAGAACTCCTCCTTCCCAGAGGATGTCTGCCAGAGTCTGTCTAGCTGCCTTCAGGGGTTGGTGCAGGGGCGTCTTTAGTTGAAATATAATTGCACTTGGCCTTTGGTTTTTATACACTTGGGTACTTTACTGATGAACTAGGTATAAATGTCTGTCTAGATAGAGACCTTTTAATTTAGATCAGTTCATCTGTGATAATTTTGGTCTCTTTCCCCCACACATTGCTAGTTCTTTCTTTATGAACTGTTTTCTTCTGTTTTATTTGAAGGGATGGCTGGTTTCACTGGGCATTGGGCCCAGTTTTTGTTTAATTTTCATCTAGAGATTTGTCTGGCATGTAAGGTACTGCGTCTGACTCTGCTCTGTTACACCCATACAAAATCAGGAGCAACTCCTTTCAATTTAATGGAATTTTAAAACTTTTTTTTTAAATGAAGAGTAGAATCAGGGCTCCAGTCTGCAGACATGTTCTAAATCAATGTCAATAAAAAATAATCTGTGTAGGCAGTAATGTGGATATTTGTTGCAAATGCAACTTTGGGGAAATTGTTTTGATTCTTTGTAGTGTGATGGGTTACCGAATCATAGGACTGGAAGGGACCTCGAGAGGTCATCTAGTCCAGTCCCTTGCCTCATGGCAGGACTAAGTATTATCTAGACCATTCTTGACAAATGTTTGTCTAACCTGCTCTTAAAAATCTCCGATGATGGAGATCCCACAACCTCCTTAGGAAATGTATTCCCGTGTTTAATCACCCTGACAGTTAAGAAGTTTTTCCTAATCTCCAACCTAAACCTCCCTTGCTTCAGTTTCAGCCCATTGCTTCTTAACCTCCGAGGATAGGACAAGAAGAACAATTTTTCTCCCATGCTGACTGTTACTTATCACCTTATTACCTTCTCTATGTTTGCGAATTGATTGCTTAATTATTTGCTCTATTATCTTTCCGGCTACAGAAGTTAAGCTGACTGGTCTGTAATTCCCCAGGTTGTCCTTATTTCCCTTTTTATAGATTGGCACTATATTTGCCCTTTTCCACTCTTCTGGAAACTCTTCCATCTTCCATGACTTTTCAAAGATAATTGCTAATGGCTAAGATATCTCCTCAGTCAGCTCCTTGAGTATTCTAGGATGCATTTCATCAGGCCCTGGTGACTTGACATCTAATTTAAGTAATTTTAACTCCCACACCCCCATTTTAGCCTTTTCAGATCCTACCTCATTTTCACTAGCATTCACTATGTTAGATGTCCAATCACCACCAACCTTCTTGGTGGAAACTGAAACAAAGAAGTCATCATCCTCCAACGCATCATCAGGGATCTACAACCCATCCTGGACAATGATCCCACACTTTCACAGGCCTTGGGTGGCAGGCCAGTCCTCGCCACAGACAACCTGCCAACCTGAAGCGCATTCTCACCAGTAACTGCACACTGCACCATAGTAACTCTAGCTCAGGAGCCAATCCATGCAACAAACCTCGATGCCAACTCTGCCCACATATCTACACCAGCGACACCATCACAGGACCTAACCAGATCAGCCACATCATCACCGGCTCATTCAGCTGCACGTCCACCAATGTAATATACGCCATCATATGCCAGCAATGCCCCTCTGCTATGTACATCAGCCAAACTGGACAGTCTCTATGGAAAAGGATAAATGGACATAAATCAGATATTAGGAATGGCAGTATACAAAAACCTGTAGGAGAACACTTCAACCTCCTTGGCCACACAATAGCAGATCTTAAGGTGGCCATCCTGCAGCAAAAAAACTTCAGGACCAGACTTCAAAGAGAAACTGCTGAGCTTCAGTTCATCTGCAAATTTGACACCATCAGCTCAGGATTAAACAAAGACTATGAATGGCTTGCCAACTACAGAACCAGTTTCTCCTCTCTTGGTTTTCACACCTCAGCTGCTAGAAGAGGGCCTCATCCTCCCTGATTGAACTAATCTGGTTATCTCTAGCCTGCTTCTTGCTTGCTCACATATATACCTGCCCCTGGAAATTTCCACTACATGCATCCGACGAAGTGGGTATTCACCCACGAAAGCTCATGCTTCCAAACATCTGTTAGTCTATAAGGTGCCACAAGACTCTTTGCTGCTTTTAAAGAAGTCATTAAGCATCTCTGCCATTTCCACATTTTCTGTTGTTATTCTCCTCCCCCCATTGAGTGACAGCCCTACCCTGTCCTTGGTCTTCCTCTTGCTTCTAATGTATTTGTAGAATGTTTTCTTGTTACCATTTATATCTCTAGCTGGTTTGATCTCATTTTGTGCCTCGGCCTTTCTAATTTTGTCCCTACATACTTGTGTTATTTGTTGATATTCATCCTTTGTAATTTGCCCTAGTTTCCACTTTTTGTAGGACTCTCTTTTGATTTTTAGATCATTGAAGATCTCCTGGTTAAGCCCAGGTGGTCTCTTGCCATACTTCCTATCTTTCCTATGCAGCAGGATAGTTTGCTCTTGTGCCTTTAATAATGTCTCTTTGAAAAGCTGCAACTGTCTTCAATTGTTTTTCCTCTTAGACTTGCTTCCCATGGGATCTTACCTACCGACTCTCTGAGTTTGTTAAAGTCTGCCTTCTTGAAACCCACTATCTTTATTGTGCTGTTCTCCCTCCTACCATTCCTTAGAATCATGAACTCGTCATTTCATGATCACTTGCACCCAAACGGCCTTTCACTTTCAAATTCTCAACCAGTTCCTCCCTATTTGTCAAAATCAAATCTAGAACAGCCTCTCCACTAGTAGCTGTATCCACCTTCTGATATAAAAAATTGTCTCCAATACATTCCAAGAACTTACTGGATAATCTGTGCCCTCCTGTGTTTTCCCAACAGATGTCTGAGTCCCCCATCACTACTAAGTCCTGTGCTTTGGATGATTTTGTTAGTTGTTTAAAAAAAGCCACATCTACCTCTTCTTCCTTGTTAGGTGGGCTGTAGTAGACCTCTACCATGATATCACCCTTGTTTTTCACCCTTTTATCCTTACCCAGAAACTTTCAACGTCTGTCTCCTATTTCCATCTCAACCTCAGTCCAAGCGTATACATTTTTAATATATAAGGCAACACCTCCTCCCTTTTTCCCTGTCTGTCCTTCCTGAGCAAGCTGTACTCTTCTATGCCAATATTCCAGTCATTCGTATTATCCCACCAGGTGTCTGTGATGCCAACTCGATAGGTGACCCCATCTCTGCTTAGCAGTCCTTCCTCCTGGCACTGCATCCCATGGTTAAGGAAGCTGAAGCCCTCCTGGCAACACCATCTTCTAAGCCAGGCATTCATCTCCAGGATGCATCTGTCTCTGCCTGGGCCCCTACCCTTGACTGGAAGGATCAAAGAGAGCACCATCTGCACTCCCAACTCCTTCACCCTTAGTCCCAGAGCTCTGTAGACACTTCTGATCTTCTGAGGGTCGTACCTCACAGTATCATTAGTCCCACATGGATGAGTAGAATGGAGTAGTAGTCAGAGGACCGGATGATCCCAGACAATCCCTCCATAATGTCTCAGATATGGGTCCCTGGGATGCAGCATACCTCCTGCGATGCCATGTCAGGGCAACAGATGGGTGCCTCTGTCCCCCTCAGAACAGAGTCACCAACTATGACTGCTCTACGTTTCTTCCTGGGTATGGTGGCTGCGATCCTCCAAGCCTTGTGTGTACATGCCTTCTCCTCCACCTTTTGGGGTGATGCTTTATCGCTCGTTGCCAGGGCAGCATATCGGTTTTCCATCACCATGGTAGGTGGGTTGGGAGTAGGGGTGGAGCACTGCCTGCTGCCAGAAGTAACCAGCTGCCAGTGTCCTCCCTGTGACAGAGCCATATCCTTTTCCCCCGGTAGTGTGATAGCAACCCTCTATAGCTGGATAGCTTACTTAGCCTTGGATGACTCCATATGAATACTCTTGAGGAATTCCTTGTGGGCATGGATGCTCCTCATAACCTGTCTCACAAATTCAATTATGCCACTGCAAAAGGAATCATGTGGTCCTGTATAAATACTTACTGTGGAGAATGAGGGAGTTATGTGGAACAGTTTTTATAAATATATGCCGTGCCACTTAGGCTAATGATCACAAGATAACCTGCTTGGATGCATAGAGATAAATCAAAGGAGGCTGTAAGGAACAAGAAATAAAACAATGGCAAAGATAAGATGTTATCATAGGGAATACCAAGGATCCTTGGGGAAACAATGGGGAAGTTATTAAGTAGGAAATATCCTCCAGCCTGGTGCCTACTAGGCTGGCAAAGTTTACTCTTCCTAGGTTGAACCTAGGATCAAAGGTTTACATTTTTATAACCTTAAAGATGCTCTTCAGGCAGGAAGTAGAGGTGGTCAGTGGGTTGGCTGTCAACATGCTGACAGACACAGAGTGAGGCCGAAGCTGCAGGAGAGCACTCTGCTTCACTCAGCCTAGAGATGGAGGTGAGAGGAATGTTCAAAAAGGTTGCAAGGAAAGATTAAAGTGTAGGTAAGGCCCATGCATATAGAGCTTTTATTGGTATTACCCTTTGGTCCGCATGGTGTGTACCTTTGGATGAAGGAATAAGTAGTTAAAGCAGAGTGAATTTTTTCAGAGAAGAGAAAATTAGGCAAAAACTTTTTTTTCAGTGCACCAAAATTATTTGCAAATTCCGGTTGAATTTGGCAAATAGTTTCATTGGCGGGGAAAAATTGTTTTGATCACTTTGAAACAAAATGGTTCAACTTCTCAAAATAACACACTGTTTTGAAATGTAGCTCATTAAAAAGAAGTGCAAAACATTCCCGAACAAACCAAAGAGAAACCAAGAACTAGACTTAACTTTCATTTGTTTGATTAGAAACATTTCATTAGACCGCAAATTATTTTTTTCTCTTTATTTTGGCAAGCAAAGAAAAATAAGTTTTAGTCCAAACTACATTTTTGGGGATTTTTTTTTGCTTCAGTCCCTGAACTCACAAAGCAGTTATTCCCTCAGCTCTAGAAATAAAGCTTTGCTCTGAAGAAGCTATTCTTCATTCACTTTAACAGTCAGACTCATGGCGTAAAAGGGCGTACAGGGGCTAAACCCAGTTGAGTGGTTGTGTTAAAGCAGTTTGGAAATGGAAGGACTGCAGTCCAGTGATCCAGTAAGGAGAAGGCAGCAAAATCAGTCCCCCAAAGAGGTACCCTTGAGAGAGACTAAAAGTGGTCTAAATAACAGCATGCCATGTAACTGAGACTTAACATTTCACTAATTCTGTTGTAGCCAGATTACTTGTGAAAATCTACTGTAAAATATCAGTGATTTTTTTATCTTCTATTTTGGAATAATTGTTATTCCAATCACTACTACCCATAAAAATAGTTTATATTGTTCTCCTAGTATTTTAATCACATTAAGAAATAATTAGCCCTAATTAACTTCAGAAGTCTGTGATGATTATAATCAAATAAGATATTCACATACAAGCATAAAATTATTTTGAAGCAAATGCTTATCTGATAATTAACTAGGGAACTATCATCACTGTAAATGTTAGTCATTTTAGTTTGACAGAATTAAATCTGATCACTGCAGCTATGGTATATTTAAATGTGAGCTTTGGCAGTAATTGTCACTTGTGACTCTTTATGTTTGTGTCTTATCTACTGCAAATACTTATGTTCTGAGTTTGTTTCCTCTTGTATATGAAAATACCTGCTGTGAAAATGATGCTGATTATTTTCATAGAGCTGTAACTGTACATAGCCATTTCCAAAACAAATAGGAAGATGGGGTCTGTGGCAAGGCAACTCTTTCGCCTCGCTGGGCTCAGCACTTCCCTCTCAGGCAAAGGGGGGCAGCTGGAGTAAATCAGCCCCACTCCAGAGTGTTTTTATTCCTCACTTGGTTTTTATTTTTCAATATCTTACAAGGTGGGCCTCAGGGTAGGTCCAAGCAACACTTCAGCCAAACCAAAGCAAAAAAAATCATAAAGCAAAAAGGAAATATTGTTCCCCGTTCCTTCTCTAGGGCATTGCTATGTTATGCTGGCTCTGGGCTGCCAGTCCTTCCCCAAACAGTCAGTTAGCTTGGTTGCTTCCCCTATAGTTCTAACTGTGGCTCAGTCTCTGATTCCACTGCAAGGATCCCGGGAATCCCATGGGCTGTCAGGGCTTCCTGCCATGGAGCCAGGAGCCTAGAAGTCGTGTGACGGGCTTCTAGGGAACACAACCCCAGGGTCCCACTACATGGACTGCTCCAGGGCTGGGGATCCCAGGTTTTTCACACTCGAGGGCCTGCTGGCTGCTCAGATTTCTTGACATCTGATGAGTGACTTGTCCCAGGAGTCAGGTAGCCCAGGAGTTGGATAGCTCCTGTCCTGGAGCAATCTGCATGGTGGAGCCACAGATCCTGCAAGCCCTGGCAGCTCTTGACTGATAGAATTCTTGTCACTTTCCCTGCTTAATTCAGTGCTGGTTAAAAGTGAAGTTTACAAGAATTAATTTCTGTCAGGAGCTGCTGGAGACCGCAGGAGGCTATTTTGTTTTGGAAGCACCGCCTGTCGGTGTTTAAAATAAATAAATAATCCTTATGGAATTTCTGATTAGAATGAAAGTTTGAAAAAAATTGGCTGCATTCCAAATTGTAACATAACCAAATTTCAAAATGTTAGAACGGGAAATTGAGTTTCGGCTTGCTCTACTTCCAGGGATTGTCTGGTTTGGTTAATCCGGATTCTACATCTACATTTTACCAAGTTTAGCCAGGCTGTAAGACATGTTGGCCAGGTGCACTGGTACATATTCTATACTACATTCAAAGAGTTTTCTGAAAAAAGAGCTAATTGTGCTTTGGTAGTTACTCTAGGAAACTTCTTAAATCCTGTCTTTTCATCTCCCTGTTGCGTAACTCCTGTCATTTAGATTGCTTTTTCCTGACACTGGAGTTGCACTTAAAACTTTCATGGAAGCCACATCTTCCAAAAATTGGGAACTGGGCTTTTAAGAGGTGTTTATATGATATGGCACTCTCTTTCCCACTAAGAGTTGAGATAAACTCTCATTTGGTATTGTAGCTGCATGTGGAATGATGTACAGTATATGACATTTTCTTCTCCTGTAGCCTCCCAGCTTGTGTGCAGGAACTCGGCAAGATCTGTCAGTTATCCTATTTCCTATTTTGGATGAAGAAGCCTCTGTGTTTCCCCCTGGTAATGCCTATGGGTCCCTAGTTCCCAAAGAATTCTCCCTCCCCAAATCTAGTTGTGAGTGAGGCCAGAGTCCGTGCCTATTGTTGATCCTGTGTCTTTAGTGTCTCCTTAAAGAATTCCTCCTGCTACAGCCTGCCTTGCTGTCTGACCACGTCTTGCATGGAACCTAGGGAAAGATCTTCTAGGAACTGAAAATCTCAGCTAGCTTCTTTCTTAGCTTGGAATGATATTTCAAGCATTCTCTTACGTCTTTGGCAGAGGAGGTAAAATCCCTTGCTCCACATCAGACCAATCTGCTTCTGACAACTTGGGTTGCCTCTCTCTCCAGGAAAACATAAATGAATTGGTGGACTTGATTTCACTGTATTTGGCAGTCACTATATCTAGCATACTCCTTCATGCCATTCCAGCTCCTGATAATCCAAGATGTTAAGGTGAAATGGAGGAGAAAGGCATTCCCATTTCTGGAATCCCTGGAACAGATTGGACTATTCTGCATCCACAATCTGTAGAGAAAAATTGGGCCACTCAGCAGGGCCACTCCAGAGCTTTACCATTACTTACATTCTTCTCAGCTGCAAATATCAAAAGTGTTGCAAGTAAAGCTTTAATTTAAAAGAATTCAGGTCAGAACTAAAGATCAGAGGCATCGCAATTAAATAATCTGACATTTTCATCACACTCGGGTCCCTCTTTAGCTAACTGGGCCTCACAGCTTTATCAAAGCCCCAGAAAAGTTTAATCCCCAAATCTCGTATAGTGGGTTTAGGTCCCATTTTCAGTTTATTGGTTAGAAAGTTAAATTTAATTGCTTAGGCCATAAACTCTCTCTCTTCCCATTTTATTCATCTTTATCTGTGAAATACAGACCCACACCTTCAACTTCAGACGGCCACATTTACATAATCAGCAAATCCACTATTCTGCTTCCCAATTTGCTTATCAGTTTTGCCATCCTGCTTTCCTTAGTGTCAACTGGCTGCAATCAATTCCTCTTACCCTTGAGTAATTTACATTAGTACTGTAATACAGAATAAATAGCAGCCACTAAAAAGAACTACTGGATACTAACATTCCCTTATAATGCCTTATTACCTTAACTTCCTTTAGAAGTTCAAAGGCTCTTCATATCCCATTGGCTCCCAAACTGGTCCAGTGACCACAGATGGTGAGTGGAAGTCTGGCTTGTCACATGCTGCCAGCTCTTCTTGTCAAGAGGCTGGTAAGTGTCTGAAAATAAGGAAGGGGAGCAAGGGCCTCCTGCTACATCTGAGGAGGAAACAGGGTGCTCGGGCTGAATGCACCGGTGGAGCTGGAGCTGCCAGTCATGAGTGGAGAGGATCAGGAGAGAAGCAAATGAAATGCAGCAGCTGGGCAGTGTGTTCAGGGAGGGAAGGACCAAGCGGCATATACAGGGGTGAGGCAGAGAGAAGCAGGGAGGAAGAGAAACAGAACAGGTAGGATGGGTGCTTCAGCTGTGTCAGTTTTACCTTGTAAAATCATGTAGTGATTGTGTGGTATTTTGGCATGCACTTTATCTATTTATGGTGTGTCAAATTTCTGCTATATAAACCAAATGTTTAGACATCATGAGTTTGGGATTTTTATTTGTATTGCAGTAATGTCTCTAGGAGCCCCAGTTCTGGACCTCATTGTGCTAGGTGCTGTGCAAACACAGAACAAAAAAGACAGTCCCTGCCCCTGAAAGCTTACAATCGATGTAAATCTAAGTGTTTGATAACTTACAGTGAAAAGAGGAGTGTGTTATGCTGCTTATCCATAATATTGCCTGTCCTGGCAGTGTACTAGACTTTTTAATGATGATTATTAAGAAGATGAGGGAGAAAGTGATTCTGAAGTTTGGAGGAAAGAGAATTTGTTGTGACTAGTTAGTTTTTTAATCAATGGTGTCTGTGTGACATTTCTGAGTAGTTAGGACTATGACTCATATTCCAAGAGGAAATGGAATAGTGGGCAGAGTGTAGGGGAAGTGGTCCAAGATGGCTATTGCCAATACACACACAACCTTCAGTACGTTGAGATCTGCACAGAAATGTTGATGATCTGTTCTCAGAACTCTTGGTAATAGTACTCTTTTTAATAGCTCCCCTGTGGGGTAAAGCTCCTTAGCTCAGTGAACAGATGGTATAATTTGAGGATGAAACACCAAATTCATACCTACTGAAGAGCGGGTGCAATACACAGCTCAGCTCAATTAAGCTGCATCATCTTACCCAAAGGATGAATTTGGCCTGGTTTGTTTGTCTAAATAAGTAGTTACCAATGTTTTGTTATTGGACTGTCATCCTCCTTTAGGATGGATTGGCATATCCTGTTGCTTTATTTCTGTCCTTTTTTTCTCTTCTCTTCTCTCCTCTTTTTTTTTTTTTTTGGTCACTTCTCTTTTCCATGTTTGTTTCATTCATTCTGGTTTTTTTTAATGTATTTTATGCAGACTGTCCTCTGGCCCTGCTCTCTCTCTCCCCTCTGATAACTCTGATCCTTCCCCCATTTCTCCACTTATCAAAAGGCTAAATGCTGCCAGGGATGTGGGTATCTTTTGGTGTCATCCCAGGCTGAACTGAATGCCATGGAGCACAGAAGCTTGACTGGTATGGAACTGTCTGAGCTGCTGTCCTGTATGCATGAGCTGGTCTTGGAGACAGCTACAATAGGTGCAAACTGCGAGAAAGTTAAGAAGGTGGGTGGATTTCAAGGTACCATCTGCCACTTTGTGGCTGCATGTTTGCCTGAGTATGAGGTTGTGTGAATGCTTATCTGGGGTCCTTCAGCTTTCCCCACCAACACTGATCCTCTCCTCTATGCTTCTTCAACTAGTCTGACAATCCCTGTGCAGGGAAACACTACTAATTTATTGCTTTATATGAAAAAGGGGTATTGGGTTCTTTCTTTATGTTCTGGATTTTTTTTCTTTTGATCTGCTTTAGAAAGGGAGTTTTGTCTCTTTAAATATCCACAGATATGGAAAGGAATAGCCCTGATACAGCTGGAAATGAAATGCACACAGATGCATTATATGTTGAGTTAAATTCTGCCTCAGTTTTAGAGAGAGAATTTTGGATTAACTCCATTTACTTCAATGAAGCTACACTGGTGTAAGCAAGAACAGAATTTGGCCCTGCATCTTTGTTCTAGCTTTGGAACGTCAGCTGTTGGCATTAGCATATGTGAGTAATACGTTTATATTAGGGTTTTTTAACATGGCTAACCCCTTGGTTTGAGAATTTGGATTTAGTATATAAAACATTTGGACCTCCTTGTTCAGATATTTTCCTTCTTGAACCAGCAAATGTTTTATGAACAAAGTGTACTGGAGAAATTAAAAAGGTCAACTGCCAGCCAAAGCAGTTCAGTAGCCTGGATCTTTAATTCCCTAAAGAAAGGAAATACACAAGACTTTACAGGAAGTGGCATCTGTTGTTCTTCCCCCGGGCAAGAGACGTGTGTCCTGATCAGTGAAACCACTTATCTTTTACCTTGTTTGACTGACACCCGATGACTTGTCATATCAGCTCAGCTGTTAGACGTAATCCTAGAGAGTCAGACTATATATGTTGGTGTTTCTACACTGAGCCATTTAAACATACATGCCATTGAATGCATATTTTACAGTAGCTTCTATCAGCATTTTTATTAGAATTACAAGATTCAGGAGTTTTTAAGTTGGCCATACAATTTTACTCCCCATCCTAACTAAAGTTTTTCAAAAACACTTTTCAGGAAAACAAACAAACAGTTTGCCCATATTTAAGTTCTGAATAAAATATAGAGGCTCATTGGTTTGAATGGTTTCATGTACTTGTAAAATTCAAAGGCACCTTTGATGTAAGTGTAATTTAACAAACTGTTTCTAAAACAGTCTAATCAATTTTGGTATTTTGAAAAACATTGAAAACATTTGAAAAAAATATAATCATCTTTGTAGTGTAAGGTAACGTACTTCAAACAATGCTTGTATTTGAAATGAAATTCTTTGAAAGGATTTGTCCTCAACATCAGCATGTTGCAATAGTTATTTTTTATGATGAACACTAATTCTGAGCTTTAAAATCCGGGCTAGACATAGTCTTTTTTTGTTTCCTAAGAGAAAGCTAGATTATAGCTTCCAATATAAAATCGTAATTGGCAGAGTATTAAAGCGGAGTTTTTTGCAAAAATTTACAGGCAGATTTTCATAATTGGGTGGACACAATCTCTCTCTCTCTCTCACACACACACACACACACACACACACACACACACACACACACACACACACACACACACACACACACACACACACACACACACACACACACACACACACACCCCCTAACCTATGCATGCAAATTAGTTACCCGTGCTTATGCCTAACTTTTAAAATTGTGGTCATCTGATACTGCTTCATTTCCAAGTTAAAATGCCATTAGGAAAACCTCATCTCCTTATTGCATATTTGGAAAAGAGATACTGTTAATGGCACTGTCAGTAGAATTGAGTAAACTAATGAATGAATTCTGCCCCTTTTATCTGTTTTCAAACACTGATATTTTTTACAGATTTGCTTTTTAGAATTTTTTTTGCCTCCTATCACATCTGAAAAAAATTCAGCCTATGGATTTGCCTGCAAGCTATTCTCACTGTATGTATATTCATTATTAAATGTGTTGTGATTACTCACATGGGATTATCTTTCTTTCCTGGTTGGAAGAGTATAACTATAATTGGTATGGGGAGAGTGCAATCATGTCACCAACCTTTGTTTTACTCAGGCAGATGGCCAAGCAGTTGGTGTGAGGGTTCCCCTAGGGTTGCCAATTCTGGTTGGACATATTCCTGGAGGTTTCATCACATGACATAATATTTAATTAAGGGTTAACCTTTTATTCCTGGAGAGTCCAAGGACAATCCTGGAGGGTTGGCAATTCTAGTTCCCACACAGATTGGGGTCCTATTTTGCTAGAAACTGTACAGATGCACAGTAAGATACAATCTTTGCCTTGAAGATCTTGCAGCCTAAGCAGACATAATAGATACGGGGTTAGAGGAGAAAAACAGTCAGAGAAGAGGGGAAGTGATTTGCGTGAGGTCATGCAGCAGTTTAGAAGAGGAGGCTGGGAATAGAACCCAACTTTCCTAAGTCCCAGTCTGATGCCCTGTCCCTTTGCTCATGTTGACTTCCTGTTTTTAGGACATCTTAAGCTTTTTCCTTTGTAACAGCTTGAGTCTGGCCTGGCCAGAATCACTGCTATAAAAATTAAACTATTATATCTTTACATTACATAAAATTGTGAGTAAGGGCACATGTAAAATTAGTTTTTAGTATTTGTGTGTGGTGTGTACGTGCAATGGTGCAGCTGGATCCTTGGCTGGTTTATTAAATTGGCTCTATGCTAGGGACTCTGCACAGGAATGTTGCACAGTCCATTTTGTGAGAGATGTGGTCCTGAATTTATCTGTCTTTTAATTGTGTTAATGATTGGAGTTTTGGCAACACTGAACCCATGGTGGTATATTGACTGAGGAGGGGGGCACAGTCTGGGAGAAGATAGCTTTCACCTCTCACAGAAGTGAAAATGTCTCTCATAGCAAATTCCCTCTTCCCTTTCTCCAGGACCCAGCTCTCTCCTCTACAGCCTGGCTGTGGGTGGAGGAGCAGACACCAGAGGAAGTTCTTCAGGGAAGGAGAACCAGCTGGTCTTGAGCAGATATAGCATCTTGCAGGTGGAGTCCTACTGGCTGCTCTACCTTTTGTTGCTTCTTCTGGGGTGGATTTTGGTACAGTGGGTTCCAGGTACATTGGTGAAGATGCATTGAGGAGATACTTCTCCACCTGTCAAGGTCTTCAACTCCTCTCCGTTGTGTCAAAGTGCCCATCTTGTCCCCACCTGCATCTCAGTTTGCCTGCCTTTCACAGAAGCTGCAGGGGGCTTATCCCGTGCAAAATGGGTCCAGACAGGTGATGAGTGGATGCTTCCAGCTGTAACTTTCTTATTTTTCCGCCCCCCTCTGCCTCCCCTTCATTTTCTACCTCTCTGCATGGCTACCTATCATCCATCTCTGCTAATCTGATAAACATTTGTTTTCTATGCTACTCCATCCAAAATGAATTTCATTTAGTCATGACGTGGATTTAACCATGAGCCCGAAACTCATTTTCCATGAACAAAGCTTCATGTTCATGAGTACTTGCAAAAAAGCAATTGAAAACATGGCGCAATGAAATTCAGTTTCTCATTCATTGCAGTATTTGTGAACAATTTTTTTTCTCAGACAGGAGGAGAGATCTGATTGTTTTTGAAAAATCACATTGTCTATATACCATTTAGCAATGTATACTTCTAACCAAGAGTAAATAACAGACAATATTCGAGAGAAATAAAATGTCAAATCCTAAAGTGTCTTTGTGGTCCAAAATGTAGGCATTGGACTGAATTATTAACCCTCCCCTTCCCCCACAAAATAGCATGCCTTATGGAAGTGCACTTGCTAACCAATATTCAGCAAGTCAGCCACTGGGATCTGCAGTTTCATTACAACACTGGTTATAACAGCCTGGCAGGATCTGCAATGCCACATAGGAATGCGAGACTTCTTTTGACTCACTCTGTTAGCAGGAGTTAGAAATTTGCATATTGCTGCTAAATAAACTCTGCTGACTCATTGTCACAGGTCTGACTTAATTCCATTGGTGATATGGGATGTGGATGTTACTCTGATCAGAGAGAGCTAGGGGTAGAAGAGTGAGATCCTGAAAGAAATCCTGAGGACAGCCAGGCTGAGGGGGAAAGCTAAGGCTGGGGACTGATGTTCTGTTGTTGTTGTATTTTCCCCTGTCTGGGATTTGGCTTTATTGGTAAGTTTGACCCCATGCAGTCTTTATAAACTTTGTCTGCGTGGGAGTGATTTCGTCTTACTCTGCTAGAAATGTACATGTGGAGAATGAATAGACATGCAATGTAAACACATTTGTTATCAGTGGGAAATTCTTTGGGCAACAGTCATTATACAAAGACATTTAGATGTATGAAAACATTGTCTAACTATTAATATTGTGTACTTGCATATGTAAAAATTAAAACAGGAAAGCATTGAGTTGCGTAATTTAGCTGCCAAAATTATTTTATGGATTTAAATCAGAATATTTAGAAGAATACAGGATATTGTCATCATAGTGGTTGGGAAGAGGAATTTATACAAAGCAGCTGCAATTCATTTTGGGACGTCGCACAGAAAGAAATGTTAGAGAAATCTGAAACTTTTTGATCTATGTATTACCTGAAGACTCAACATACAGGAGTTCTCCTTTTGTTGTGTGACAAAACATTACATCATAGCCCTATTAGCAATAAGGAATATTAATTATCAGTAAATAACATTTTAAAGAAGATAAGTGAACATGTTAATATTTTTAGATTGCTACCTGCCCTTGGAAGCAATGTGCATTATCAGACACATGAATTTTCTGCAATTTTCAGGATCTTTGTTTTTTTTTGTTTTTTTGTTGTTGTCACTATAGATATAAAGATCCAGTACAAATTAAAATCATTGTGGAAAATCTGAAATCATTAAGGGCTGATTTTCGGAGATGCTGAGCACCTGCAGCTCCCATGGACTTCAGTTGGAAGCATGAGTACTCTCCCCCTCTAAAAAGCGGGCCCTAAATATTTTAAATAAGAAGTTAATATGTGATTCAACAGGCCTTATGTCTCTTTAGCTCGTTGATTTGACCACCAAGACTCATAATTATTTTATACAAAGTTAATACTTTACATTGTATTCGAAGGGCAGATTTTGAAGTTATACATGCATAGCTGAGACACACTTCCTCCTCGCATGTCTGAGTTACGTTTCTTAGTATTGTTGAGGCCGTATCTTGCAGTCCTTATTCAGACAAAATTCCCATTTAAAGCCAAAGCATGGGAGTTTTGCCTACGTAAATATTTCTTGATCAAGTCTAAATGATGACTTTTTTTGCATTACCTATAGTAACTAAATCCAAATGAGCTAGAGCTCAAATCAGCTTGGGTTTAATGAGTAAGCTACTCAAGTGTAAGAGAATGTTAATGATGCACATTAAAATTCTTTGGAAGTCCCAGATAAGTGTTCATCAATTCACTTGAAAATTACTTGAGCCAAATAGTATTATCTTTATAGCCTATGGCTCAACTCAGCTCTAACATGATTTGTTACTTGGTGGTCATCCAATCTCTTCTAATCATGGGTTCAAAATATGTAATTAATGATTGAGGGTTATTAGGATCTATTTCAAATTAAATTAACTTTACTAAGCACAAAGTCTTGTGCCTTTTGTTTGTTTGTTTTGGGGTTCAAAAAGAAGGAATATGAGTCTCCAAAAATGCTATTTTTCAATGGATCAATGAACTGCATAAGAGTGCCTGTTGGAATGAAAGCTCATTTGATAAAGTTATTTCAACCTTTGGCTAGAGAGAACAGATCTTTCATATTGGACAAAGTAGGTCAACCCTCTGGACGTCTCTGCACTCTGTTTTTGCAGTTTGATGTGGCTGCACATTTGGTTGTAGATCTGTGTAAATAACTGATTTTTTGTTTGTTTTGTTTTTTAGTTCAGTGGTTGAACTAAAAATAACTAGTTTTCGGTCAACCTGAAATGAAATTTTCAGTGAAACTAAAGTTTAAAAAATGCTTTGGGTCAAATGAAACATGTTTGGTTTTGAAACAAATTGTTTAGTTTAATTTTGAGGGATTTTTACCACTTCTAAAAATAAAATGGAAGTAAACTTATAAACAAGCAGTTGTTTTGAATCTAAATGTTTCCTTCTGAAAAAGTCAAAATAAAACAGTTTTTGGCTGGAAAAACAAAATGGTGAATTTGACCCAAATATGCATTTTTTTGGTAACAAAGTGTCATCTTAAAAATTTTGCCAGGTAGATGGGTATGCTAATCTCTAACAGTCTGTCTACACTGCAATCAAAAAATCTACAGTTGGCCATGCCAGCTGACTCTGGCTCAAGGGGCTCGGGCTAAGGGGCTAGTTAATTGTGGTGCAGACATTGCAGCTTGGGCTGCAGCCTGGGCTCTAGGACCCTGTGCAGTGAGAGAGTCCCAGAGTTTGGGCTGCAGACTGACTCAGAATGTCTACACCGCAATTAACTAGACCCTTAGCCTGAGCTCCGGAAGCCCAAGTCAGCTGGCACAAGCCAGCTGAATGTGTTTAATTGCAGGGTAGACATGCCCTAAGTTCTATTAATACCCTACATTCATCAGTTTGTTGGTCATTTCTGCAGTTTGGACTTGCAAATGGAGCTTTAAAGAAGAGTCATGTGGTTTGGGTTCTGCAGTCTTCCCAACCAGCTCACATAGTCCATCTGTCTGGCTAATTAAAGTGTTCTTTCTAAATACAGTTTACTGTTAATTATGGTGCTGTTGAATTTTCTTTTGCTGCTTGATGAACCAGTAGAGGTATGTCAATCAGATGGCCACTAATGTAGGGGTAGTGACACCAAAGTGCTCAGAGATCTGTGGATGAAAAGTGTTATCTAAGTGCTAAATATTATTATCAGCACAACACTGATTGTTCCTCTTTTTCTAATTTCTTGGGCTGGTATAGGAAGACTTGAAGTAAATGGATGGGAAGGAACTTGCTGTCCACTGGTGGTCATCATCAAAAGTTCACATACACCCCCAACTACCATATAGTGCCCTTGGAGATACTGCAATTATTCTTATACTACAAATAGAAAAGAAACCCGAACACAATATGCCAGAAGCTGTGGAATGACAACAGCGGAATTTTTAAATGAGGCACTTGTATTTAGTGTTAATGCATTTTCTCCCCATTCTAAATTTGAGCCTCAATATGTGATGGTTTAGAACATTGGATTTACAGTTGTGCACAGTTCTCTGCCAGTACAAAAGGAGTAACAGTAAATAATTGAGTCAGATACCTCTCTGGAATGTGACAATTTAATGGATTAATGTTTAGCAACCTTATAAATGAAATCTAGACAAAACTATGGTGTTAAGAATTGGTAAATGAGTTTTTGTTTTAGTAGAACAGGAGTACATTAAAAATGCTAACCAAAAGAACATGTATTTAGGTTAATCTTATTATATATGCAATCCATTTCTAGTTTGATCATTAAGTGCTTAAAGATTACCTTGTGGTAGCTATATACTTTCAGTGACCCCACTTTATCAGTTGAATTCATTCACTGCTCTGATTACACTTGCAGTAACACTGTTCTGCTGTCAGTATTTAGCAAGTTGAGGGACTTCATGTCCAATCATGATGAACCTAAAAATGACCTTATTTGAGCTGAAACCAGCTTGTGACAGGTACGCCTTTTTTAAATCATATTTGAAAAGTTGTAATAGTTCTTTGAAGCATATTTAAATAATAACCACTATATTTTCTTGACAATACAAGTAAAGATAATGAGATTTCTATTTTTCAGACCCAGTTATCTATATTTCCCCAGTTAAAATGAAGATGATAAATGAACATCTCTCTGAAATGATATTTGAAAACATTTGATTTGCTGTCTTGGTGACATAGCAGAACAAAGATGCTACAGAAAGATTACCAGTGCTAAAGTTTAATTCAAAACAGTCTAAAGATTTATACTTGACCCCTTTATAAAAGGTGTAATTTAGAAATCAATGCATGCTTAATTTAAACCACGTGGGGTTACATAGCAAAGCTCTTTAAAAATTAAATTTTCATGCAAATATCTATTTGTAATGTGAAAAACTGTTCTAGTTTTTTAATCTTTTGTGCAAATTGGTGACAGTGTGTGTGAATATCTTTGCAATTTGGAGGCAACAGGGGTACTGGACCTATAATTACATTAGTACAGATATTTTCCAAGAAGCTACTTCTAGGAACTAGAAACAAGTTGAATGTGAAAGTCTACTTTTGGGAACATGCATGCATTACACACTATTAACCTGTTAATTTAACCTATTAAGAGCTACATTTTCAAAAGCCTGTGTGAGGGGTGAGTCTCATTAAATGATTACTCATGCCTATGAAAATGTGACTCTAAAAATCCCCTGGTGCAGCGTGGACTGAAATTTCAAACACAAATGTCTAAGTTCAGCTGTACAATATGCACACAACATATATGCATGCAGATTCTGCATTTGTGCTTGGAATTGTGCTTTTTAAAAAATGTGGACATGGTGTCCCTTGTTTACACAACTATGATTTCTGCACACACATGTATTTTTCAATGTGCAGTTTAAACTCGCACATTGGAAAAATTTGCCCAGGTATATGTTCAACAAACTCTATTATAGTATTGTTCTTTATTCTGTACATCTTGCTGCATCTGTGATGGCCTTGGGGAAAAATGGATCTGTGCTAAACAATGGAATCTTGGGTATAGTGAAAGCATATCACTCAGTAGGCTTTTTAGGACCTATAAAGATCAAGCTTTTAAACTGTTTCTAAGAAGTGGTTTGTGGATGTACATGTAAAGTTTAGCCTTTGTATTCAATCCTTCAATAGTAACTACTGCCAGGGCTGGATTTAGGCAGAGGTTTTAGGGGCTGCTGCCCAGGGCCCTGGCTTAAGGGGGGCCCCGCAAAAATAAATCACAGGCAGCAATCTCCGGGCCATTAAAAGGGGCATTCAGGCAGGTTGCCTGGATGCCGTGGCTCCATGCTGCTCCCGGAAGTTAATCTGGCTCTGACAACTGCATATTCAGAAATGCGTGTCTCCTACAATATTAGGATAACTAAAATGGCATCCTCTATAAGGTATTCAGTTACCAGTAAAAAGCCTGTGAAAGGTAAACTAAACATCGTATAAAATGGTCTTTCCATTTATTTTTAAGATGTAGCTTGGGATCAAGAAATTATATTAAATGGTTGAAGGAAAAAACATCAACTTTAAACTGTTAATCTGTAAATTGGAACTAAAAGAAAATCTGATTCTTCTTTTTTTCTTTCAAATTTCTATGGTGCAGCAAATAAAAAAGAAAAGTTTGTGCTTTCTCATTGCTCAGAACTGTCAGTTGATATTCTGCTCCCTGCAACAGTCACGGTACCTGTGCTCTTCTGATTTACTGACAACGAATTTATGACTGCCTGGAGAATGTGTTCCCCGTTTTTCCTTAGCTTTTCTCTAGGCTTTGCTTGCAGGAATAAACTGAAAAAGAAGAAAACACTCAGAGGAAGAAAATGCTCTTTATGTAGTAATTCTTCACAGCCCAGCATTATTGAGTCTCTTGTTTTTCTCCCTCTTTTCTCTGTTCTAATTTGGGAACTGTGTTCGCAAAGAAAGTCTACTTCCCTTCTCCATCCCAATCTTCCCCCTCCTCCCACCAGCACAAATCCAGATCCTTCCTCCTTAGTAAATGATAAAAGGATCAGACGCACTAGGGTTTGGAAGGAAGCACCTGGATCAAAAAATCCCAACCTTCTGCATTACATTGTTTAGAAAGTTGGTTATCTCTACCTCTTAGATTCCAATTGATTGGACACTACTAAAAATTCATCTATTCTTTTTGATGGCAGCCTTTTCTCTAAGAATCTTTTAGATGAGCAGTTATTTTACTACTGAAGAACATTTAAGAGACATCATTCTGAGATCATAGCATAGCAATTTATAATGTTTACTTCTACATATCTGTTTCCAAGTTCTGTAGATCAATGCACTCTCTTTTAGATCCATTTAGCAGCGTTTCCTTTTCCAGAACTTGGAACCATGAAAATGTAATCTTACTTTACAGACATGGACTGTAAATTAAAAAATGAAAATCATGCCCAATATAGTAATGGATCGAAAGAAGCTTCTCATCTAAAATGTGTTGCATGCAAATTTTTTATGTAATGTGTACATATTCAAAATTTCTACTCTTCACTTTAATTTCTTACATTTGCACAATAAATAGGCCTGCTAGCTCTGGTGTACTTTGAATGCCTTGAATGCCAATTAGCAGACATATTGACATCCTTTTCCACTCAGCGTTCTCATATAATTCCCATTAATGTTCATGAAAATTGTATGTATGCACCAAGGGAAGAATAGACTCGTAAGCAGTTTGATATGCACCTGTGATGTTTTGGAGATCACCCAGATCAGTAAAGGGTTCTGTCACCTACTGTTCTGTAACCTTGTGGGCAGTTAGTCTGTGCAGCCAGGGTTCAATTCCCTGACACCAGTAGCCCTGCCCAAAAGCCAAGGTATCACCCTGGCTTTCAACAGTCTACATACTCTTTACAGGATAACACCAACAGCCCCTCCAATCCAAAGTCTTGTCAAATCCATGCTTCCCGTATTCTTATGTACCAGATACTCAGACCATTCCTCTGTGGTTCATCACACCCTGAAAGCATGAAACCCCAGTTACCAGTTCACCTTAGCATATGCACTCCACACGGTTCACACACCATAGACCTGCTTGGAGTAAAAATAACCCAAACGTTTATTTAATAGAAAAAACCACAGATTCAAAGGTGAAATATTAAGAAAAAGCAAACATATATATGAGTTACACAGAAAATAAATATAAAGATGAAACCTCAGGCTTTACACTTCCATATTAGGTAAAATCCCCTTTTTTGGTACAAGTTACCTATCGCCTTTGACCAGTTTCCTAGCATATTCCAGCTCTAGGAGAGATTCAGCTTCCTGCCTAGATGTTGTTGTCCCTCAGTTCAGTGGCAGATTAATGCGTGGGGCTTGTGCCCAAGGGCCCAGGCCAATTTGGGGGCCTCCAAGCACTGGAACCTACGTAGAAGTTGGTGTGGGGAGGCACCGGTGCCAGAACTGTGGCCCTGCCCCCTGGTCATCGTCCTTTCCCGAGGCCCAAGCCAGGCCAGAAGCTGGAGCTGAGCAGTGGTGAGAGTCGGCCAGGGAGCCCCCGATTCTCCATCTGCCCTGGGTGCGGGCTGGAGTGCCTGAGAGCAGCCACCGGCCTGTGTTCCTGCCCCCGGGGCACACCACTGCTAGTGGCACCCAGGGGCAGGGGCTCCGGTTTGGCCTCATGCCCCCTTCCCAGCGTATGCAGAAACACTCTGCGAGGAGAGGAGGCCCTGCCTCCACTGGGAGGCAGCAGGGAGACTCGGAGGTCACACTCCACCTGGGCTTGCTCGATGCCCATGCCCAGCTCCTGCTGCCAGGCTGCTTCCACCAGCTCCTGCTGCTGCCAGGCTGCCCTGCTGGGTCTCTCCTGCTCCCAGTGACAGGCTGCCCCTACTGGGCTTTGTGCCCAAGGCAGCAACCACATGTGGCACTGCTCCTCCTGTTGCCTTTGGCCCAAGGCTTGTAGTCTGGGAGGGCAACAACCCCTGCCCCAACCCAAACTACGCCCAGGCTGCCACTGCTCCGCACCTGCCTGAGGCTACTATGCCCATGTTAAAAAGTGGGTGGGCAAGGCCTGTCCACTTTTAAAAATGTGGGGTGGGCATGCCCTCCCACCTCCCTGGTTCTGGTGCCCCTGAGCCCTCGGTTGGGAGGGGCCCAAGTGTTCTTTGTGCCCAGGGCCACAATAAATCTTAATCCACGTCTGCCTTAGTTTCTGGATGACAATCCTCAGTTCCAAGCCTGTTTTAAAAAGGCTTTTTCCTCTCTCTTTCTCTCTCCTGGCATGAAGAACAGGAGTATTTGTGGCACCTTAGAGACTAACAAATTTGAGCATAAGCTTTCGTGGGCTACAGCCCACTTCATTGGATGCATAGAATGGAACATATAGTAAGAAGATATATATACACACATACAGAGAACATGAAAAGGTGGAAGTTGCTCTACCAACTCTAAGAGGCTAATTAATTAAGATGAGCTATTATCAGCAGGAGAAAACTTTTGTAGTGATAATCAAAATGGCCCATTTCAGACAGTTGACAAAAAGGAAATTCTAGCCAGGATGTCTCACTGTCTTCTCATTAACTCTCCATCATTGTCTTTTCTTGGGCTGGACGATGGAGGAGTACTTGAATTTGGCTTCTGGTAAACAACTGGCTTGGGAGGTGTCCCTCCCTACTGTTGAAGTGTAGTTGAAGTTGTAGTACAGGTTATGAGCAGAGTTTTTATATAAGGAAATACATGGATTAATAACCATAGTCTGTGTACATATTTCATAATGACCATCGAGTTCAGAACATTACAAGCTTTCATAAAAGATCTTACTTGATATACTTTTATGGTACAATAATACAGTGTGCAATCAGTTGGTTCAACAGCTCATGTTGGGGTTTTAAAACCTTCTGTTCTCCCCAGGGGTAGATCCTGATTGTCACAGCATGTTCATGATATTGTTTGCTAATGTATACACAAGGTATTTAAATATGACTACATCTCACTCTGGTGTCTTTAGTAAAACTCTGATTTTCTTCTGTCTTGCCATTGGAAAATAATAATTGCATCTTTTATAACAAGAAGAGCAATATGGATTTAATAAGCAGGATTTTACTTGTTTTACTGTTTAACAAATCTCCTGTTAGGATATTTTCATGCTTTTCATAACTTTATTTTGTATAAACAGGATAGAAACCTACAGCATAGAAGCATTGACAGAACTGCTGTGTTACTGATAATGTGTGGTGAAAACATGCTTATTCCAAATTCTCTCATAACTGTAGGAGTTAAAGCTCTGATTCAGCAAAGTGCTTAAGCAGTTAATTTTAGGTAGCACTTAACTGCTTAGCTGGGTAAGAATTAACTTAATCATCTGGTTAGATGCTTTGCTGAATTTGAGACTCAGTCCTGTATGTTTGATTCTAGAATGGACTATTTGCTATCTAAGAATCCATAAAGCAGTATTTTATTATAAATTTTTTTTTTAAATAAACCTGTTTCAGTTTAGCCAAGCTGTGTCAATGACAAAGATTTAATTAAATTCAGAGTGCTGTTTTAAATCTTTAAATCTTATTGAAACTTAATGAAAATTCCTTCACTGACAGAATGAGGTACTTAAAACTGACTTAATATGAAGCCAACGGGCTGGATCCTGGACTGTGGTTGGTATAGCTAAGGTGTAGAGGATGTGAGAGGGAAAAGATGGCTTTATGGTGTCTGCACCCAATCCAGTCAGTCCTGAGACTGTTCAGTTGCTGATACAGTGCCTGGTCAAAAGCAAAGCACTGGTAGGGCTGTTGCAGCTAACAATTCACCAGGGAGCAGGTATGCCTGGCCATGTCCTCTTGTTCTTCTTTGAGTGCTTGCTCATATCGATTCCAATTAGGTGTGTGCGTGTCGCGTGCACGATCATCAGAAGATTTTTACCCTAGGAACACTTGGTGGGTTGGCTGAGGCGCCCCCTGGAATGGCGCCTTCATGGTGCTGGATATATGCCCCAGCCGACCCAGCGCTCCCTCTGTCCCTTCTTACCATTGTGATGGTCGTTGGAACTGTGGAGCGCAGCTTCGCTGATCTCCACTCTCCTTAGCATTCGCTTAGTACCTGTTAATAGTTTGTGATTAATTGTTGATAGTTGTTACTAGTTACTTAGGATAGTTGTAATTAGTTTACTTAGAGGGGTGGAAGAGGGTCTTCTCCCCTATCCGGTACCTTGGCCCATGGCTGGGTCTCCAGGCTTCAAACCCAGCTTGGCCTGTCTGAAGCCGATGCCAATGGGAGAGACCCCCATGACTCTTACCTAAAGTGTCTGGGGGAATCCCACCAAGTGGACAAGTGCCGCATTTGTAAAACCTTCAAGCCAAGGACTAAGAAGGAGCGGGATATTAGACTGAAGCAGCTCCTTATGGAGGCAGCACTTAGCCCGGTTCCTTCCTCCGCTCATCGGGACTCGGCACCGTCGTCTTCGGTGCGGAGTGCCCCGTGGCACCGACTGGCCCTGCACCGCATTCAGACTCTGCTAAAGTCTCGCAGCGTCAGAGCTCCCTGGCACCTCCACCACAGTGCAGGTCCTTGTCTCCGGGCCAGAAGCAGAAGCAACCCAAGCAGGTGCTGACTGCTCCTTTTTGCTGGCTTGACAGCCACTGACGCTTCCTGCACCGCAATCAGAGCCACTTCCTTTGCTGGAGGGCACAGGACAACTAACGGTCCCGGCATGTCGACGCCGATGCCGCAACGGCTGTTGAGTCCGGTGCATGTAAACTCCCCGGTGCACACCACAGTTGAGCTGAGACTGCCCTCCAGCCCAGAGATGTTCTCAACAGCGTGGGACCTGATCGTGCTCACAGAGCCGACTCCTCTGCAGTCGGTGGCACCATTCAGGATCCTTCCCCGCCTTTCCAGAATCGTCTCTACTGCTTCCTCCGTGTGTGGTCTCACATAACATCAGACAGTTGGGTCCTGCGCATGGTGGAAAGGGGATACCCCCTCCAATTTCCACGTACTTAGCCAATTGGAAGCGTTTTTCCTGCTGGTGCGCTCAGTCATACAGCCCCTCTACAGGCATCAGTGCCTATCAGCTTGGACTACCTCCTGTCCTTAAAGCAGCAGAGCTTTGCAATTTCATCTATCAGAGTGCACCTGGTAGCTATTTCAGCTTTCCACCCTGGTGAAAACAGGTGTTCTGTCTTCTCCAATCCCATGGTCACTAGATTTCTCAAGGGGTTGGAGTGCCTGTTCCCACAAATTAGACAACCAGTCCATACGTGGGATCTTAACTTGGTCCTCTCCAGACTCATGGGTGCCCCGTTCGAGCCGATGGCTACCTGCTCGCTCCTGTACCTTTCCTGGAAGACAGCCTTCCTCATAGCTATCACCTCGGTGAGGCGTGTGTCTGAGCTCAGGGCACTCACATTGGAACCACCGTATACGGTGTTCCACAAGGACAAAGTACAGCTGCAACCCCACCCGGTCTTCCTCCCTAAGGTGGTTTCTGCCTTCCATGTCAACTAGGACATCTTCCTCCCTTTCTTCTACCCGAAGCTGCATGCCTCTAGACAGGAACAGCCGCCGCACTCCCTGGACGTTCGCAGGGGCATTGCTGGCATATGATGGCATATATAACATTGGTGGACGTGCAGGTGAATGAACCGGTGATGGTGTGGCTGATCTGGTTAGGTCCTGTGATGGTATCGCTGGTGTAGATATGTGGGTGTAGATATGCACGTCCACCAATGTTATATATGCCATCATATGCCAGCAATACCCCTCTGCTATGTACATCGGCCAAACTGGACAGTCTCTAAGGAAAAGGATAAATGGACACAAATCAGATATTAGGAATGGCAATATACAAAAACCTGTAGGAGAACACTTCAACCTCCCTGGCCACACAATAGCAGATCTTAAGGTGGCCATCCTGCAGCAAAAAAACTTCAGGACCAGACTTCAAAGAGAAACTGCTGAGCTCCAGTTCATCTGCAAATTTGACACCATCAGCTCAGGATTAAACAAAGACTGTGAATGGCTTGCCAATTACAGAACCAGTTTCTCCTCCCTTGGTTTTCACTCAACTGCTAGAACAGGGCCTCATCCTCCCTGATTGAACTAACCTCGTTATCTCTAGCTTGCTTCTTGCTTGCTTATATTTACCTGCCCCTGGAAATTTCCACTACTTGCATCCGAAGAAGTGGGTATTCACCCACGAAAGCTCATGTTGCAAAACGTCTGTTAGTCTATAAGGTGCCACAGGATTCTTTGCTGCTTCATTATAACTCTAGCTTCACAAAAGGATAAGAAAATCCAGATGACTGGCCTTTAAAATAGGCTGAGGAAATGAGTTTGCTTTTCAAAAGTCAGATATACAGTCTAGTCCTGCACTCCTTGCTCATGTGAAATACCCATTGAAATAATGGGAATTTTGCTTGAGAAAAGGACTACATGATGAGGTGCAGAGATTTATCTTTAATTCTAAGCATTTACATTTTATAAACACATCAACCTCATTCCTGAGGTTTCACTCGGGGGCCTAAAACAACACATGGCAATTTTTTGTGATTTAAGCCAAGTATATTTCATTGTTTCTGAATCAGTGTGAGAATTCTCCTTAGGCTTTGGAGCTTGAATTCCCAATAGATGTTGAACCGCCTGCCAGGGTTTCCCCTTTAACTTTCCCACTGTGGCCCTGTGTCAGGGCAATCAACCTCTAGCAGAGATGGCCTGGTTATGGCTCCCTTTGGAATCCATTAATGCTGCTCCATAAATCATCTGGTATAGTTCACTGTTGAGAGATGTGTGGGTCACTCTCTTTCTGGCTAAGTATAATGCCTCTGCAGCAGTTTTACCCTTTGCAGGCCTGATTAGTGAGCAGGCAGGTCCAGACATCAAATCTGGACCTTATGCATGGCTCAAGAATAAATTGGAACAATTCTCTTATGGGCATAAAAGCCAGATGGAATAAGGTCTGTGAAAGGAACAGGGAGAGGGGGGAAAACAGCTTTTGCTGATGTGGCAACTATCAAACTATAGGTCGGATTATGCACCTGAGATCATGTGTGGAGGGACCGTGCATTGTCAGAGTGGAAGGAGGCCTCAGTCACAATCATGGATTTGATTTCAAGCAGGGGAAACCTAGAAATACAGTATTCCAAGGGGCTTTGTATTGTGGGGTTCTTGGCTTTTTCACTGAGGACCTGTATCAGAGGGGTAGCCGTGTTAGTCTGGTTCTGTAGAAGCAGCAAAGAGTCCTGTGGCACCTTATAGACTAACAGACGTTTTGCAGCATGAGCTTTCGTGGGACCTGGTGAATCTGATCAGAGTGTGAAGTCCTCCGTCAAAGCAAAATGATGAAGAAAAAAAATTTTTTTGGTCAGACTTTGTATAAAGTCTGCATTTGTAAATAGCTGATGTGGGATTAATAGGTGTTTTAATAAATGGTTAATTAATTCTTATAGATTGTTAGAGAAAATAAGAGCTTGCTTGTATCCACCTATAACACCTTCTACTGATGTAGATAACCGTCTATGGCACTCACTACTCATGTCTGTAGCATGCTGATGACTTCTATTAATCATTTATGAACCAGTTGAAAACATTTAGGAATTGAACCTTACTATAAAGTGTGACCTGTCTTTCTAATTGTCAAAGTTATCAAGACTGAAAGTTTCTCCTAATTCACTATCAAAAAATGGTATATTGGTATTATAGAAACAGCTTTGTATGGGAGGTGTTTTCCTGCTTTCAAAACTAGGGAGTGTAGAGAGGGAGTATGTTTTCCTAGGCTGTCTCCTTGATGTGAGTACATGATCCAACAGCTAAGCTAATGCAGTTTACATTAGTGCTTAGTGTTGAGAAATTCTGCCTCCCAGTGCCAAGAGGTTAATAAATCACTGGATCTTCATAAGAAGCGCTGTTCTTTATCCATTACTGCAGAACATCTTATTTGGTGGAGTGTGTCTATGGTGTGTCCCCATGTGGATAATAATGTGAAGACTTTAATTGTAAAATTGGAGGGGGAAAAAAACTACTGCACTGCTGAAATCACTAAACTTCATCCTTATTCAAATCTAGAATAAGATGAATAACTAAGACTCTGAATTACTTAATACTGTGTCATGAAATTTTTAAATAGCACTGCACATATTTAAAATTAATCAGAAAAATCAGAGGAATCTTATATGCTTCGTATGATACTACAAATGCAATACAATTTTATTTTTATAGCATCTTTCATAGAAATTATAGTAGAAGATCTTTTGCCGAATTGTTGTTTAATAATAAATAGCAAAAGAATTGAGGCAATTAAGTACAACCAAGAGGAAAAAGCAATATTTCAGCTGAGATTTGTCTTTCCAATGTCAAGTCTTGAATGTACTGCCACCTCCTCAAATTTAGTTTGTCTAAACCTGAATTTCTAATTTTTTTTTCTTTCCCCTCCTCCCCACACTGTTATCCATCACTAACAACTCTCCACCCATTCTCTCTTCCCTGAGACATACCCCTAACACAACCACTGTGCTGGTGTACCTGGATCTACAAAATTTGCCAGCTTTGTATTGCTAGAGTTTAACAAAGCAGGTGTGGGGGGCATGGAAGGGGAATCTAGCTCTGTGCTCTTTGAGACAGGATCCATGTTGTCTTATTTCTTCAGTGTCCATGGAAACTTATAACCACGCATGCATGTTAAAAATAAAGAGCACCAAAGTCCAGGGTGTCTGAACAGTGGGGTTTTGCTTTCTTCCATCTCTAAACTGGACAAGCAAGTGGGTTTTAATTTTACAAAACCTCATTAGAGGCATCCTATAAAATCCACAGTGACTTGACCCTGTTTCCTTTTTATCTAAACTACCAAAGCTCACAGAGGTTTGAGTAATGCTTCTTGATTTTGGCTCAGTTCCAAAAATGCAAATTTTAAAACAAATTTCAATGGGAATTGAATATATATGTGAGCTTCATTTACGCTCTCTTTCTCATATTTTTTCCACTAGATAAAGAGGATTTTATGAGTAAATTTCTAGTAGAGTTTTCCAGGAAGCTAGCTTTAACTGATTTTTTTTCTTGCAACTAGTAACCAATAATTCATAATTGTTTAAAAAAATTTTTGTAAACAAAACTGACATTTTTTTTGAGTCAGCAACACCTGTCCATGAAGACAAATAAAAATAACTTGTAGCCTTCTATTGTGTCGGACTCAAATGTGATCACATGGAAAGATGCTGGATTTATGCGAACTGCAAATATTCAATCCAAGTACACGGATGATCTTGACGAGTTATGATAGAAGCTGCCTGAAGTAATTCTTCAGTCTGGCAGTAATAAAATCATGATTTGATGCTGTTATATTTGGTGGTTTTTGTCTACTGTGATTATTAATACATTATTTTTAAAGAAACATCATTTCAGCCAGGTGCAAATGCTCCTCTGTATATTTTTGGTTTCTAAATAGAACCCTCCTGTTATGACCTATGCCAAAAGACACAAATAAAAACAAACATAAGAAAAATAAGACTTCTAGAGCAATTGCCCATTCATTTTCTTCAGGGTTCTTTCATTATTTTATATATTTATTGTGACTTGGACAATATCTGTTGAAATTACTAACATAAATATTTAATTAATTGCTAATTTTGTCCCTGAGTTCATAAATGAGTACATAGCCATGGTGACAAACTTTGAGAGAGATGCATTGTTAAATGATCTCTCAGATGATGAACGGATGGCAACTCAGCTAAATGTCATACTAAACAAATCATAATTATAATAGCCATCCTTATTAAGCAATAACATGCTTATTAAGCAACCTTTATTAAAGTGCACATTTTAGGGTTGATATTTAGTACTGAAACAATTTATTCCTAATATAGACTCATTATCTAAATAGCTTGTTTTTTCTGATGTTCATGAGCCTTGCATGTCAGAGTGTAAGAGCAAATGTCATTGTGTCCTTGCGAGCATAATTATTGCATAATTTTTAGTCTGTAGGCATGAAAAGCAATTCAGATTACAAGCTACAATTACTGTGTTATATTACTTGGTGGTAACTGAATTAGCTAAGCAATATGGACTTTTTCTGTCAGATAAAAGCTGGTAAATAAAATGATCTATAGATTTTTTCTATTGGATTGATTTAATTTAGTAACTGCTCTTACATCATTATTACTGTAGTGTGTTAGATAGTTTGAGACATTCTCTGAAATCTATTTGTTTATGTTGTATTAAAATTTTCCAGAGTCCTTTTAATTTTCTCATGTTAGTGAATGATAATGAGATATAACAGGGTTCAAAAAAGAACTAGATAAACTCATGGAGGATAGGTCCATCAATGGCTATTGGCCAGGATGGGCAGGAATGGTGTCCCTAGCCTCTGTTTGCCAGAAGCTGGGAATGGGTGATGGGATGGATCACTTGATGATTACCTGTTCTGTTCATTCCCTTTGGGGCACCTGGCATTGGCCACTGTCGGAAGGCAGGCTACTGGGCTAGATGGGCCTTAGGTCTGACCCAGTGTGGCCATTCTTGTGTTCTATATTTGTTGAGTTTCTCCTCTTCTATGACTGTACAGGAGAACTAAGAAGGACTTTTTTCATTCTGTTGTAGGTTTTTGGAACTCTTACCCTTGGCAGATCCAACAAGTCTGCACTCACTCCAACTTCTATAGTCTTCACTGCAGAGTTAACCTGCATGATTGGCATGGGTATCCTGGTTAGCCCAGATGTGAATATCTTCACAGCAAAGCCACACCCACATTTGTGTGTCCTCACTCTTTTTTTTGCACTTTCCTGTGTGTGTCTGGAACTATATCCCCATGGTTCGTTGTGCCGAGACACTCTAGGATTCTTTTTTTATCAGTTGTGGGAGAACTTGTCTGTCCTTTGGGGGGAAATGTGGGATGGGCATTGGAGGACTCTTAGCACTGGAATGTGTTTGCTTGTGTTCTCTGTACAAAAGGGGCGGGTTCTGAGACAGGAATGACGAACACAGGTGTATCTTGAGATGATTGTATTCAATTTTATAAAAGTAATGTATATCTCTGTGCGTCACGGATGGTATGCTGGCTGGTTGGGGAGGGCTGTCAAGGTCTTCAGGAATTAAAATCACTTGGGAGTGATTAATACAAAATCCCAGAGCTGGTTATGCAGATACCCGCCCTTTGAGGCTTGGACCCCCTGTGGGAGGGGACAGTAAGTGGTTTTACCTGTTGTCAGGAGGCTGGGAGATGAAGGATTTTGGAAAATAGGCTCAGGGGTCTTCCTTTTGATCCAACAAATGGAAGTGACCTTTTGTCCCAGGAAGGACTCTACCCTTCCTGGGACAAAAGACTGGAACATGCCAGGGTTGCCTTAGGACAGATGGGCTACAGGTAAAGCTCTTAGATCATTTTATTTTTTTTAAATCTTTTCTTTGTATGCTTTTGTCCCTAAATAAAAGTACTCTCCTTTGTAATAGCTATGTGGTTACTGGTAAAAATTCTGTCATTGTCTTGGACAGAAATTAAGGAGCAGGGGCTGGACATTTGCCAGACCTGCTTGGGATTATCACAGTGAAGTACAAGGTGAGTGCAGTCAGAAAACCCCCAGTTAGAAGGCAGTGGGACATGGGTCTCTGCTCAGACACAGGTAAAGGCTAGAGGTCTGGGACCTAAGTGGACATCCCTTGAGAGGAGTGAGGGAGAGGGATGGTATTCAAGGCTAGTTATCTTGAAACAGTGACACGTTCCAGCCTGAGTTAAGCCAGAGCCCAGGTGCTCACCTATGCACTCCGCCATGTTAGATAGCCAGGCTTTAAAGTGGCTCCAAACTTATGTCAGAGGTTTTTCTATGTGGTGGTAGTGGTCTGGGGCTAAAACCAGGTTAACTGCACAATGAAGACATACCCCAATTTAATTAATAGGAACTGCACATGTAACACCGACAGACCCCAGTCATTGGTGGGTGGGATCGAACCTGGAACCTCTGAAGTGAAATGCATGAGCTAAAAGCCATATGGCCGTTAGCTAAAGCTGTAGAGCAGACTCATTAATCTCTCTCTAAGTGGTCTCAGTGCCACTAGATGGGACAGAACACCATACCCAGGAGGTGTGTGGGTTACTCACTCACTCACTCACACTCTCTCTCTCTTCCCCCCCCCGGGGGGGGGGGGAATTCTGTGTCACTGAGCATGCTCAGAATTCACGTCTCTGCAGATTTCTTTGCTTCCCTGCAGAAAGTTGACTTCTGGCAGGGAAACAAATGGAAGCCACAAGAGCAGTCATGTGCCCCTCCCCGGCAGCGCAGGCACATTGGTTGAGCAGCCAGCAGGGTGACAAATCATCACCGGGTGGGGTGGGGCTGGGAGTGCCTGCATGGGGAGCAGTGTTCTCTAATTTTTTCTGCCCATTTGCAGAATGAATTTTATGTGCACCAATATGGAGGTGATGTGTGACCGTGGATGAGGAGTTTAGGGTGCAGGAGGGCCCCTCCCCCAGGAGCTCCAGGCCACGGCTGGATTCGAGCCGTGCCGTGGTGCGCTGGCCGCAGCTTGGGCTGTCCCGTGCCAGCTGCAGCTGGGTCCAGTCCGGGCTAGGTTGGGGCTGGGGGAGGTGCGCCCCTCCCCTGGCCGCGGCAGGTGCCCGGGGGGGGGGGGGGTCCCTGAGTGCCTGCGCGGCACTAAGAAGGCTGCTGTGCAGCCGTGCAGCTTACAGGGAACTTAGGTGGGGATACGTCATGACCACCAGGGGGACCAGAACTGGGCGAGTGAGTGAGACTCTGTTCCTCTTGCTCTCTATTGCTGCATACCTGGTATGGAGTGGCAAGGCTTTGGGCTGTTTCTGAGGAGGTAGGCATGGGGCAGGCTTTGTCCCCTCAAACAGAGCAGAGTTTAGCAGCCTGCCTCCATTGTTCTTGGAGAATTCCCCTAAGAGTATAAAACAGGTATAAAAGATTTAAGGCTCTTTTTTTTTATTGCTGGAGTCGTGTAAAAGAGCCGTATTATAAATACTTAGGGTGCTTTATTGGTTAGAACTGGTCTAAATTTTTGGACAGAAATTTTCTCAGATGGTAAGTAGGCATTTTGATGGACTACTGTGAGGCTGGCTGGCTGTCAAACCCCTGTGATGGAACTTCCTATGGTCTGTTTCCACAGAGGGTCATGGGAAATGGAGCTGAATCTGGTTACCGTTTTTGCTGGGTGGCAGTCTGGATATGTCTGCTGCCTGGTAATGCTGCAGGCCTGTGTTCTAGACCTTGAGGTCTTACACAGCCTTTCTGAATATGATTAACTTGATGTAACACATACACCAATTACACATTTCCCTAGAGCATTTATCATTTCTTGTTGTTGCTGAGTTTCATTTCTGTGAATTTCCCTTATATAAAGGAATCATTTGTTGACTCTCAAGTGTCTCTTGTGGGAATTTTTCTTACCTCTTTTTATCTTGTTCTCAGCTTCTTTCTTTATTGCTTTACCTCCCATTAGTTTTCTGGCTGAGTATGTAATATTGTTTACTCTACAATTTATATATTAAGGGTGATGTTTGGTAGGAAAAGGCCTTGTATACATGGACTATCCCAGTATGGCATCTATATGTTGTTTGTTGAGACTTATACTTCTTTTGCTGACAGCTAGGATGATATATTGAATTATTTACCTACAATGAAAATGAGTCAGACTAGAAGTTAATAAGTAAATTAGTTATCTGAATTGAGCCCTCTTGCCAATATAATCCATGGATGCTCAACTACGGTATAAAGGGCCACTTTTATATCCTTTATTGCTAGTATAAATTGCTGTGTAAGAAAATAATTCCTTTGCTTAAATTTTGGGCAGTCAACTGTTTTTTCATTATGTAGCAATGGATGGAGATTTCCCACTTTTCATAAGCTGATTTCTCTCACATAAAGTTCACTTTATTTTTTCTTTAGCTTTTAATTGTGGGTGGCCTTCTATCTAAGGCCAGGACAACTAACATATCATTCCAGAATGCTTCCTTCTTGGTGTCATCATTTTATGGGGTTTCTAATAACTATTAGTCTTCATATTCTTCAGATACTTCTAGTTGATTTTAAATTTATTTATGGAGAAGTGTAAATTTTAAAATGGCTCCTAAAAATAATTAACTACTAACTACAGAGCACACTATTGAGTGCAAATATCTGCATCCTTCCACTTAGTTAAGCTATACAGCAGGAAATTTGGCTGAGCAATGAAGCGTTGTGGATTAGTTTACTCTCGTGTCCAAAAAGAGATTATCAGGAGGTGCAGCGAATCCATATTAATGAGTCCTGCATCTGATTTTCTTACACGTACTTAGCTTCCTCCCCCCCCCCATCTCTGGCATACAGCAAATTTCCTGGCATGTGTACCACAGAATCATTGCATTTGGAGGCTGTGGTCAGTGACAGTGACAGTGTCTTGCTTGACTGTCTGTTTTAGTAATTCTTTATCCTAAATTCGCATTTAACGTAAAATTGTTCTATCTCAACTTGTGCTCAGGCTTCTTCTTCTCGTTCTATCCAGTCAGGGTGATTGTTGTTAAAGTTGCAGCTATTTTATGGATTAGCTGTTGAGCAAAAAACTACAGAGAAGAACAATTCTACTGCAGTATTGTGTAAACTCATTCTAATGATGCGTTTTGGCAAGTGCACTTTGGCCATCCCTCCTTTATACCCAACATTCCTTTCTGGGTTTTTTAGGCTACTTTGATGTATAGCTCTAAAAACAGTAAACGTTGCTGTGTACGTCGCACTAATTAAACTCTGAAAATCTTTCATCCCTAAGAAAAGTCTTACAGCGATGGTGTGATATGCTGCAGTGTATCATTTAAACTAATCCAGTGAAATGAATAATTTAATTAAAAAGATATTTGCATGAACTAAGTTGAAGCCTGACTATTATACTTGACCTAATAAATTAACACCTGCTTAAAAATATGCACTAAACAAAACACATCTTATAGAATCTATTAAAACTGCTTAGGCTGAATATATGATGATATAATCAAGTCATGGAAAAGCTGCATTCTTCTTCTTTATAGTAATTACACCTCAATGATCAACATTTCATAAATTCATTCAATGCAATAATACTTAAATGATATGACAGCCTATTACTGTTAAAATGATGGCAGCATCTAACTCTTCAGTTTGTGTGTTTTCATATGTAGATAATTTTTGGGATTTGGTGTGGAATATTTTACAAGAAATTTCAAGAATGTATATTTAAAGTGCCAGTGGATTATTATATGTGATTTGATTTAAAAAATCCTCTTTAAAAGCTATTTTTTTATCTGTTAGCAGATGCTCATATAGTTCTCTTGGAAATATATGCCATATTTTAACTTTATCAGATAGTTTAATGCAGCTTTTTTCTTTTTCAGAATATTTATGTGCCTCTGTTCAGCAACTGAATCTAATTGTGGAAAATATAGGCAGAAGGAGTACAATTTTCAGAAGTGCCTTAGTCCCTTTTCCAAAAGTGACTTAGGTACCTAAGTGCCATTGGAAGTCATTGGGAATTAGTCTCCAAAGTGTTTGTCACTCTTGAAAAGAAGACTTAGTTTTCTAAGGGCTACATCCGTAAAAGGACTTAGGTGTCTGGCACCTAAATCCAATATTTAGAATCATAGAAATATATGCCAGGAAGGGATCTTGAGGTCATCCGTCCATCCCTCTGGACTGAGAGAGGATCAGCTACACCAGACCATCCCTGACAGATGTTTGTCCAACCTGTTCTTAAAAATCTCCAATGATAGAGATTTCACAACCTCCCTTGAAGCCTATTCCAGTGCTTACCTATCCTTTATAGTTAGAAAGATTTTCCTAATATCTAACCTAAATCTCCCTTGCTGCAAATTAAGCCTCTCTTGGCTTTATACCAGCCCTTAACATTTGAAGACTGTTATCAGGTCCGCCACTCAGTCTTCTTTTCTCAAGACCAAACGTAACCAGCTTTTTTAACCTTTCCTCCTTGGCCAGGTTTTTTAAACCTTTTATACTTGTTGCTCTCCTCTGGACCCTGTTCAATTTGTCCATGTCTTTCTAAAAGTGTGGTCCTCAGTATTCCAACTGAGGATTCTCCAGTGCTGAGTAGAGTGGGAAAAATACCTCCCATGCCTTATATATGACACTTTTGTTGCTAAAAAGCTAACATTCTGGAGTCAGTAACAGCATCCCATTGTTGACTAACATTCCATTTGTGATCCACTATAGCCCACAAATCCTTTCCTCCAAAGAGCTAGCAATCCGCTTTAAGGTTGATGTCAGCTGCAAGTTTTATAGGCATACTCTCCTCCCCATTATCCAAGTCATTAATGAAATTATTGAACAGTGTTGGATCCAGGACAGACCTCTACAGGATCCCACTAGACACATTTCCCGCCCCCCCTCCCAGTTTGACAGCAGGCTATTGATAACTACTGTTTATGTACTGTCTTTCAGCCAATTTTGCATCTACTTTACAGTAATTTAATCTAGACCACATTTCCCTGGATTGCTTATGAGACTGTCACACGGGACTATGTAAAAAACCTTACTGAAATAAAAACATGTCTACAGCATCACCCCATCCAGTAGGCCAATAATCCTGTCAAAGAAGGAAATTAGGTTTGGTTTGGCATGATTTTTTCTTGATAAACCCATGTTGGCTATTACTTATCACTAAGGCTACGTTTTAGTCATAGGTATTTTTAGTAAAAGTCATGGACCGGACCTGTGACTTGTCCATGACTTGTACTATATACTCCTAACTAAAACTTGGACCGGGAGGCTGGGGTTCTCCAGGGATGCTGTCCGAAAGTGCCATGGGTGCTGGGTGGTGGTGGCCCAGGATCCCTGCTGGTGCTGGTGTGCGGCGTTGGCATGCGGCCTGGGAACCCTGCTAGTGCTGGGGGAGGGAGACTGGGCAGTGGCCTGGGACCCCTGCTGGTGCTGGGCGGGGGTTCATGGGGCTGGCAGGCTCAATACCCAGCTCCATGTGTCCCTGCAGCTTCTGGGGGAGTGACAGCCGGGGGGCTCTGCGCTCTGCCCCTTCCATGAGCTCCAGCTCTGCAGCTCCGACTGGCTGGGAACTGGAGCCAGTGGGAGCTGTGCCTGCAAACGCGGGCAGCGCGTGAAACCCCCTCCTCCCCGAGGTAAGCGCTGGCCCACACTCCAACCACCTGAGCCCCCTCCTACACCCACACTGCTCCAGCAGCGGCTGGTGCTGCTGGCCCAGGGCTGCCTGTTTTGCTGAGACAGCCCTGGAGCCAGCCACACTGGCCACTGCAAAAGTCACAGAGGTCACTGAAAGTCTACAAATAGATTGTTTAATAATTTTTTCCAGTATCTTTCCAGGTGTCAAAATTAGGCTGGCTTGTCTATAATTCTCTAGGTCCTCTTTGTTCCCTTTTTAAAGATAGGTACAATGTTTGCCCTCCTCCAGTCCTCTGGGCCCTCACCCATCCTCCATAAATTTTCAGAGATAATTGCTAACTATTCTGAAATTGTCAACTTGAACTCATCTAAACTTTTATCTAAATATTCTGTAACCTGTTCTTTTCCTATTCTGGTTGCATTCTTTCCTCTGTGTAGTTAATGTTAATTGTGCTAAGTATCTGGTCACGATTCACCTTTTTTTTTGTGACGACTAAAGCAAAATGGCATTAAACACCTCAGTCTTCCTGATGTTATCTGTTGTTGGCTCTCCTTCCCCACTACATAGAGGATCTATGCTTTCCTATGTCTTTCTCTTGCTCCTAACTTAATGCATTTAAAGAACCTTTTCTTATTGCCTTTTATGTTCCTTGCTAGGTGTAACTCATTTTGTACCTTCGCATTTCTAATTTTGTCCCTAGTTGCTTGCACTATTCTTTTGTACTCATCCTTAGCAATATGTTCATGTTTCCACTTTTTCTGGGATTGCTTTTTGATTTTTCAGGTGATTAATGGGCTCCTGATGGAGCCATATTGGCCTCTTGCTAGTCTTCCTAGCTTTCCTTTGTATTGGGATAGTTTGCTGACGCTCCTTTAATATTTTCTCATTGAGAACCTGCCAGTTGTCCTTTATCCCTTAGATTTTCTTTTTATTGGACCTTTCCTACCAGTTCTCTGAGCTTGTTGAAGTCTGCTCTTTTGAAGTTTGTTGCCCTTATTCTGCTATTCTTTTCATTCCTTTCTTTAAAAAGCAACAGAGTCCTGTGGCACCTTTTATAGACTAACAGAAGTATTGGAGCATAAGCTTTCATGGGTGAATACCCGCATGCGTCAGACGAAGTGGGTATTCACCCACGAAAGCTTATGCTCCAATACATCTGTTAGTCTATAAGGTGCCAGAGGACTCTGTCACTTTTTACAGATCCAGACTAACACGGCTACTCCTCTGATACTTCCTTTCTTTAGAATCACAAAATCTATCCTTTCATAGTCACTTTGAGCCAAATTGCCTTCTATCTTCAGATTTGCAACCAATTCTTTCCTGTTGATCAGAATCAAGTCTAAAATAGCTGTCCCCATGGGTACTTCCTTCACTTTCTGAAATAAAAAGTTGTCCCCAATACATTCCAAGAACTTATTGCACATTTTGTGTTTTGCCACATTGCTTTTCTAACAGATGTCTGGGTAGTAAAAGTCCTCCATTACACTACCAGGTCCTGTGTGTTGGACATTTGTTGTTTGTTCTAGAAATGCCTCATCCATCTCCTTGTCCTGATTCGGTAGACCCTTACCATGACATCATCCTGTTCTCTCTTCCTCCCCCCACCCATCTTCACCCTGAGACTTTCAAAATCCCCACTTAACTGCTGCCTAACTCTGTAGCCATCTAAATTTCCACGGTTAACATTTCCGATTTGCCTAAGTTTCTGCCAGTGAACATGCACACAGCCACCTCAGCCTAGGCATCTAATTGTCCCCATGCATTATATATGGAGCCTGGGCCTCTAACATGGGGGTTGTGGTTTCCCTGGGGTGGCAAGGCACCTAAAAGTAAGGGGTTGTGCTGCTTTGTTCTCTTGAACAAAAATATTTACATTTTAGTGTAATTACCCCATTAAAATATGGTCATGACCCACTTTGGGGTCCCAACCCACAATCTGAGAACAGCTGGTCTAGTTGAATCCCTGTATCTGATTCTTCTTTTGCGTCTTTGCTGAAATTGCCAATTGTCTACACTGTGACAATATGTTAAAAACATGCTAACATGTTTCAACTAGGAACACAATTTTGCCAAAAGTAAAAATTTAATTTTGTTTTAGCAGTTTGTGGTTAACTTGAAAACATGATTGCACTTGTCCACGAGCTTGCCTGCTCCAGTCTTTTCTACAGCCATATATACGCATGTAGCAACATGCTTGGGATCATTCTCCTTGGATCCATATGCAGGAGGCACCTTCAGCACATGGAGATTTAATTCCTTGTTAAAAGTCTAATTGGCTTTTAAAAGCCGGGTGGTGGAGATTGGCTGCTGTTGGTACTACAGAGAACAAATACTGTCTGGTGCTTCGGGGTGAATTATCTTTACTGATTATGCATGGTGGAAGGAGAAGGATTGAGGTCTGAGGGTGCAGGGAACCCCAGAAAAACCCCAAACCTAAAACCTTTCCTTTGGTCTAAGATGTCAGAAATTACATGCTTATGCTTGTATGTATTATAATGCTTAGTGTTCTATATTTTCATAATGCAATTCAAATATCTTGTGAGGCTTACTAAAGCTAGCATTATAATTAATTTTACTTAAAAGCCAGGGCACAAATAGCTAAATATTATATTTATGAAACATTCTAACTTTCACACCGACAAGTAGTTTGCATGCTAGCACTAGGAAGATTAACATAGCAAATATGCAAGTTAACAAGCAGTTCCATCTCGCATGCCCCGCCCCCCCCAAGTACTTGCCTATTAGAGGAAACAATAGTCTTGGCAGGATTTGCACCGGAGCAACTTGCTTTAGCTCTGGGGAGGAGAAGGGGTAGCAATAATGTTTAGGGGCAGAATGTGGAATGTATTGTGTTCTCTCCTAGTCCTCTGTTCAGCTCAGATGTGTGCCTCTACTTCTTGCTCAGACAAAATGGCTCTTAATTTATCAGGAGTTTTGCTCTCAGTATAGATTTCAGTTTTAGGCTGCTAGTCAGGATCGTGCTGCTGAGCCTGGACTATGCCTCCAGACCTAAGCGTAATCAAAAAGTCAACAGAAATACAAAGCTCGTCACAAGATAGGTCTTCACTCAGGGAATACTGCCTGCACCCGAGTCTGTTTTATGAGGCGTCCTGTTTTGCAGTTTCTTAATGATCTCTACTTTAAAAAAAAAAAGTTGAAAAATAGCCTACTTTGCAATGCTATGCTGAGTGTGCATTTGCATTTTTGATTGAATTACATTATAATATAATTGCAATTAAGTCTAATTTTTTAGACTTGTAAACATATGACAGATTTTAAAATTGATAAAACAGAAATTAACATAGTATTCTGAAGTTCCATGTATTCTTATAAATCCATCTATTATCGCAAGTCATCTTCTGGCTCTAAAAAATCCCATAGGAATAGATTGATAGATTCTAAGGCCAGAAGGGACCACTCTGTTATCTAGTCTGACCTCCTGTATAACACAGGACATAGAACTTCCACAAAAGAATTCCTAGAGCATAGCTTTTAGAAGACTATCCAATCTTGATTTAAAAGTTGTCAGTGATGGAGAATCCACCACAACCCTCAGTAAATTGTTCCAAAGGTTAATTACTGTCACTGTTTAAAAAAAAAAAAATTGTCTGTCCTGTATTCTGAATTTGTCTAGTTTCAACTTCCAACCATTGGCTCGTGTTGTACCCTTTTTCTGATGGGTTTGAAAAAATTAGATTGTTATTAGATTGAAAAGCCCATTATAAGTATCTACATGGATAACAAATATTTAATAAACTGTAGTCAAGTCACCCCTTAACCTTTTCTTTGTTAAGCTAAATAGAATGAGCTTCTTGATTCTCTCACTATATTGTATGTTTTCTAATCCTTTAATCATTCTTGTAGCTCTCCTATAAATCCTTTTTAGTTTATCAATATCCTCCTTTCAAATGGTGAGCACCAAAACTGACACAGGATTACAGCAGCAGGCGAACCACAGCCAAATAGAGGCGAACCACAGCCAAATAACCTCTCTTCTCCTACTCAAGATTCCCCTGTTTATGCATCCTAGGATCGTGTCAGCTTTTTTGGACACCGTTACACTGGGAGCTCACGTTTGCCAGATTATCCACCATGATCCCCAAACTTTTCAGATTCACTGCTTCCCTGGATAGAGTCTCTCATTCTGTAATTATGGTCTTACACATAGAGTGACCAGATGTCCTGATTTTATACAGACAGTCCCGATATTTCAGGCTTTGTCTGATATAGGGGCACCTATTATCCCCCACCCCCATCCTGATTTTTCACACTTGCTGTCTGGTCACCCTATACACATTCTTTGTTCCTAGATGTAAACATTTACATTTAGCTGTATTAAAATGCATGTTGCTTGCTTGCTTAGAGTTTACCAAGCTATCCAGATTCCTTGGAATCAGTGACCTGTTCTCTTCATTACTTACCACTCACCCATTTTTTATGTCACCTGCAAACTGTATCTGTGATGTTTTTGTGTTTTCTTCCAGATCATTGATAATGCTAAATAGTATAGGGCCAAGAACTAATCCCTGCTGGGCCCTGCTGAAAACACATCTCCTTGGTGACTATTTTCCCCCTTTACAATTACAGTTTGAGACCTATCAGTTAGACAGTTTTTAATGTGGGCTGTGGTACTGGCAGGCCAGATGTCGCCAGCTCTGGCATTAGCTAGGAACTGACAAACTCATGGCTGGAGACCAGACCATTCAATTATGTTAGTGTGTCATTCTTATAAGAATGTATTTGGTGTTTAGACTCTCTAGAATGTTTGTAAGTTGCTGCCTGCATTAATCTTATTTGTAATGTCTGGATTCCATGCTATAAGGAAATATGTTAGGTTTTCTTTATAACTTCGAAAATGTTTGCTCTAAACTTATGAATCCAGATGGGAAGTGTGTTTTCCCCCTCCTCCACTCCGCCGTCCAGAAGAACTATCAAAATCAGATATCAAGGAATATCACAATACAAAGCATTTCCATTAACCAATCCTATGTGCAAGAAAGCTCGTCCTATGGGCATGGAGGCTGAATGAAGGAAATAAAACAAAGACACAGGATAATATTTCATCTGTTTGAACTCTCACAGGGCCGGAGACACCAAATTGAAGCCAGAGATCCCCAGGGGCTACCTCCTGGGTCCCCCCTGAAAGGCACTTTGAATTGACAGATCACTACAACTCTGTCACTTTTAAGATTTAGATTGCAGCTCATTTGTGTGTGTTTGCTTGCTTTAACCCGTAAATAACAAGGAAAAAAGAAATAAGAAAGTTAATAAACCTTTGGATAGTTTATTCAAGGATTGACTGCAGGCCTTGTCTTTGGTGTAGGATCTAGGGCACCAATTGATCTGAAGTAAGTGACTAGTTCCATGGGATTGGAAGCATCCTATGTTGTGATTTTTGGTGTAAGTCGCCATTTATCACTAAGTCCAGTTTGCCTGGATGGCAAGATAGACTGGAAAGTCTAAGGGGACTGTCTGTCGATCCATGGTAAGACCTTTATAGTGATCCAGGAATTCACATTGGTTGCTGGCTCGGTTAAATCTAATTAGAACATATCACCCATTTGGGGTGCTTTTGGTAGCCTGCCCTGAGGTAAGTACACATGGTTGTGAGCCACTCCTGACAGTGTGACATGAACCACGTTAATTTTATATCTTTCTAGGTTTTTTAAATCAAAATATCATGCAATACCAAGTCAAATGCCTTACAGAACTCTAAGTATATTACATCAACGCTATTATCTTTATTAACCAAACTTGTAATCTCATCAAAAAAATCTCCATTCGTTTGAAGGATCTATTTTTTCCATAATCTCATGTTAATTTGCACTAAGTACATTATTCTTCTTTCATTCTCTATTAAGTGAGTCACATCTGTCTCTTCAACATCTTGCCTTGGATTGATGATAGGCCGAAAGGCCTATAATTACTTGGGTCATCCCGTTTACCCTTTTTAAAAAGTGCACCAAGATTTATTGAAAATCACCCATTAACAGTCCAGCAAGCTCATCAGCCAGGTCTCTTAAAACTCTAGCACAGTTGCCGTGTATTTTCAAGTGCACATTATAGTCATAATATATTACCCAGTGAAATAGTGTTGTGACTGGAAATTGGAAACTTTCTAAGGTAAAGAACGATATAGATATAGATATAGATAAGCTCTCATGTCAGGTTGGCTGTATTCTTTTTTTAACATAGCAAATTCAGTCCAGGTTTCTTTTTCCCCCAGGTTGCCAGTAATTTCATACAGTATAAACTTGATATCAGTTATTTTGTAGAATTTTTTTTGATGAAACAAAGCTGAAACAGCAAAATTTTATCTTTTTTAAAAAAAGTACTAGTAACTCATTAGATAAGATTAATATAACTATGGTTAACAATTCTGATGTGTTTGCATATGCACTTACAAAATTTCATAATAAGTTTCCTTTTGGTCTATGTGCTATGGTACCTTGCAGTTGCAGTACATATTGAATTTATTCTCTCCAGAGTAATTTAAAGTTCAATGCTTGTGAGGTGCTGATCATTTTCTGTTAGCTGTTGAACATCCTCTGCTCCCAAATGAAGCACTTTGCAAAACCTGGCCTATCGTACATACAATAGTAGATAAGGTTAGAAAAGTCTGTTCTTCCACTTCAGCCTCCAGCAAAGAGGAGGATCTTATTTTTCTACTTTGTTTGTTTTTTAATCTATCCTGGTTTTTGACATCTCTAATGATTCAGCTGCCTTGCCATGTAGTCATTCTATTGACTAATTGCCCCTATTGAGAATGTTTATTCTTTTGTCTAACCTGACTTTTGAATTTTTTTCTTTTAGACAGCTATTCCTTTTACCAGATTCATATTATTTTTATGCTGAAAAAACTGCGCAAATGAAATGCTTGTGTTTCCTTAGGCTTTTGGATGCATTTTATTACAGAAATGTTATTGGCTGCCTATAATTTTGGATGTTAGGGAGGATTTGTGTAAATATGAGAACCTGTTTGAAAGTTTCCCATATTGATCAGGATTAGAAAAATGAGGGCTGGTCACCTTTCCTCAAAGCTCTGAAAGGGGTTAGCTCCCAGTGATGTCAATGGGCAGAGAGACAAGTCTGGCTTTTAGGATGCACTCAACATACTGCAGGGTCAAGATGATGATTATTTACTGGTATACTGAAACTGTGATATACTGTTCTCGGGCTTGATCTTGCTATTATTCCACCACAGAACTCTCATTGACTTCAGGAGGAGGTTTCTAGTATGGATTAATGGCAGCAATGGATTCTAATTAGTCTTTCTGAACTGGATTATCTCACTTTTCCTTTAGAAGGGCATTCTAACCATTTGCTCAATGTTTTCTTTCTTTCATAGGTCATTGGGGGCGATGTATAGGTGACTGCGGGTCAGGTGGTATTCGGAGTCGAGCAGTGTGGTGTGTCCATGTAGAAGGTTGGACAACCCACCATTCAAACTGTGAACTGAGGGACAAACCCGAAAACCAAAGGAGCTGCTTTCAAGTATGTGACTGGCACCTTGAACTCTTTGAGTGGGAAGTTTCAGAATGGCAGATATGTGTGCTTGTTCCTTTTGCTCATGGTGAAGTCAAACCAAGGACTACAGACTGTGTGACTGCACAGCACGGGCTACAACACAGAAGCGTACATTGTATTCAGAAACTGAATAGAACTATAGTTGCCAGTGAAATATGTGAATATTTTATACCACAGCCACCTGTAGAACAAGCTTGTCTAATACCTTGTCCACGGGATTGTGTTGTGTCAGAATTCTCCAAATGGTCTGAGTGCAGCAAAGACTGCGTGAGGAGTTTACAACACAGAACTCGTTTTGTTATCTCTCCTCCACTCTATGGTGGTTCCAATTGTCCAAACCTTACTGAGTCAAGAATCTGTGATGTCCCTATCTCTTGTTCTCTTGGGGAAGAGGAATACACTTACAGTCTTCAAGTTGGACCTTGGAGTAAATGCAGGTTGCCTCACCTTAAAGAAGTTAGTCTTATTGGAAGAACTATGCTGGATTTCAGTTCAGATTCTGCAGAACGAAGCACATTCAAACTGCACAGTTATAAATCCCACCACTATTCCAAGCCATGGGATGTAGAGATAGGTTATCAGACAAGGCAGGTTAGGTGTACAAGGAGTGATGGGAAAAATGCTATGCTGAGGTAAGGGTATCTTCACATTCATCTTTTTATTTGATCTAAAATAGGTTTGTTTTGTAGAAAGCTGGCAAACAGGTTCTGCCTGGTAACAGGATGCAAAGGCACTTAGTTTTTAAGCATATGCATATGCAACTCTTATTCATGCCAATGGTAGGTATGAGAGTATATTGGAGAGAATAAAGTCTTACATTTTTTTTCTGTGATAGCAGTTGTTGACTGCCGTCCTCTTTTTGCTACCTAATCATTTTTTTAGACCATACGGTATGGATTCCTATAATTTCAATATCAAGGTTGTAATACTGTACAGCAAGCAGTGAAAACCTTTTATTTTTCCAATTTCTCCTCAGATTTATATTTTAAAACATCTTAGCACTGCATTTAATTTAGGATTGAAACATTTTTTTTCAGTAACATTAGATGTTCTTCAAAAATCTTGTTCCTGAATTTTTTGAGAACTCCATGTATTTCTCACTAATCTGTAGCTCCTGGCACCTGCTCACATTCAAATTGGAGAGATATGGGGTTATTTTGTGTTCAATGCTTTACTTCTATTAATGTCACTGGCAGTTTTGCACACATACTGAGATGAAATATACCCTGTAGCCTTTTTCGTACCTGCTTTTATTATATCTGCAGCAAAGTACAGATGTTTTTATTGGTTAGAAGAAGATTCAGGGCAAACTATTCCAGCAGTTTCTGACAGCTCTACTTTTTTGCATGACTCTAAATACGTAGCCTGATTTTAATCTTGCTTACACCAATTTTACCCTCATAGACTTTAATGGAGCTACTTCTGATTTGTATCCCTGTGATATCAGAATTTGGCTCGTGGGCTCTAGGGTATGTCTATACTTCATTGTAAACCCAGGTCTGTGGGATCTGAGCTTGTGGACTCGGGGTTTCTAGGCCTGATCTTGAGCATCCACACTGCATTGTAAACTTGGGTTTATAGTTACAGGACACTGGTCTCACAGCTGTGCTAACATGTCCATACTGCACTACCCAGACCTTCTGACTCAAGTCTGCAGTTTGAGCTGGATTCACACTGCAAAATTACAGGGCTTGGACCTGAGTCACAGCAGGACTCAGGTTCTTACTCCCACCCCTCCCTATGGCAGACTGATTTGTATGTGGATGGAAACAGGGCTTGGGTTCAAACCGGAGTCAGAGCCTGGGCTTAGTGTGCAGTGTAGACATCCCCTTATACCCAGTTAACTGATTTCCTGACACTTACCATGCTTGCTTCACCACAGATGATGCCTACAAATTGTGTTAAATTACACATTCCATGCCACTAAGCATCCATTGGCAGAGTCACCCCAAGAAAAAGAAGAGTGTGTTTCCACCACTACGTTCCCTACTCAGGCTTCCACTATGTAGGGGGGAAGGTGCAGATTCAATTTATAGCTGAGGTGCCATAGAGCCCCACTGGCAGAGACTCATAGACTTTAAGGTCAGAAACGACCAGCATTATCATCTGGTGTGACCTTCTGCACATTGCAGGCCTCAGAACCTCACCCACCCAGTCCTGTGACAGACCCCTAGTCTCCAGCTGAGTTACCGAAGTCCTCAAATCATGATTTAAAAAATTCAAGTTACAGAAAATCCACCATTCACATTAGTTTAAATCTGCAAATGACCCATGCCCTATGCTGCAGGGGAAGGTGAACCCCCCCCCCCCCAGGGTCTCTGCCAATCTAACCTAGGGGAAAATTCCTTCTTGACTCCAAATAAGGTGAGCAATTAGACCTTGAACATGTGGGCAAGACCTACCAGCCAGACACCTGGGAAAGAAGTCTTTGTAGTAACTCAGAGCCCTCCCATCTACTGTCCCATCACCATCCGTTGGAGATATTAGCTGCTGGAGGGATGCCATGCCACCTTCTTGCCCAGTGCCTTTCCCTTTTTTGGGCTGTGCTAGTTGATCTTTATAGGGCAGATATAATCACTGCAACCTCCTTCTGGCAGACTTTCTTATGACAGATTCTCGTGAATCTAGCTCATAATTTACTATTATTGCACAAATAAAATAAGCTGCCTTTATTGATTTGGTTGGGAGTTAAGGATCACGTTATTTTATAGTGCTCAGATCATCACGTTTCATTATAAGGGTATGGTGTTTTTTTTTTACGCAGTTACTAGTGGAAATTGTGCAATTTGGTACTAGAAACCTAAAATCCAAAGCATTCTGCACATGTAATACTAGAACTAAAATGTCACCACTACAACATGTCCCAGACAACATAAACAATCACTCGGTAATGTCAAACTCATTTCATTGCATGGCATATTTGCCAGCTTGCTTTTGAAGAATGGACCAGATCTTGCAGGTCCTGTAAAGCATCTCTTTACAATAATGATGATATTTTTGGCCACTGACAAAGAAGAGCAAACACATTTGCATAACCCTGAGGAGAGCTGAGCTTAGGCAGCCAAAAATCTGCTATGGAACTGGAAAGAGAAAATGAGCCTTTTCTTTTTCCTGGCCCAGGTTTCTTCTTTGGGGTGTTGAATGGGTACTGATGAGATGTATCTTATAGATGAGAAAAACTGAAGCAAATGGGCAGTACCACACAATATGTCTGTACTGAAATCTCTCGTGGTGTTGAATAATTATGATAAATGTCCTAAGAATTTCACCATGCTCATTAGCTGCTTAATCATAAAAGAAAAATGCCAGATAATCAAAGTGGTCAGTTGACTATCAGAGAGTATTTCAGGAAGGTGAATACCTGTGAATCTGATATTCTAAAATTTGAGACTGTTACAGCACATATGACTGTATAATGTTAGCCATGGTGCCTTCCTTATTATTGAAGTTGTTTAATTTGTGCGGTAGTTTGTGCCACCATTACTTATGTTTGTGAGCAGTACTTATTGGAAATATTTGTGAGTGAGTCCTATATTTGCAAAGATGCCTCAAATGGAAATTAAACTTTCTGTTTTAGACAGTTACAAATGAATCTGTAAATAGAAAAGAACTCTCCTTCTCTGGCCAAAAAAGTGTATTTCGTTAAGGCCACAAACTGCTTTAATGTGTTATGAGGCTGAAGACAGCAGTCATCTCTTTGCAGCTGCAGGATTACTAAGGGGAATTCATTTTGGCTTCTTATCCGATAAGCTTAAGCTTCATACTAATAGAAGCTTCCTGCCCTTTTGAGGTGGCTAGCAATGGTACGAAACTTACTTGCCTCAAACCTGCTTTTATTTTCTCATTAATTGTTGTTAACTAACATGGCAGAAGCCAGCCAAAAGAACCTCCTCTGTCCAGCATGAAGCATTATGTGTGAGAAGAAGAATCCCCTGCATAAGATATTCAATTCAATTAAAAAAAATTGCACCCTACAGGGATTCATTTGACTGTTCCAGCCACAAGTGCATAAGCAAAATGCACCAGCCTTGCACAAAAAAAAAATTAAAAAAAAGAAGCTCTAAGATAGAATTACTTTGTGGGGAGTTGAAGGTGATGTAAGGGTGGCCAGACCTCAATCTTTGTGGAAGCAATTCTAATAATTATGGCCTGAAAAGGATCACTGAAATCAAACATCATGCATTCTTTTATTTCAGGGATTACAAGAGAATTTCTATTTTGTTTTTCCAAAGAGTCTGCATGTGTTTAAATAGAAGCCTCTGCCTAAGTCACCAGAATGTATATTCTGGCACTTACGTTGGTGGTTTCTGCATTGTCACATCTGAGCAAACCTACAGGAGATTGGGCCAAGATCTACTCATTCTGTTGGGTTAGACAAATTAGACAGATTAGACAATCCTAAATCAAGATGTTCAAAAATTGGTGCCTAAAGTTAGGGTCCTAAATCCATTTTAGGTTCCTAAGTAGATCTGGTCTAATTTTCAGAAGTGCTGGACATGCTCAGTTCCCACTGAATGTACTCCGCACTTTTGAAAAATCAGGCCAAACAATTTCAGAACCCAACTTCAGATACTCGTTTTTTAAAAGCTTGGTCCCAGGTACCAGAGTGATCTTGACTGTGAGATAAATGCCTGCCTAGATAGATGAAATAGAATTGTGAGTACATTTTTAGTTCTAACAGGTCAATGCTTGTGCTGTCGTAATAGTGAACATTTTTGGAGGTGGTCTCAGCCTAGACAAAGCCTTATGTTCAGTCTTTTCCCAAGCCATTTTCTCATTCCCATTTTGGATCCCTGAGTGAGCTAGGATTGGAATTTGAACCTAGGTCTCCCAAACATCTTTTTCATTTGGGCAGTGAAATTGCATCTTTGCCTAACAGGCTCAGCAAACTTAACAGTGATGCCTCACATGTCTAGCCTTTACTTGTGTGGGTTTGCTGCAAATACATGTGGAATAGATAAGACTGTGTCTGAGCTTTGTCCAAGAGAAAAGAGCATGTCTTTACATTTGGTTTTGGGTGGCACTGCCACAATTATTTTGACTTCAGGTCTCTGCACTAACAGATGCAAACCAGTGAGACTCACATTTTAGTGGGTCGTTGCACATAGGAGTCTGCTGGGGAACAGATGTTATGAGGTAACACTGGCCAGAGTATGTGCACGTGTATGTATCTATTTTTCACTGCCTTTGCTCACTAGAAATATTAAAATGAAAAGAAAATCCAGTTCTTTGACACCATTCAGGGCTGTTTACTCGCTTTATGTTAACTTGTTCGATCCAGTATTTGCCGCAGATTTCTAATCTCAGTTGCAGCTATAAACCCCCTAACATGGAATGGGGTTATACAGCTGTATGTAAGGCTAGTTTCAGCTGACACTCTCTTTAAAATGTTGGTATCAGGTGCCCTACTAGCCATGTTGAGCTCCACTGAAATTTCCCAGTATAATCAGATTGGCCAGTAATTTACTTTCACTAGGTCCTTATCTATTAGAAATTAAACAGTTTTTAAACAATATTTTGCACACTGTCTTGCTAATGTCCTGAGCAATGTATAGATAAACTAGTAAAAGGGAAATAAGGCTCTCTGCCTAGCTTAATATTACAAAGAAAAAGATTAAAGATGGTTAGGGTGGGTATAAGCTCCGAAGCTATTTGGATATGCTTGCCAATCCATTGTTAAAATGTATTGACATTTTATACCTGTGCTAATGATGGAGGGGGTTAGTGAGTAAGTATTTCACCTCCTATAACTTCGATCCCACACCTATTACATCTAAAATTAAAATTGTTATGGAGTTCTCATCCTAGGCTCCATTGGACAACAGAGAGCTATCCCATAGTGTTGTCAGCCTGTTCCATTCAGGTTTTTATACCACAATCATCCTGATATGAGTGCCTAATTTTGCATGTTTAGCTCATTTACAGTCTTTGCTTAGGATAACAATATGTTGCACTTAGTGTTTCTAAGCACTAATTAATTCACCCTCACAACACCCCAGAGGTAAGGAAGTGGTTTCCTAATTTTAAAGGTGAGGAAACTAAGACACAGAAGGGTTGATGTTAAACAATTTCAAATGTGGGTGCTTAAAGTTAGGCCCCTAAAGCCATATTTGGGCAATATATAAAGACCAAATCCAATTCAATGAAATCAATGGGAATTATCCTATTGACTTCAATAGCAGTTGGGTCAGCCTCTAAGTCGCATTCTGAGCATGTTTACCCTCCCCCCCCCACCTCACTGAAGAGGCTAGTATCCCTATTTTACAGATAGGGAGACTGTGACACAGGTGCCCTCCATGATAGAGGGAATGAGGATTAGACTGGGAATCAGACCTAGTCCCATGTTTCAATCACTTGACCATCATAGTTAAATACTGTGGGTTCAAAAATCCATCTCAGATTCTTACTTTAATAGGAGTAGAGAGTGGGCAGAGCTGGGGGAGGGGGAAAACAGTGGGGGTGGAGGGAATGAAGAGAAGTAAGTGGCTAGAAGTGTAAAGATATCTTCAGAGAGGGAGAAAAATGTGTATGGCAGGGTAAAAATTTTTGGTGAGTGGGGGGAGTAAACACACACAGGGTACTCCTGTTTGTGCCAGCTTTGCAGTAAGGGAGGGATTTGACTATCCTTAGGCCGTAGCACAGGTTTACCTTTGGCTAGAAAGTATTTTTCATGTATGTATTCAATTGAATCACGGTTTGGGGTCCATGGGGGAGAATATGGGTTTAAATTAAAGGGGGAAAAGGTTTTGCAAGAAAGCAATGTGATGCAGTTTGGAGTGAGCAAAAAATATCCTGCTCTCCTAGTTCTCCACACTGGCATTCCATGTAGAATGCCTGTGCAGCTGGCCCCAAAAATGTTCCATGGGTCACATTACCTTTTACTGGGCTATGTTGGCAGAAAATATATTAACAAGGAGCCAGAGCCTAATCCCCCGTGACCCCAGCATTGAGCCACTCCACCAAAGATCACAGCCTATATGCTCCCTCTGTCCTCCTGCTCTGTCCCCTTCTCCCACAACCATCTCTTCTTTTTCTCTCCCATTCTACTTCCTGTTATGTGGCCTGAGCTGGTCCACCAAACCACTACCTTCTCCTTATTGAATTCTTCCTTGAGACCTACTGGGACACACAAAAGAGATGTTACACATTTTTTTTAAATTGTCTACCAAGCGTTGCTGAGTAACTCAATGATCTTAGTATTTACATGTATTATGAAGCACCTCGAAGCCACTATCCCATTGTACAAACATATAACAAAGAGAAGGCCCTTGCCCTAAAGAGCTTGCAGTCTAAATAGCTATTGGTGTAACTCTTGTCCTCCCTCTCACAAACCCTTCCTTCAGCTTTATTTCCCGTTAGCTGTCACGTGTCTGATATTGGACTATAAGTTTCCAGGACAGGGCTCACGTCTCTTGTGTACCATCAGGCACCTAGAACGCTTTAGATAACTATGGAAGAAGCATGTAAAAGGATTACTTCTATATTAGTTTTATAAATATCCAGTTTCTAGTAAAGAGCCCTGAATGACAGCATGTGCCCTGGTTAGTTTCACTGTGTTAGTAAGTAATCTAAAAGAGATTCAATAACTGATCCCTTGACATTTCCCACCTTTTAAGAGCTACACGCTTTGTTCTTTGCATTCGGTAAAACCCTGACTGTGAGCCATTAGGGGCTGGAAAAGAATAAAATTACAAAGGAAAGAGAAGTCTGCACTTAGCTGAGCTACATTTGTAATAGTTTCATACCAGCCTTGCAAATTAGTCATGGACATTTACAAGTCTGGGCAAACATCTGCTTACTCTCTCTTTCCCTGGGACTCCCCATCCCAGAGTTTTCTTTCCCTGCTGGCTCCATCTTCTCCACCTCCATCTCCACTTTCTTGGTGTCTCCCTGGTGAACCCCCTGCCCCTAAGTCACTATATTTTCTCTCATTTTCCAACCTCCCATTGCACCAGTTGCTATGGGACTGGAGGGTGGACAAGGGATTTTCTTCTATTCTAGAGGGCCATTGATGGCTCTGTGGCTGAACGGCGGATGGCTGTGAAGGAGGAGAGACTGTAAAGGGGTGGAGCGGGAATTGTTGTTTTCTGCGGGTTCTCTTTTGCAGTTCTACTAAATGCCATTGAGCAGAAGAAAAAAGGAATTGGTCAGGTAGCTGCCTGCATACGTGTGCTCCTATAGCTAGCATTGGGATATTTAATCAGAGAGAAAATGGGCACTTGGCTTGAGTCTGTCTACTGTAAGAAGTTACTTGCCTGAAGTAATCAAGCTTATGTATTTTTGAAAAGCTGTTTTAATGCTGTACTTCAGGGATTATTTGCTTTTTGTTTTTTTGTTGAGGTACTCCTGAGTCATTCTAATATAAAGCTATCTGCAGCTGTTAACTCTTAAGGCCTGCTTCTCCACGTTCACCTGGCATATTGATGCTCACTTCTATAAAGTGAACAAGCACTTTACAATGATTTTGCACAGGTATCAATGACAAAAGAAGCAAATAGTGGAGAATCAGATCCACAGAATCCGGCTGCAAAATTCCAGGAGCTTTCGCTTTCATTTGACGTTGGAATCACTCTATAGATCCAGAAATATTTAATTTAGTGGTTTTAATCTAGCCAAGAGAAAGCAAAGCCAGAATGTCTATTAAAACTAATATGTTTTTGGTTAGCATGTCACTCTACTTCTTGGTGTGATCCCAGAATCACAGGTTTAAAAACCTAAATTTATTGCTTCACCCTAAAGATGTTGAGCTCCCTCTAGTCTCTCAGAAGTGTTGTTCAACAGGAACTATTTGAACTCCTGACTCACTTGGACTCTTGGATATACCAACAGAAAGAATGTGGTGACGTGAACTGTTTATAGTGACAGCAGTTCTGCAATATTGTGTGTGTGTGTGTGTGTGTGCGTGTCCTGGATAGACTGTGAAGTACAGGCTTGATCCAGCTCATAAAAAGAAGTTTGCAGAGTATATCATCACTGAACTGCGTTTTGAATCTATTCTAACTCAGGGGATGAGCTGGACATATACTGTGCAAGATACTTTAGCATAAAAAATCTAAATACAATCTTTCCTAAAACATGCCAGATTAATTATGATATCACACCTGATTTGATTCACCTTTCACTTATGCCAATTTTACCCTGGTGTAACTCCATTAACTTTACTGAAATTACTCTGGATTTGCACTGATGGAAGTGAGATCAGAAACTGTATGTAATTTTTTGGGGGGAGGGAGGGGAGTCAGGTGGAAGGGGACTGTAGAAAAATTAAAATCCAGCAACAAACAAGAACTCCTCAGATTTTTTTCCCCATTTTCTCATCACAGCCTTTGTATGCAAGAAACCATCCCACTGACCTTTCAGTCATGTGTCATGCCTAAAGATTGCGAAACATCGGTTTGGTCTGTGTGGAGCACCTGCTCGAAGACTTGTCACTCAGGGGATCTCTCACCAGGATTCCGAAGCAGACACAGGAGCATAAAGTACATTGCAGTAGGCACTGGAAAGGAGTGCCCTGAGCTAGAAGAGAAGGAGGCCTGCAACGTAGGAGGAAAAGAACTTCTGCATCCGTGCCCCAGGTATATTACATGCTTTTATCAGCACCTTTTCAAGTGGAATGCAAAGCCCTGTTTGCCTATTTGTTGGGAACCAGCAAAGCTCTTTGATAATGAAGGTCAAATTTATTCCTGTCTCTCTGCGCCCCCCCCCCCATTTTTGCAAAAAGGTTAATGATTCAAAGATATTTTTTTAAGTATAAATGTAAACTTCTTCTTGTATTAGTAGCTGAAAGCCCATGCTGCCACACGGGTGTAATTCATAAATGGCTGAGATGTTACAAATTGAAAGGCAACACACCATGAATCTCAGAGATACTCTACACACAAAAAGCTCTCAACCATGCTTGTAGCTGTTTCCATTGCTTCACACTGACTCAGACATTCTAGACTTCAAAGTGATGTTCGAGGTTATTGTGTGTGTGCTGATTATGTTGATTTATGTGTGGGGTGTGGTATTTTGGGAGAGCTATATGAATCTGTGTGGTTGTTGAATGAGGGGGAAGTGATATGTTGAAGGGCTGTGTGTGTTAGGGGTTATTTTGTCTGTTGTGCTGGTGATTTGTGTCTTGGGGGTTGTGCTGGGCAATTTGTGTTGATTTGGGGGGATATCAGCTGGGCACACGGGTGCAGCAACTGGACCAAGTAATCCACTGTCTGAAACTGTTGCATGAAACTTAGCTGGAGAGTGAGACTGGTGATTGGTTGAATTACCTCTGATATCACAATGGTCTAGGATTCTTGGAATGGCATAGATACATGTCTTACTGTTGCCTGGGTATAATATGTGAAGTCAAAATGGCTGAGAACTTAAAAATTGGATGGTACCAGACTCTCTGAATCCCAGTGATGATTGAACAGAAAGTGCACTCAACCATGCCTTTAACCACTTCCATCGCTTCGCACTGACTTGGACATCTTTGGCTTCAGAGTGACAGAGACAATGACAATCCTGCAATCTTATTATATAGACACCTGAAGAGAATCCTCACATGGCTGTGCTCCATGGCCCAGCTAGATTCCATGGAAAGCTCCCTCTCTCAGGGACTGTGGCTTAGTTGCTGCACAGAGGCCAGAACTAGGGGCAGAATCCGTGGCTTTGCAGGTGAGGAAAGAGAGCTCCTGTGCATACACAGAGCCTCTCTCACTTCATGGAGGTGGGGCAGGTGTCCATGGCTATCTGTTAATTGGCTCTGGAAAACTTGAAAGGGTCCACAAAAGAGCAGTGAAAGCTCCTCTTGGATGACTATTTCTTCTCTCTCCACACAAAAGAACATCCTCGTGTGTAAAACAGGGACTGGTGGGAGGGAACAGCATGGCTTTGACCTTACCGACTTCCAAGCCCCTCCCACAAGGAGACACTTTGTCCCCACGATTGCTGACTTCATATTGCAGCCAAAAAGCCTCTGGCAGAGAGGATGGGGATGGGGAGCTCTGCAAGATGCACATCCTCTTGGAAAGGCGAAACCTATGCAAGTGTCATTAATGGGATCGCAATTGAGTTCCTTCAAAGTCAGCCAATTGCTGATCGGCTCTGTGCCCCCAGCTAGCGGGGGGGGGGGGGGTTACAAAAATTTGATTCCTTGATTGAATCCAACAAACAAGCTCTTGTGTACAGATTTTTACTCTTCCACCTAAATGCACGTCAGTTTCAAAGACAAAAAGAATGAGAGATTGTCCTGCTGATTTTATGCTCTGTGTACAATTGTTTCAGTTGATACCTGATTGAAATACACAAACTGCTGGTTAATGAGGAAGTGACGAGAGGTGTGTCTGTAGCCTAGTTTCCCATCCCTGCCATTTTTGTTGACACTGATGCATTAGAGTACAAGATTATGACAGTTGCACCACAGCACTGTATAGATGGTGGTGTGGAACATCAGCAAGCGCACCAGAGACTGTACCCCATGCTGGTGCCTCATACAGCTCTCCCAGTGCTACTCTTTGGGTAGCACAGGGAGAGGGTTGTGTGTGCTCTGCTCTACCTATTAAGATGGAACAGATTGTTCTCTCAGTATGCCAGCTCTGTACCATGGGTCATTGTGTGTGGGGGGGGATTTTCATGATCCCAGAAACTCTAAGCTCCTTCCCACCCATTCCCACCTGCTTTTTCGCATTCTGCACATTAGAGCACAGGGACTGCTATTGGCTGCACCCCATCTAGGAGCTGAGCCAGGTACCCTTTCTGTTAGCACAACATTCTCACATATCTGGCCCAGAATGATGACAATAAGATTTCAGATTGTCCTAGCCAGTGGGGCAAAAATTCTGCAAACAATCCACAGCGTTTAGTTAGCCATGATTTCCAGGGACTAGGTGCCCCCCAGGACTGGAAGTAGGCTATGAAGTTATTGAACATCAGCTAGTGTGTGTTTTGGTTAAGCTTGTGAGAGGTTTCATTTCTAGAAGTCCTTCCTTTGGCTGCTCTCTTCTGCAGAGGCATATACTGGATGTAAGGAAATCTAACCAACTGGAAAGCAAACAACTATACAATGGTACTGTATACATTGCAGACCTGTTGGATCCAATACCATTGAGTCTAAAATCCTATACGAGAAATACAAGATCAGAAATGTCTAAATGTTGAGCCTACATACATCATCTGCAGTCAGTAAGAGATGTTATATCTCCATACTACCATCTACAGCCTGTTGATCTGGTGGTTATCTTCCCATAAACACTAGTGGAAATTTTCAGATAAGGACAAAGCCAATTTGGCAGGATTCAAATCCTTCATACTAGAAACTGGTACCTCACGGTTGTAGAATAATGTTGCCTGAGATATGCTAGGAGTGTCATCTTCTGTTTGAGGAGAATGGCATGCTATTTCTCCCCACTGTCAATGGAATATCTAGAGAGAGAATATATTTTTCTCACTCTTGGGTCACGTGTGCCTTGTCCATTGCATTGCTGGAGTGAAGGTGGACTTCCATCCTTTCTTTTCTTCTCTTGCAGAAAGGGGATGAGTTCAAAGAACCTAGATCCAGGATTGGAAGCTTAAGGCTTCCTCCAGCATTTGAAAGGCCTACTCACATTCCTTCTAATATGAACTTCATTTTAGTCTTACTATCTGTACAGTGATATTTTACCTCTACTTCCCTAATTCCTAGGAAACACACAATCTGACTTCTGGTTTAGTTTGCTTTAAGATATAGTTCTTCTCATAAGCTCTGCCAATTGCCTAAGGAAGCTTCTCAGGGGGACCGCTCCCTTATGAAACTCTCCATGCCTGAAGAGGAAGGAACAAAGGAAGAGTGTGCACGATACCTGTTGTGAACTGAAGCCTGTAGCTCTTGAGATGTTTCCTTCCTTCTATTGGGATAAGGCAAACACTTGAGCTGGTTTGATTTCATCTAGCAGAGGGCAGTGGTAAATATTTTGTACATCCCCATCACTCTAATTAAGGAAAGAACTTGCTGCCATCAGCTCCAGAAAATTAGTTCTTCTAAAGGAGACTTTTTGGTAAGACCATTATAAGTTTCCACACATGCCTGGATGCTAAAGTTTGAAGAACTTTTCACTTTACAGTTAAAATTTTAAAATAATTTCCTAAAATCAATAGTTTAAATGCAAAAAGGAAAATATTAAAGCAGTGTTAAGTGTTATGAAGCGTAGTGTGTATATCTGTGTTGCTATTAGTTACTCATATGCTTGGCAAATTTAAACACAAAACCTGATTCTTCTTTCATTTACCTGGTTTAAATCAGGAATAAATCAATTAAAGTGAATACAGTGATGTAAAACTGTGTACATACAAAGAGAATCAATTTGATAGGCTAAAGAGATGAGGAGATTAGCAGGGCCCTGACTAAATTTACCCTAGAGTATTTAAGGAACTAGCTGAAGCAATCTCTAAACCTTTAGCAATTATCTTTGAGAACTCATGGACGACTGGTAAGGTCCCAGAGGACTAGAGAAGGGCAAACATAGTACCTATCTCTGAAAAGGGGAACAAAGAGGATCCAGGGAATTATAAACCAGTCAGCCTAACTTCAAATACCTGGAAATATACTGGAACAAACTGTTAAACAATCAGTTTGTAAGCACCTAGAGGAAAATAAGGTGACAAGTAATAGCCAGCATGGATTTGTCAAAAACAAATCATGCCAAATCAACCTAATTTCCTTTTTTGACAGGATAATCAGCCGGATGGATGGGGGAAAACAGTAGACATGATCTATCTGGACTTTAATAAGTTACACAGTATCACAAGGAACTAAGGAAATATAGTCTAGGAAAAATTACTATAAGGTGGGTGCACAAGTAGGTGAAAACATCATACTCAGAGTAGTTATCAATAGTTTGCTGTCAGACTGGGAGACTGTATCAACTGAGGTCTGTCCTAGGTCTGGTGTTATTCAATATTTTCATTAACCAGTTGGATAATGATGTAGAAAGTATATTTATAGAATTAACAGATGACACCAAGCTGGGAGGGGTTGCGAGCACTTTAGAGGACAGGCTTAGAATTAGAAATAATCTTGACAAATTGGAGACCTGGCCTGAAATCAATAAGATGAAATTCAGTAAAGGCAAGTGCAAAGTATTCTTCTTGGGAAAGAAAAATCTACTGCGGAAATATAAAATTGGGAGAACAACGGGGCTGGGCAGCAGTACTGCAGAAAAGGTCCTAGGGGTTACAGTGCATCACAAATTGAATATGACTCAACATCCCAGAGTGATATTACACCCCAGAGTGATATTAACCTTTTTTGTATTAACAGGAGCATCATACCTAAGACATGGGAGGTAATTGATCTGCTCTACTTGGCACTGGTGATATCTCAGCTGGAGTACTGTGTCCATTTCTAGGCACCACACTTTAAGAAAGATCTGGACAAATTGGAGAGAATTCAGAAGAGAACAACAATAATAATAGGAGGTTTAGAAAATATGACCTATGAGGAAGGATTGAAAGAATTGGGCAAATTTAGTATACAGAAGAGAACACTAAAGGGATAGGACATCGTCAAATATGTAAAAGGTTGTTACAAAGAGTGTAGTCTTAATTGTTTTCCAGGTCCACTGACAGTAGGACAAGATTGCAGCAAGGGAGATTTTAGGTAGGATATTTGAAATATAAGGATAGCTGAGCACTGGAGCAGGGTACCTAGGGAAGTTGTGGAATCTCCGTCACTGGAGGTTGTAAAGAACAGGTTAGACAAATAGCTTTCAGGGATAGTCTAGATGACATCTCGATGTCCCTTCTAGTCCTACATTTCTATGATGCTATGAATCAAATAAGTTATAAAGAAGTTATTTGCAACATAGCTATCATGGAGTCAGCAATTTCTTTTAAACTATTTTATAATATTGTTTGGACCCCAAATGTGTGTGTTCATGTTCACTGGGAATATGCAGTTTTGCCAGAATTGTAATTATTTCTTGAATTCTCTTGAGTTTCCATGGTTGTCGTGTAACAAGACGATGACTTAATAAAGCGAGAAACCTCTTTGCCTTGTCAGCAAGTCAAAGCTTTCTAAAAATTAAAAGTATTTGGAAATAATGAGAAACGTTTAAGAGCTGCTCTTTTATTTTAGAGGGCGTGCTGAGGTCTGAATGTGAAGGTATTGTATTATGAGTTATGCTCATAATGTGTCTTATTTAAAGCTAGAAAATCCTTTTTTAGAGTTGTTACTACTTACATGGAAGTGTACCAATTCAGAACAGATAGGCTGCTTCTCTTTCACTCCAAAAAGCAGTAGTGTAATCGCTGACTAGTTCTTTGAATTGGGAGTGGTAAGAGTGCTCTAAAGGGCAATGTCCTGGCTAACATTATTCAGATACAGGCCTCATTATTCTTGGGCATACAGAAACTTGACGTGAAGGGTTCACTAGCTTCTCACATATGAGGATTTAGATATGGTAAAACATGCCTTTTTCAGTTCCAGATTGGACCATCATAACTCCTACCTGGGCTTCAGTGCAAAAGCTTGAAAGTGAAAAAGGTACAACACAAGACAACACACTTCATTAGTAACAAAGACCAGCATTGACACATGGTTGTACTTCCTGAACTCCACTGGCTCTTCATTGGCTCATGAGCAGAGTTTCTGGTCATAATCTACAAGACTTTTAATGGACTGAGACCGACCTCAGAGATCACTTTACCCAGCAAGATTCCAAAGCCAGAAGGGATCATTGTGATAATCTAGTCTGACCTTCTGTTTAACTCAGGCCACAAAACTTCCCTGAAAGAATTCCTAGTGGTCAGTCATAGAGAATCCACACAATTTTTGGTAATTTGTTCCAGTGGTTAATTGCTCTCACCTTTAAAAACGTTCATCTTATTTCCAGTAGGAATTTGTCTAGCTTCAACTTCCAGCCATTGGATTGTGCTATACCTTTCTCTGATGGATTGAAGAGCACATTATTAAACATTTGTTCCTGATGTAGATACTCACAGACTGTAATCAAGATACCCCATAACCTGCTCTTTGTTAGATTCAAAAAGCTCTATTTAGCTTATTGCTATGTAAGGAAGTTTTTCTAATCCTTTAATCGTTCATGTGGCTCTTATCTGAATCCTCTGAACCCTCTCCAATTTATCAAAATCCTTCTGGAATTGGGAGCACCAGAATTGGAGATTCCAGCAGGGGTCACACCAGTGACAAATACAGAAGTCAAATAACCTCTCTACTCCAACTTGATGATATGCTCAACAGGAGCAACGAAGACCGATAGACCCAAGTTCCCACCATTAAGAGTTGAGAACATAACATTCTCAGCAGCTGCACCCTGCTTGTGATGCTCCTTGCCAATGCAAACTACTGAAATGTCAAAATACACATTTTTTATTAAATCCATCTCTTGGGTTGAACTCTTTCAAAACACGAAATCCTTCACACACACATGAAACCTGCTGTAATGGAGGATCACACAGAGGAGAACTTGTGTAAATTTAAAAGCCAAAGACATAAATTTGTCTAGTACTTAGAAGGTACTATGTAGAGATAAATAGTCAGACGGCTCATCCTTGCTCTCTGAATAAAAAAATAGACCTAATTCAAGATGCTAAGTGTTGTTAGAGCTGCACAAAATATTCAATGTCATATTTAAAGTATTTGTATTTCATTTCTATGGAAGTGTGTTGAGATCCACATAAGAACGGCCATACTGGGTCAGACCAACAGTCCATCTAGCACAGTATACTGTCTTCCAACAGTGGCCAATGCTAGGTACTTCAGAGGGAATGAACAGAACAGGAAATCATTGAGTGATCCACCTCTGTCATCCACTCCCACCTTCTGGCAATTAGAGGCTAGGGACATGCAGAGTTGGGGGTTACATCCCCACCCATGTTGTCTAATATCTATTGATGGACCTATCCTCTAGGAACTTACCTAATTCTTTTTTTAACCCAATTATTATTTTGGCCTTCATATTTCCCTCTGGCAATGAGTTCCACAGGTTGATTATGCAAATGACTGTGTCTGTGAAGAAGTATTTCCTTTTGTTTGTTCTAAACCTGCTGCCTATTACTTTCATTGGGTGACCCCTGGTTTTTGTGTTATGTGATCATTTTGGCACAGCAGCTCTATCTGCAGCACACCTGGGCAGAGTAAATGTGTCTGTGCAAATATGGTCTTCTGAATTTTTTCCCCCCCAGTTCATCACTAGATGTTAGGGGAGAGCTCATTCAGATCCTCCTTGCACTAAGTGCAGGGAAATGCTGCTGCATGGTAGGTTTGTGATACAGTAGATGATAACTCTAGTATATCCGATATCTCTCTGGTATGATTGTTTTTTTTAATTTTTTTACTGACAGCCAGTGTGCATATTTAAATCAACTAATACATTAGTAGAATTTTGCTTTTCATAAACTCTTATTGCATCATAGGGCCTCTCTGATAAAAGCAACACCATTGAATTGATATGGTTTTACCCTCTACTTTAAAGTTTTTCTGTTGATAAACAGGCAATGACTACAGCACATGGTTGCTCAGCAGCAAAATATCCACTTATTCTCTATACTGCAATTCTAAGGGGATTTTCCAACCTTGTAGACAGATGAGGTTTAATTATGTTTGAGCTGAGATACATTTAGTTATGTTGTATAATTCTGAATGCTAATGGCCTGATTTTCAGAAGGTCCAAAGCCTAAAATTATGCTGATTTAAATTAGCGCATAAGTGCCTAAAACAAGTATTTAGATGATGAAATAAGGACTTATATATACTTATTTTTAGGCATCCAGTTTTCTGTATACTCTAAAAGATGTGATATTTTAATCTGCTGTGGGGAGAAATGTGGTAGATTACCTTTTTCAATTAAGTGTGATTCTCTGTCTTCATGTGAAAACTGGAGACCTGCATTAATACTGAATATTAGAAAAGCTGTGATAACCTACAAAAGGAACTTCTGTACAAAAGAATTCTCCATTATAATTTATGTATTGTGGGAGTACAATTATTTCATGCATGTCATGTACAGACTATATTCCTCTTTGCTGGTAATAAACCCTGTGAATGTATCCAAATGTGCACAAGATATACTGCATATTATTTAAGAGAGAGCAAGACAGCTAATCTGAAAAGTACCTGTAAATTAGAAATAATTGGCAATATTCACAACATCTTCCATGAAGACATTACAAAATTCATAAGTGCTTTGAGGCTAGAAATGACTGATATTCACAAGATAGAATGTTTAGAAAATGTTGAAGTGTGCTCAGGTTTTTTTGCAAATAATTTGCCGTTTAAGTTTCCTTGTAATATCTATGCCCTACCTACAAATATTTTCTAAAGACAACACATAGAATTTCAAGCTGGAAATCTTTCTTCACAAAAGACATCCAAAGGTGCATGCAGTTATGATTTATGTGACAAGTCAAACACATCATGCAAATTTAACAACCAGTGAAATTGAGACAACAGGAGAGTGTATTTTGTTTTGGGGGCAAAGGAAGGAATGAAACTTATTTTGCATATATTTTAAGAAATTAAGACCATATGGAGACTGAGGGAGTATGGAGAAAGGAAGACAATAGAAAAGATTGCAGAAGACTCTAAGGAGGAATGTAGATAACACAATACGTGCATCAACAGAAACATTATAATACTTGGTATTTTTATAGTGATTTTTTGTCTGTAGATGTTAGTTTTTCACATAGGAGAGGAAGTATCTTCTCCATTTTGCAGATGGTCAATTGTTTCTCTGTCTGGTGTCCTGTTCATTGGATCTGAGATTGTCAGTGCCTCTGAAAGATCCCCAGACTTGTAGATGAGATGGGAAAAACGTGATTTTTGTTTGTTCCTTTCAATAGTTTTAATCAATTCTTTTTTTGGCAGATCAGCTATTTTTAACCTCCATTTGCACCGTGTATTCTAATACACAAACCCTCAGATGTATCCAATTCAAATGTGGGTGTTTGTCTATGTGGCACTTACATATTTGTGTGTAAGAATTTAAACCTTTCCTGAGTGTTTAATTTCTTTATTATACACAAATTAACTGTGCTGAGAAAATACTTTTTATCTAAATCTGATGTGTGTCACAACTTCAAGAAAGAGAAATTAACTCAAGTATTGCAGTCCTCTTCTGCAAGCAATTGGTAGTACCTGATAAACCCTGTAACTTTATGAAGCTATCACTCAGAGGCCAAATCCCAAGATGTTCTTGAACACTTGGTACTCTGTTGACTGTGCAAGTGTTCAGTACCTCTCACAATTAGGTCCTTAGTTATTGACAGAGAGTTATGGCCTTGTGACCTGAGGGCAGGATTAACAGTCAGCTTTCAGACTTACTCCCTGTATGGAGCAAATCACTTAATCTCTGATATAGAAGTGTGAAAAATTCTACATAAGTACTGGATTAATGTATTGCCTGGCACTGGTAGGTATGTCTTGAAGTAGGAAGATGTACGACAAAGATTAAAGTGTTTGCATACTAAAGAATAACAAATTTCTAATATAAAGAACCACCCAATACCCCATGGTCTTCTATAAAACCTTGTTTTACACACACTAATTTTCTTTCAAAGATTTTCATGGAGGACTTCCGAATGGAAAGCATGCCAAGTTACTCTCCTCCTTGATGGACAGGACCCTCGCCGACATAAGCACACAGCCCTTTGTGGAGGTGGAATACAAGTCCGGGAAGTGTACTGTGTCCAAAGTGTGATAGAATCTGGGGGACACAAATTAAAGGAAGGTATGTTGTTAGAGGTTATCCTAAAATGCCTATTACAGGGATCTATAAATTGGAAAGGTAAAGAAATATTGTGAGACTCATCAATAGCATGAAGCTGCATGCTTTTTTGCTGCCGCTGAGCTGGAGAAATACCTTTGTGGGTAAGGATAAAAATGTCTCAGTGGCCTGGTAATTGACTCCATTGGAGTCATGCTGCCTGGAAGCTGGAGGAGGGAGTCAGTGAGCCCCAGAGCCAGCACAGCATGTCTGTGTGGAGATTCCTTGCCTCCTATGGGTCCCCCTATGATCTGAAGGGTTCTGGGTTTGAAACCACGGCCCATCATCTGTGGTCATGGGGACATACTGTCTCCCACTCTCCAGTCTCTCTTGGAATGAGTTCAGTCTTCCTCCTGTCTCACAGGTTGAGGAGGAGGGGCAGACCTGCCTCATCCCCTTGTCCCCATTTGTTGAATCCACTTGGCTGTTTTTTGTTGTTGGATCAGTTATTTATCAATACAGTCAAACCTCAGAGTTACAAACACCTTGGGAATGGAGGTTGTTCGTAACGCTGAATGAAACATTATGGTTGTTCTTTCAAAAATTTACAACTGAACGTTGTCTTAATACAGCTTTGAAACTTTACTATGCAGAAGAAAAATGTTGCTTTCAACCATTTTAATTTAAATGAAACAAACACAGAAACCGTTTCCTTACCTTGTCAAATCTTTTTTAAAACTTCCCTTTATTTTTTAGTAGTTTGTTTAACACAGGACTGTACTGTATTTGCTTTTTTTGGTCTCTGCTGCTGCCTGATTGTGTACTTCCGGTTCCAAACAAGGCATGTGATTGACTGCTCAGTTTGTAACTCTGGTGTTTGTAACTCAGAGGCTCTACAGTATGTTAGGCTATTTCTGGTATGGCTTAATCTTCTGCTCAAGACCAACACACAACCTTTCTTATGATTTGATGGAGAAAGCCAACCATAATAATGACGCACCTTCTGAGCAGACAGACAGGTGTTGGAGTCAGAGTGAGTTATTTTGCTTTTGGAAGAGTAATGAGCGGATACAGATGCATTATGAATAATTTATCCTCATCTTTTTTATCTGCAGTGTGTACTGCTCCTGTAGAATATGGCTTTGAGCAGAGATGGTAAGATAGTAAGAACACAACATTGCAGTTTAGACTTATTTACTTACAAAGCCAAAGCAAATCTTTATTAATGGCAGATTGCATGTCCTATCTGCCTGCAAAATAACCTCTCAAGACTACAGAAAAACAAGACTCCATTCAGTCCATATACAACTGCTTCTTCTCCTGTTCCAAGAAACTGAAACCTTGGCTTCCCAACAAAACAGATTCCTTTGTTCTTCATTATCTTGCAGTGCATGTGTCTCATCAAGTGAGGAAACTGTTTTAGTGACTACAATAGGATAAAATTTTCGCTCTCTTTCTTACCCTCACAACAGTTTCTTGCATTGACAAAACCACTAATGGGCACATCCACATGCAGTAAGCCTCAAAACTGTGATTGTGCTTGAACTTTGATTTGTATTGTGGTAGCACCTAGCAGCCCGCTCACGGACCTGAACCCCATTGTGCCAGATGCTATATAAACACAGAACAAAAAGGTGGTCCCTGCCCCCAAAGAGTTTACAATTGTGATATGCTAAGGCCTGTATCCAAAAGTGCTCAGCATTGTTACTAGAAGCAATGTTTTCTGCATAACTTCCAGATATGATGAACTGCTCTGTGAGATGGGTTGTGGCTACGTTTGTGGCTTCCACAGTGGAAAGAAGCCAATGTTGGCTGACTCTTTTCAGATCAATCTGAGAAGATTATCTCAGGCACTGTAACCGACCGTAGTGTTTTTGAAGGAAGACTTAATTAAACACTATGTCAAATGTATTGTGGTTTTTTGTGTGTGCCTATCATAAGCCTTTTTTTAAAGTGAAAATGTAAAGGCAAATCCATTTATTTAAATACAACATCTTGATTCAACTTCTCACCAGAATGCATCTTCATTTCAAGGGTTGGCTGGAAAAAAACAATTCCATTTTGCAAAATTTTCAGGCTTTGAAACTTGTTTTCCTTCCAAAGCAGAACAAAATCGAGACTTTTAGAAATTTTAATGGAAAAATTGAGAGCACAAGATCCAACAATAGCCTCTGTAGCCTGGTGCTTAGGGCAGACACTGGGGATATGGAAGAGCCAGGTTCAGATGCCTGCTTGGGTCTCCTACATCTCAGGTTTGTGCCCTAATCACTGAGTCTCATCCAGGAGTGTGTCTCTTGTTGGTTCTCTGTCAGAAATACCATCTTGGACCGGAGAAACTTTCCTGACAAAACTTTATTCAAAACCAATATGTTTCTGGAAGACATTTCAGTTTCAATTGAGAAGTTTTGTGAAAAATTGTTTGACTAGCTCTGTTTCTCTCCCCACCTGCCCCTGCCCCTGTTTAGACAAAGAACACTACTGAACTATCTTGCAAACACACTGCTAGGTCTTGTCTCCATAGACTTTGGCATCTATAGTATATTTTCTTAAACATCTGTCCTCCATACACACATGAAAGAAACTAAATTCTTAAATATCATAAGTCATTTATTTTCCCTTATGGTACATAGTATAAGAATTTTGGTGGCAAATTCTGTTTTAAGTCACATCAGTGTAAATCCAGACTAATTACCTGAGTTCAGCGGAGTTTCTCTAGACTTATGCCAACATAGTTTAGAACAGAATTTGACCTTTATCTCCAGTTTTTGAACTTATTCAAACTTTTCTTTGTTCAAAACAGAATATATCCTATATGTCATATGGGCCTTTACAATTTTCCAGAGCAGCATCAAAACCTTTTGGGAGATCATATCCCTGTTTAGGCAGCTCTTGCTCTCTTTAAAAACAGTAAATGTTGCCCAAGGGGGTGTCATGCAATAGGATAAATACATATTTGTGTAAATGAGGAAGGGTATTAGCAGCCACTTTGGACTCGTTAGCCAGCTGGAACATATAAAGGACTTGTACTGTATTTGAATTAGCACTAACCCTGTCCTATATTCAATGTGCACTGCTCTTCAAATTCATGCCTATATTGATACAGCTGCAGGAAGACAAAAATCAGTTCGACAAAGAAATTTAGATTTTGGAGACTCAAATCTTTGAGTCCTGACCTTCCTGTCTTGTTTGTGAAAGTATTTGGAAAGAATAGGCTAGAATGTATTGGCTATAGGAAAATTTGACTGGTACCCAGGGAGAAAGATAACTGATAGTCAGCAGTGTCATGAAAGGATCTTTGTTTGCTAACTGAGTGTTGCTACTGAAGCTGGATAATCCAGCATCTGGATTAGTGGATCCAATTCAGAGTAACCTTTTTCTCAGATAAGAAACCGGCCCTTTCTTATCAAAATGACCTGGCTTCAGAAGATGAAGACTGTACCTCCACAGTGTGAAATATATTCAGCACGCCTATGTCAAATCTGCATTGTTGGGATGTTGAGCTATTGATCTAACATTCTGTGAGCAGAATTTATAAGATTAAAGTCATATAATAGAATAATAAATATGTAACAGCTGGCTTCTTCAATGGAAACCCTTTGGAAGCAAGACTGAAAACGATTTTACGCAAATCTTTGGGGTGTAAAGCTGGCATGCTTTAAATTTGTAATTCAAGATCTTAAGGGTTTAAATTCATGAGGGAAAGCAACCCATTTATCACAGAGGTATAACATTTTTAGTTCTCAGATGTCTAGGAGCTAGCTGAAGTGAAAGGAGCAGATTATATAGAAAACATTTTCAAGGTAAAATACCTAACTTTTTTTAAAAATGTGATTTGTTTCTCATGAAGGTATTTGATATGACATGTAATATTTACTCCATTATTACTGGTGCATTTATTTATAGAGCTATTTATTATATGGTAAGCAGTTAGTCTGCTTCACCCAATCAATTTGCATGAGACTGTAGATTTTAGTTCAGTTTCTTATCTTTGAAGTCTAAAAAAATCAAGTGTGCATATTTATATTTTAGGGCCATTTATGCCACTGGAATATGTAAAAGTCATTCACAGCCCAGTGATAAGGGCATTATATTTTTGCTTATTTAAAAACAAAATTACTTAATTTCTCTTTGTTGACCAAACTGGAACATCCACAAAGAAAAGGACAGTCATAAAAAATGAAGTTTTACTTAGAATAAAAATATCCTAATTTTAAACTGTTAGTGGAGGGATAATCTCACACTGTTCCAAGGTTTGGTTCAGAGCCTTTCCTGAAGCGTATCCAAAACTTCTGGATTCCCTTCCCTTTCTTCTTCATGACTTCTCTGGCAATGTGACTTCCAAGTACATTGTGGCCTTTTCTCAACGCTTTCTAGTATCCTGTGACCCTTGCTTTTTTCTAGCCAATCATCAACAAGTTACCTGCACACCCAGGCTTCCCATAATCACCTTCATTGATCCCCAGTATCCCTACTCCCTTAAGACTCTTCCAATAGATTCTCAACTGCATTCCTCCTACCTTCTGCTGGTTAGTCATAGTATTTACAATAATAAGCACTATGCCCCATTGTAAATGTTTGCCAGATATATTTCTATTGTGGTGGCGCTGAGATGCACCAAGCAGGATTGGGACCATGTTGTACTAGTAAGTGAACAAACACAGGAAGACATCTTTTCTCTTTCAAAAAGTTTATAATTTCACCTAATTCATGTAGCAGGACTTCCCGATTGTTCCTAAATATACTGAATCACCGTTGCTTCTGGCAACCTATTATTAACTTCTTTCCATGCAGAGATTAGCCTTTTATTTATACTATGAAGTAGTTTTCAGTTGATAGTGGGTCTTTACTTTTCACCTTGTAGCTTCCAAATTTTTTTAAATGCATAAAAAATCCCTTTCTATCAGACACAGGATGCAGCAAGTTTCCTTAACAGTCTCATGTGAGGAGCTAGTGTCAGAGCCATTTCTAAGCTCAAAAAAGATGATGCAGTTATCCTTTGCCCACTATTTTGTCATCGCTATCAAAACAGTGTCTTTCAGGCTGGAGACATATGACTTGCCTTAACAGAAGTTGTGATTATTTGTTTCTATTGTATACTCATGTAGGTGTTCTATATTGTAATTCAGTCTTCAATGATTTTCTCAACTAATTTCCTCTAGTACAGAAATAAGAGTCACTGGCCTGTATTTCCTGGCGTCACCAACAACAACTTTTAAAAATGGATACTATCCCTATCTTGGCCTCTGGTAATAACTAACTCTGTATGGTTCTGCCAAACATTAAAAATATATTGACTTCTGTTGTGGTGGATATCAAGATGTATTGTCCTGAGAGGTGAATACCGACTAAGGTGAAGGCAAAGTTGAGATACTCCTTAAGGGACAATAAATCTTGACGTTGTCACATTGTTATGTGACTTTGAAATAGGCTTGTAACAGATACCTAGAAACTTCTCTGTTCTGGCCATGAATTTCTGAAATGTTTAGGTGTTCGTTTTAAACTAACAATCTTGAGAGATGAAGTTAAAAGTCCAGGAGAAAGTATTATTTATCTTCTGGGAGGAGTGAAAAATAGTTTTGGGAAGGCTTTCTGTAGTCAGGATATGCATTCACTCTCTGGTTAAAGAACATTGTTCTTTATCTCAGTATTGCCTTGTGTGAATATAAATAGTCGAAACTCACTGCATCAGTGTGACTATATTTATTAGCCAAGAATTAATTTATATAAGTCACTGCTATAGAACTGGGCAGTGTTTCAACAAGTTACAAGATTTGCATTCAACTGAGTTTTCAGGCTTATTCTACAGATCCAGAAGAACATAGGATTTTTAAAAAATAGGAACAAACATAATCTATAGTAAATGGGCTGCTATTTGATTCAGGGGCATTGACCCAGAAATTCTGAGAGGAAACACAAGTGTTATCAAGCTGAAAATATGACATTTTTTCCCAAACAAAGTAAATGCTTTATTTACAGTACAAGTGCAATTAGCAAACAAGTTAGAAGGTGCAATAAACCCTGACCCTTCCAATACATAGGCAGAGGTCTAGCAGCTCTGTCCATTTATCACAGCAATACACTGAATTCTCTCCCACTGACCCTTTGCAATAGAGCATCCTTGATCTAGGATGAACTATTTCTGCCTTGTAGGAGGCGCCATGTTTGATTGAGTTCTGTCATTTGGCAATGAAAAGAATTACAGAAAGAGAGACTGTATTGTAACACTGAACAAAGAACTTTATTTGAATAAGGAAAACAGCATTACCCATAAAGGTACTCAGCCTATTTTTCTCTGCTTTCCTGCAGAACCTTTACCCATCTCCTTCCTACCGGTTATCCTGCTACAGTTTTAAAGAAATACTATGTATATAGTCAGACAAATAAAAAAAAGCAAATAAAGCTCTGCTGGAACTCAGAACAGGGTCAATGAATGAACTGTTTCCTTGAACTAGTGGGAGCCACCCTTGAGTTTGGGGTTGTCTGCCAATCAGATGGCTAGACAAATGATGGAACTCTTTTACAGATGGTCAGCTCTCTATTAGAGTTCACCTGGCCTTCGTGTGGCAAAAGAAGCAGTGCTTTTACAGCCATCATGTCTAGTCGAAATGACTGAGCTCATTTAATACTGTAACGTGTGTTTATTAATGCAGCCTATTCCTTTTTGTTCTTATTTCTGAAATACAGTATTTCGTTAAAAGTTTTCATCTCTGCAATATGCAGTAACTACTGGCAGAAATTTGGAGGACTTTTTGACATTTGACCATATCCATGAGCATATTTCTAATTCATCAAGTTATTTTTAGAAATTATATATTCATACTCTAAATGTATGGATGACAGCTACCATTTTTATTTCAAAATAATGTCAAGAGATGCACAACATGGCTGAAATGAAACAGTTATAGTAGAATGGGATGTGACTTAATTCTTAAAGTTGACTCTGTGCCCTAAAACTGATTTGCTTTCATTTCTCCCAGTGAGTTACAAAAATGATAAATTTATTTTGCTAAACCTAGTGCTGAGGGGCTATTAAGTAACGCAGAAAGCCTCTTGATAAAAAAAAAGCCTTATGGTTAAAATTCTAATATTTTTCTTACCCTTTCTGTCATTCTGACTTTTGCAATCTGTAGAAAAGGTCTATTTACTTTAGCAGTAAGGTGAATTGGATTCCTGCCAGCTTGGTGTAGTCCCTAAATGAATATGTCAAAGGCAATATTGTTTTTCAGAAATCATTCAGAAAGCAGTCTTTTTAACATTAATAGTATCTTTCATTAGTTTTGAATTAAATTTCATCTATTGCCATTTAATAGTACAGTTATATCCTAGAGTGCCTGAGGAGCAAGAGGTATGAATTCTGAGTCCATGACTTAGAATCTAAGTTGCTGCTCAGTGTTCCTGCATCTGAACTTGAAGTACTGGCATGAGAGAACCTTGTGCATTAATGTTTGCTGAGACAAGCACCAAAGCCTTCTGTAAAAGCAGTTTAAGACCGTGGATTCCTTTAAGCATAAAATGGTAGAACATCAGGAAGAAACAAAGAAATGTTTGCTAATGCATATAGTTTTTGAAAACACTTTTTTCCAGTCAGTCCCATGGTCCCTTCATTGAATGTATTGTATGTAAATAGATCTGGGCCATATCGTCTTCCAAGATGGAGAGTCTGCTGGAATTGTGCAATCTATCCATCACGCACAGCCATGGAGATCTACATAATTAATGGTGTGAATGAAGGCAAGATTTGGAACAACAGTTGGAATTTAGTTAAACCAATGTGGTGCATGAGCCAGAGGAGAATTTAATTAATCACCACATCACCTTTGGTTTCTGCAGTATTAATAGCAGTAAAATGTAAACACTTTTTTTTTCCTCTATAGCAAGCAGACCTGTCCTGAATATTCACAGGTCATGGATCTGCTGAGTAAGGTGTTTCATTTTTACATAGGTACCTTTCAGAGTGAAAATACAGCTGGTACTCTGATTCAGCAGTCCAGTCCTAGACTGGAAAGCCCTTAAACACGTGCTTAACATAATCCTGCATTTAACTGCTTTGCTGAATAGGGATGGACTTAAGCAATGCTTAAATATTTCGCCTTAGAACATAAAACACTTTGGGTCAGGTAGATTCTTTTTTGCCGCTTAATTAGAGCCTAGCAGATTGGGTTTGCTCCAGGGAACAAATTCCAATAGTAAATTCAGAAGCTCTGTGAAGTTTATATGAATGAAACTACAGTCCATAACTTCTTTTCTCTTTAGTCACTAGGCCTGTTGACAAGAAACTGTGTGTTGGCCCTGCTCCCTCTGCCTCCCAGCTGTGCAACATTCCATGTTCTTCTGACTGTCTGGTTTCCTCCTGGTCCGCATGGGGACCCTGTGTTCGTGAGAACTGCCAGGATCACCAGGGAAGAAAAGGTTATTTAACTGTTTCTCTCATATGCTACAGCCTGTAATTAGATCTGAATTAAACTCAACATCAGCAGGTTAGGATAGGAATTTAAAACAATTGGATCCAAACGTGAATTCATTTGATATAGGTTGGAACCAACAGGTGAATCCTAGGGTAGAAGGTGGCCTTTGATGTTTACATGTGTCTGACAAAGTGGATATTCACCCATGAAAGCTTATGCTCCAATACATCTGTTAGTCTATAAGGTGCCACAGGACTCTTTGTTGCTTTTTACAGATCCAGACTAACACGGCTACTCCTCTGATATTTGATGTTGTAGGCTGTTATTCTTGAAAAATATGGGTGAGATCCTTATCCCTACTCCAGCCTCTCTATGTTTGGTAAAAGGGATAGAGAGACATAGAGGGGCTCTAAAAGTCTTCTGAGAACTGTCTCAAAAGTCCTGGTGTAGGGGGCACGCTGGGTGTGGAGCTGGAAGGCGGGAGGAGAATGTCAGGCTCAGAGTTGCAGCATGTAGCAGTGTGGAGATTTCGGGCAGTGCTGGGGGCTCATAGGGCAGCCTGGGAAGACTGCTGCAATTTAGGCAGACATGAGGGCATGTCTAAATTATGCTGGGAGCAGCCCCCACCTCCAGGGTTGGGAGGTTTGTGGCCTCCAATCATGCTCTGTACCATGTCCTCTGTCTGGGATGTTGGTGTAGTAGAGGGAAGTGTGCTGTTTTCTGAATCACCAGCCCTACTTTCTGCAGCATCAAATGTTTTCTCTAGACGATTTCCATCCAGGTACAGACTTGCTTCCTCCAACTCTGCTGAGTCAGTGAGTCCTAATGAGCACATTGCTTGATGCAGAATGGCTGCACACCATGCTAAATCCACTAATTCAAACCATGGATACAGCTAGTTTATACTCTATCATATCCAAAACAAACCCATGCTGAAAGACACTTACTTGCATACTAGCTCCACTATTGAATATAGCATCAAGACTTTTGTTTTCATTCAAATGGCATTAAATTATGTACTCAGTTCTTTAATTATGTTGTAACCTTTTTGTTCCAATATTAAATTTGAATCTCCCACTTTAAAAGGATGTTATTTTGAGGGGGTCCAATATGAATTTTATATCTCCATAAAGCAGAGTAATTATTTCTCAGTAAACTGGTCTTTTGTATCTCAGAACAAGATTTTTCAATCTCAGAGTCCCAGAAGGAGGTTAACTGTGGTTTAGATTTTGAATTACTTGTTTGGTCGTCTTTATCTTTTTAAAATTGTATTGTCATCATGACCTATATAGTTCTTTCTTTATGTCCATGTATTTGGACATATGTTTTACATCCAAGTTCAATGAAAAGGCATGTATTGGATCAAATGGCAGTGGAATTGAGGGATGGGTTGTGGTGGAAATCAAGACTCCTGGAATTCTGCAACCAACATTGTTTGCAGTGACAAAACTGTAAATATAGAGAGATACATTCTGTCTTTCTTTGCAAGGCCAGTGAGGTTGCAAATATTTAGAAGGCGTTATGAATAAGGCTAAGATTTAGCCATGGGTATTTTTAGTAAAAGTCATGGACAGGTCATGGGCAATAAACAAAAATCCACGGCCCCGTGACCTGTCTATGACTTGTACTATATACCCCTGTCTAAATCTTGAGTGTTCTGGGGGGCTCCGGGAGTACAGCTGCTGGACTGGAGTCTGGGGTGCCCGCTGGTGCTCGGAGAGGGGGGGAGGCACAGGGGACAGCCTGGGACTGGCACCGCCACCACGGCTGGGGTGGGAGGCAGTGCGGCTGGAATCTGTGACCTCTGTGACAGACTCACAGCCTTACTTATGAACATTGCTGTAGTGTTTTTTTATTAAAAATATAGTTTGAAATGCCATAGAACTCCACATGCCCTATATATCAACCTTTGCAGACAAAATATCTTAATACTGATGATAAATGTCTCTGTTCTGTCTTTCTAGGATTTAGAATGAGACAAAGGCATGTTGTTATGGAACCCATTGGTATGTCTCAGGGTTGTCCACACTTAGTAGAATCTATTCCTTGTGAAGACCCGATGTGTTACCAGTGGGTCATTTCCGAAGGAGTCTGTGTACCTGATCATGGAAAATGTGGGCATGGAAATCGCATACTGACAGCCATATGCAGGAACAATAAAGGTAGGTGCAGCTAATTTTAAGTTGGTCACCTTTAAATGTGCATATTGTTTTGTGCATTCGTTTAAAATCTATTTTTGGTAAAGGGCAATTGCAAAGACTTATTATTATAGCAGTGTATTTAATTTAATGTGAAACACAAGGTTTTGGAATGGGATCTGAGTTTCCCCAAAGTCTAGCTCTGTTATTATCTGGGATTCTAGTTTGAGCCCATCTCTGATTAAAATAAAATGACTCACTGCCGCAAGTCATTTATTGCTGTTATGACTTATATTTCACCCTTCCCTAAACGAATATATTAGCAGTGTAATATTAATGGGCTGATTCTGCCCATTTACTTCCTGCATTCGTGTTATAGTACTTATGCCAGGACTCTCATCGAGGTCAATAGGACTATTGGAATATGATTACTCAGCCTGAGTAAGGGTGTCAGAATCAGGCTCTTTGCATTTCCACTAACATAGCACTAAATTCTTTCACAAAAAAATCTGGAATACTTTTCTCATCATAACAGCTGTTTAAGAGAGCATACTGAGGAAAGCTTAGTTGTGCTGCCAAGATTAATTATGCTACAAGAATCTGATGTTATGTAAATGAAAAGATTTGTGCTGAGTAATACTGTGTTTACTTGCCAGCAGTTTGAGACCGACCTTGTGTTCGGTTTACAACTTGTTAATAATGCATAAAGCATATATTTTATAGGAAGTTTACAAACAAGCAATGAAGGCTTATTTCTCATACACAATTTGAAATGCAGCCAACAGTTTCATCAGTCTCGATAAGGTCAATGTTGTCAGATCTCTAGATTCTATTGCGTAAGGCATGATTTTGCAGCCCTTAATCACAGTGAGTTGTACTGTCAGGTCAAAACTGAAAAAGTTTGGAACTTGTCAGTTTAATGCTATATCTGAGATGGAGATGATTCTCCCATTGCACGGTGTTTGAAGCCATTAACGGAAACAGTTCCAAGTCTATAACAAGTTGAGTTAATTGGCACATGTTTAAGAATACATTGAGAGAGATGGTGCATTAGAACCTGATCAACAATTAAATAACAGCAGCTAACCTGCTGAAGCGCAAAGATCCCTTTGAAATATGTATGAATGTGTATGTGGCTTTTTTGTGTCCTTAGACTTACTGGGCCAAATCCTCAGCTGCTGTAAATAGCTCCAGTGGAGTTAGGGGGTTGCTGAGTGTCTTCTAAGTGGTCTCTGGGGTGATGTGATGATAATTTCGGCTGAGTTCTGCAGTGATGTGAGCACAGATGGAACTGGTGTGGAACCCCATTGAGGCTACCCACTGGTGCAATGGTTCACCTGCGTACATCTTTTGGCAGGATTGGGATCTTAAACTTGTGTCAACTTCAAACTCAGAGAAAACGTGCAAGGTCACAAAGTCACAAACCCGGGGCAATCTCTGATCATGGCAGCATGTTGCTCTGTAGTAATTGTACATGCAGAGACATCCCAATTTTAGGGCATCTCTCTGCTGGTCTGTCCAACAAGAAATGGGAAGTTTCAATGTAGTTTTTTCACTTTCAGCCAGTCAGCCCATGATGAGCAATGTGGGAGGGGTTTTTTTGGTTCTGTCTGTTTTGCTTTCACATTTACATTCCAGTTAGTCTCCTTGAGAAAAAATACATATATATTCTGAATGTCTACTGGAAGTGAGAGAGTGATTGAAACCTTTCTTCTAGCATTGCAACAGTAGCACAAAAATCCCTTTTGAATTTCAGCTGGGGATTTTGGACAGTTTCTTTATTGTCACTATAACTGAACATTTGTTTTGCTTGTCCAACCCTAATTTGGGAGATTTCACAAGACATACCATAGCTCATTTGACAGGTTGGAAACATTCATGGATGCTCTTTTAAAACCTTCCTCAATCTCTATTGCAGTAGGATTTATTTACCACAGAGTCCTAGAAATCAAAGTTGAAAAAAAGCGCTGTTTGTCGTCTTCATCCTTCTACGAAAGTACTTAATACCATTAATTGCTTTGGCTATAGTTTCCAGTCCTTACACAGTGCTGTCTTAGGCAAAATTGCCATTGAAATCAATGGGCTATTTACTTAAATAAGAACTGTGGGACTGAGCATCAAAACTGTGCAGAGTCTTCAGTGGAACTAGTAACTAAATTGAGCTCTTAAGAGGGAGTTGTGACAAATCAAAAGGCACACCAGGTATGGCTGCAATAGCATAAAAGCAGTACTAATACTTAGAACTTACAAAGTTGATACATGTTCAAAGCACTGCATTAACTATTGTCCTGTTGTAAACCTTTAGTGTAGCTGCTTCACATGCTGATAGGTTCATTAGTCTCAGCTGCCTTTTCGGTGTCTGCTGCTGCATCCTGAAATCCAGTCACTTGTCTAGTTCTCTGATGCCAGTGTGCTATCCAATATTGACATCAGTATTCAGCACTGCATACATCTTCAGGATTGCTGACTTACTAAAGAGACAAAGAATAAATTATTTGGGCCCTGGAATGTTACAAAACCCTATTTCCTTGATGAATGTAATACCTCATTAACAATAAAGTTCAGGTTGTGACAGGTACATTGAATTTAGAATACTCTAGTGGTTCTGTGTATGCTTGCATACCCAATTTCTTCCTCTTGATATTAATGCCAGCCTTTTCTCCATGACCATCTTTTTAATTATTACTGTATGTCAGTTTATCTTTTTTAACATTTCAGGGACTCTGTTCTGTCAATCCTTGCCCTGTTGGTAACTAATCTTGAAGAAACCACAAAAGTGACCATTAATATTTTCTGGAGTTCCAAATGTGTCCACATACCTAACCCCAAGTGTCATTTGCATCTCTTGATTTTATAATATAGATTTAAAATATTAGAGTAATAATTCACTTTTGATTTCAGCTGCAGTTGTGATCTTAAATCTGCTATTCCAGGTACAGGATGGCCGTGTAATCCTGGTTTTGGTGCCCCTTAGCTCAGGATGTCCACGGAGGTTCTGTAACTAGCAGTCAGAGCCCATATCTTTATAATTTGCTCTGTAGTTTTTTCTCATGGCTCAGTTATGGCTAGAGTTGTGGAGAGTGTAGGAGGACTACACAGTTCATAATCTCTGTTCATAATCATCTAATTATCTTGTGCTCTGCCTGTCAGTTTATTGCATGCATTTGTTGACTCTCATTTTATTCTTAGATTGTAAACTATTTGGGACAGACCATCTTTTTGCTGTGTGTGAGAACAATGCCTGGCACAATGAGGGTGTGGAGGGGGGAGGAATCCTTGACTGATGCCCTGAAGCAGTATTACAATACAAATAATATAATAAAAAGGATAAAAGGGAATAATTTGTGTAATGGAGAGGGATTTATACAAGATGTCTCATCCAAATAAAATGTTTCCATAAGTGGGTTTTTATTTAATTATTTAGCAGTTACTTCATTAGCAAGACACATTACTTAAAAGATCAGTGTGCAAAATGATAGGCAGGGGAAAGACAAGGAAAGCTTAAAGCCAACTGAGAAAAGATGCATGTGGTAGTATCACAGATTAGATTATTAAATTGTATCCTTAGCAGATCTGGGTGTATAATTCAAAACAAGTAGTTTCTATGACAACTCAACCTTTTCTCTGTCCACAAATTATCTGTGTGCTGATCATGATTTTCTCTAATTTGTTTGAAATTGCTCAACAAATAATTTCTATGAATAATTCTCAGTCTTTAACATTTTCCTGAGAAGTTTGTTGCCAGTATTTGATATTTGAACTCTTTTGATTGGACACAGGTGAGAGAGTGTATTACTGTTCCCTAGTTGGATGAGAGTAACTCTTGAAATATTCACATTCATTTTTTCTTTGCACAAATATGGTCCATTTGCCTAAAATTCACTTGTTTCTGTGAATAGTTCCTGCCAGTAAACTTTTTTTCCTAAAATATTCTTGGTAAGTGGATACAAAGACATGACCAACTCTTGTTTAAAATACAAATAAATATTTGAGCAGTGTTTTTTGCAAAATTCATATAGCTCTAGGTGGCTCTCCAGGTATTACTTGGTAGCGACATGTACACTTGAAGGTTGTATGCAAGAATGAATATTCCATACAGTACCTAGAAGGAAACTCAAGATTGTAATAGCGTTGAGAGCAAGCTCTGTATGTAAAAAGGTCAATCCAATTAGGAGGTTAAATTTGCGTGGCTTTGTACGAAATTTCCCAGTTTTCTCATTTAGATGCCAAGAAAAATTAATGTTGAAACACTGTTACTGTCTAAAGTTCAGATGGAGAGATGTGGGAACTGTCTTAATTATTAGTATATTCCCCCATCCACATTAAGCTTGCTTTTTTTTTAAAGCAATTGTAAACAGATTGAAGCAATATAAATGCTAACGAGGTGCGCTGGAGTGTGATTTTAAGAAATGTATATTGTGTTGCACGTAGGCTGTGAACAAACAAGGGCTGTGGTTGGTAGTTCATTCTAGTTTCTCTGTTACATACTTAAAATAAATGAAATGAAATAAAAAACTTTCATAATATAATAAGTGTGACTCATGCAAATAATCTATCAGTTTTTTCAAGTATTTAAGAAATGTTAGCTTCTTAAAATGATTATAAGGAAGGGTGAATTAAAATAGTTTTTAGTCCTATGGACTGAACCTTAGCTATCAGCAATGTCTGTAAATTGATTATAAAATGTTTGGGTTTTTTTATTTTAAAACCGATCAGTCAGTGTTCTGCTAGTCAGCAATCTGGTTTATTGTAATACCTATAGAGTCATTTGTTAATTTGCCTTTTGCTGGTCCTATACCTAGCAAGAAACCAAATTAATAACAAAAGATTATTCTGTGATACTGAACCAAAATAAGTGTTTATGTGATCAAACAGAAGAAAAAATGTTTTGAAATAAATTTAGCAAAAATCGGTAAATCTTGCATTAGTACTTTAGAAAGCAGACACTATTGTTCTGTGATTTCACTGGTTTAATATTTTCATACGATGTTTCTAGATACTAACTATAATCAAATAAGTATTATTTCTAGTTAGTGGTAAAACAAGAGAATGTAGGACATGAGAAATGTAGGACCCGATCGTATGCAGTGCTGAGCACTCTCAACACCTTTTCATGCTGCAGGTTTAGGCCCTTACTGATACTGGAGTTCTTTAAACTGTGTGGGACTCTGTAAAGATAATAGTCTAGAAATAGAACATGTTATTGTCCTTATTGTGGGAGCTGTCTTGGTGGCAGAACACTTTACTAAAGTATTCTCATTGAGGCTGAGAATAGAATGAAAAACCGATTGGCTGCAAGCTACAATAATAATTTAAGCAAAGGGAGTTAGCAGACGTAGATCTAGCTGTAATTATACCTTGTGTCAACCCAAGGAACCTTAGCAGTGATAGATATGGGTCTGCACAAGCAACAGGAAAGATGATTTATGAAAATCAATTCGTGCTGTGTGAAAAATGAATCATTATCATCATTTTAACTGTTACTTTGGGCTGATTTAAACAATTTTGTGCTTCTAACACTAGCGTTTTAAAGACAGGGCTCAGGAGTCTTTACAAGGGCTGGTGAATGCAAGAAGCATACGAAACAGGAATATTCTTTAGAGTTTGTTTACTTGCTAAGCATTCCATGCTGGTTTTCATAATGACCATTTTAAAATGTATTAATCCTATTGGTAGGTTTGCTTTTTAGAAGAAATCAGTTTAATACTTCTAATGGCTCCAGTCATGCATAGGTTAAATATGATGATTTCCTTTTATTTAACCATGTTTTCTTTTAGAAACAATGCTTTGGGGTTTTACACAGTCAGTGCTTGGAACTGGAAAGCATTTGTATCACTCCAGCTCCCTCCGGCAGTTTGAGTTATCAGACCTTAAAATCACAACATTCTGATTACTATCTTGATATTTCTGTCCCATTCCCCCGCTTTATTGTTGTCACACTGGGATTAAGGCAATGCAGGGCTCCAGACACACCATGTGACAGGCAGCTATGGCTCCACTACTGTAGCCCTGAACAGTGACCTTGCCCCTTGCTTGGAGTGGCAGGCAGTGGTGTGGAAGCATCCTTCTAACATGAGGAGCAGCAGCAAGGATCCCCTCTGTCACTCAGAGAGGCAAGTGTTTAGCAGCAGGGAGGCTTACCCTGGTATCTTGGAAAGGTGGTCCAGGCCCACTGCACTCTTCCTCTCCTGCCATACAGAGTTCTCTGTTTGGATGTATTGGTGGGCCCCACCCCAGTGAAATGGGTCTTGGAGTCAGCACTTTGCTGAGATGCATCAGGAAGTTTGCCCCTCTCAGAGCTTTTTTTCCCCCAGGCTATCTACAGACTTAGGCAAACTCCACTACATCAGTTACACTCACAATCATGAGGGATAGAACATACTTTCTTTTTTAAAATGAAAAATTAAATTTTAAATATGTAAATGTAAGCTCAAATTCAGGATCTGTTGCCCTAGGTATGGACCAATAGTAGTTATACCCCAGTGCAGCCTTAAATTATTGTTCTTGTTCTCTTTCTCACATATGTACGTGCTCACTTTAACTGTGAGGTGATTTTAGCAGCCAATAATCTCAGACACTGCCACGGTCGGGGTTAAGGCTGCTATACCATTTGAAAGCTGAGATTCCAAATTGCTATTAGCTCTACCAGTTCTTGAGAAAGCAATCACTGAAATCCTGTTGGAATTCAAGCTGGGACTGAAGGGAAGCACGGTAATCAAAGTGATGTCATTTTAAGATCCAATATTGTGCTCTGCCAGGGTTTAAAAGGAATACACTATACCAGAAATGAGTAAATAAATAAATTTTGGCTCAGTGCTGGTGTTTTGGGGGGAGGGAGGGATGTTTTTTTCAGCTGATACTATTTCTTGCATTTGAACTGAATTCACAAATAGTTTTGGTGCCTGAAAAATGCATTTTTCAGCAATTTTATTATTAGCTGAAAAAACTTCACCCTACTCTAATCTATACCACTGGAAGGCTGGGGACTCTCTGGGGTGGGATACTAATTGTGGTGTTCTTAGCTATATAAATATATATCTTTATTTCCTGTACGCCACAACTTTCAGCCTCTAAGAACTATTGCCTATAGAGCTAGCCAGCCATGTGTGTTCAGTTCAGTATAGGCTGCCACAAAAAGATGTGCACCCTCATGGAGATTTTATACTTTCTTGTCTCTGGTTAATCTAAAATAATTCATTTAGACAGAAAAAAGATTGTGAATGGAAAAATATATAACTAATACTTGTAAAGCTTTCAAAATTATTTTGAGATCCTCAGGTAAAAGATGCTGTAAGTACAAAGTATTTTATTTATTCCCTGTTTGATGCATGTAGTTAACAATTTTATTAGGGGTTCTGATTTAATATGAATCTTTTCCTAGCCCAAGCCCTTATTAATGTTGTGAAGAATTCATTTTGAATTCTCCCATCCCTAATGGATTATTGGCAGTGTACTAAGTTGCACTTTCTGTTTAATTTCTCAGAGAAGTTGATTTATTCTGTTCAACGTATTGAATGTGAGTTGTAAATTTGTTGCCTTCCTGGCTTATGGCTAAGTAAATTCTTAAATCTTATGGAAGAGTGGTACGCCTAGATTCCAGCTGATCCTATAAATAAGAGCAGCATAACTTCACATTTTGATCATTTGTCCTCTTAGAAAATGAACCATGAAATAAATTATTTCATTGTAAAATTAATATAATGTGCTCATTTTTTGATGCAACATGGAAATGAACCAAGCATGGACATAACCTTAAAACAGGGAATGGGGCAAATCAGATTTTCAGATCTACCTATATAGGGGGACTGAATTTACTAAAGAGAACAGAGAAAGTGCTGTGCCACTAATGATAAGGGATAAATGGGGAAAAAAATTGAGAGATAAGTTATATGGTTAAGGACTAGGAGCTGTTGTCTTTGGTTAAAGCAACTCTGTAAAGCACTGAGACTCAGAAAGGTCCCTCTAAGCTTTATCGATCTTGTTTGTACTGTATGAACATTAACACAGCAGCTACTCTCAGTGAAAGTTTTGCCTGCATAAGGATGGATGAAAAACTGAGGGTATGTCTATGCTTTGAGCTGGGGTGTGATTCCCAGCTTGAAGAGACGTACCTGCGCTAGCGTTAACAGAGCCAGCATGATAAAAATAGAGTGACAGTGTGAGGGGGTAAGTACATAGCTAGCATCTCTGACGGGTATGTACTGAAGCAGCTAGCTCTTCCCACCACTTGTGCTGCCACAGCCATACTTATTTTTACTGCGCTATCTCCATTAGAGCTAGTGTGAGTATGTTTCCTCAAGCTGGAAATTACACCCCCAGCTCAAAGAGTAGACATACCCTGAGAGCCTCATGATCCATTACATGAGTTATTCGAATGTAGAACAGCCGAGCCCTTGTGAGCGGGAGGTCCCAGACAATTGGAAAAAGGCAAATATAGTGCCCGTCTTCTAAAAAGGGAAGAAGGAGAATCCAGGGAACTACAGACTGGTTAGCCTCATCTCAGTCCCTGGAAAAATCACGGAGCAGGTCCTCAAGGAATCCATTTTGAAACACTTGGAGGAGAGGAAGGTGATCAGTCAACCTATCTATCAGTCAACATAGATTCACCAAGGGCAAATCATGCCTGACTAACCTGATTGCCTTCTATGGTGAGAGAACTGGCTCTGTGGATATGGGGAAAGCAGTGGATGTGATATATCTTGACTTTAGCAAAGCTTTTGATATTGTCTCCCACAGTATTCTTGCCAGCAAGTTGAAGTATGGATTGGATGAATGAACTATAAGGTGGATAGAAAGCTAGCTGGATCATCGGGCTCAATGAGGAGTGATCAATGGCTTGATGTCTAGTTGGCAGCCAGTATCAAGCGGAGTACCCCAGGGGTTGGTCCTGGGGCCGATTTTGTTCAACATCTTTATTAATGATCTGGATGATGGGATGGATTGCACCCTCAGCAAGTTTGCAGATGACATAAGGTTGGGGGAGAGGTAGATACATTGGAGGGTAGAGATAGGGTCCAGCGTGACCTAGACAAATTGGAGGATTGGGCCAAAAGAAATCTGATGAGGTTCAACAAGGACAAGTGCAGAGTCCTGCACTTAGGATGGAAGAATCCCAGGCACCGCTACAGGCTGGAGACTGACTGGCTAAGAGGCAGTTCTGCAGAAAAGTACCTGAGGATTACAGTGGACGAGAAGCTGGATCTGACTCAACAGTGTGCCCTTGTTGCCAAGAAGGCTAATGGCATATTGGACTGCATTAGTAGGAGAATTGCCAGCAGATCAAGGGAAGTGATTATACCACTCTATTCGGCACTGGTGAGGCCACATCTGGAGTATTGTGTCCAGTTTTGGACCCCCTACTACAGAAAGGATGTGGACAAAATGGAGAGTCTAGCGGAGGGCAATGAAAATGATTAGGGGGCTGGGGCCCATGACTTATGAAGAGAGGCTGAGGGAAGTGGGGTTATTTAGTCTGCAGAAGAGAAGAGTGAGGGGGGATTTGATAGCAGCCTTCAACTACCTGAAGGGGGGTTTTGAAGAAGATGGAGCTAGGCTGTTCTCAGTGGTGACAGATAACAGAACAAGGAGCAATGGTCTCAAATTGCAGTGGGGAAGGTCTAGGTTGGATATTAGGAAACAGTATTTCACTAGGAGGGTGGTGAAGGCCTGGAATAGGTTACTTAGGGAAGTGGTGGAATCTCCATACTTGGAGGTTTTTAAGGCCCAGCTTGACAAAACCCTGGCTGGGATTATTTAATTGGGGTTGGTCTTGCTTTGAGCAGGGGGTTGGACTAGATGATCTCCTGAGGTTTCTTCCAACCCTAATCTATGATTCTATGAATTTAAACTATAGGAGATTATTTGGAATTCTTCTTGGGGAGAGGGGAAACACTCACTATTTTATAAGCCACTGGAAACAAAGATCCTGAAAGCGAGACTTTGGAGTCTGTCAGTAAATAGGTGGACTCCTTTGTTCTGATGGATCAAGTTTCTTTACCTACCAAAGGTGTGTAAAGTTAGACTCTCCAAATTATTTGGAGAGACCCCATGTTCCCCAAAAAATAAACACAGCAAACAGCATATAACCACCTAGTCAACCATATGTTCTTGATCTTTTTAACCCAGTTAACACACCCAGAAAATATTTCTGAATGACTTAGAATAATTTTAGTTAACCATGAACTGGAACTAGGACTGTAAATATTAGACTACAGCTCTGTTTAGCAGTTACTGTACGTGCTAATTCATTTAAAAATCACAGCTAACAATATCAATCAAAGCTCTAAATAGTGAACACAAACTAATGTATGGAAACAAAACTATTTCTGCCTGCCCCACACTCTGATATGCTTCTCATATCCTAGCCCCGAGAAAGGAGGGAAATCTTTTTCTACTTGTGGCCATGTGGGATACTAGATTATAACCAGAGTAATCTATTGCAGTGTGGGAACAAGGACTCTGAGTGTTCCTAGAATAAGGAGTTGGAGTACATGACAGGTGAGCATTCATGCATTCATGGCAGATTGACGTACCTTTGACCAGGCTGTCCTATTAAATTTAGCATAGCTCTGAGGGCTGGTCCACACTAAGAAGCGGGGTCGAACTAGGGTACGCAAATTCAGCTACGTGAATAGCGTAGCTGAATTCGAAGTACCCTAGTTCGAACTACTCACCCGTCCAGAACGCCGCGGAATCGAAGTCCGCGGCTCCAAGGTCGACTCCGCCACCGCCGTTTGCAGTGGTGGAGTACCGGAGTCGACCGCGGCTCTTCCGGAGTTCGAACTATCGCGTCCACATTAGACGCGATAGTTCGAACTCCGAGAAGTCAAACTCACCGCGTCGACCCGGCTGGTAAGTGTAGACTAGCCCTGAGTTAGAGGGTGGTATTGGTCTCATCAAGCCCAAACTCAGTAAAATTACTACTATTGCATATATTTTGTAGTTGTCTTTGCAAGCATCCAGGAGCCAGATTATAGATTGTGTACTGCTTTAGATGGGGAACAGAACCATCATTTATTCAAGTGGATGGATAAATTCAAAGCCCTCACAGCACTATTCTGAAACTGAAGGTAAAGAACTCAGACCCATTTTAGAATTTTTCAGGGACAAGCAAGTTGTTGTAAAGTAAGGGCAGTGGTATAACATTGTAACACAAACACTTCTATCTTATGAGCATTTTAATAATCTTTACTCATATAAGAGGACTGGCAAACATGGTTCACTTGCTTGGGAAGACAGCTGTTCAAAAAGGCTAAATAATTTATGTAGTGATTATGCTTGCATACATAAATATCAGGTGGTGGATATGCACCTTGAAGTCAGGCATGTCGCAGCAAAATTCAGGCTAAATCATGGCTGTGCTTTTTCCAGTTGTGGCATATGCTTTCAGTGTGGGATGGTGGGGCTCTTTCCTCCACCTTTATAGCAACCACAAAGAAGGCAGGCAGGATGTAGACCCAGCATTATTTTTTAGTACTCGGCTATTTGGCTGGCAGATGGTGATCTTTGATTCAAAAGGGACAGGCAGGCTGATTAGGGATGAGGCCAAGGCCCATGCTCCCTGTGCTTGATATCAGCAGGTATGAGGTCCACTGCTGAGGTGCTCCTCACCAAGTGCCCCTTGAAGTATTCTGCCTAAGCCTGCCTGGCATAGGCAAAATGCCTCAGAGCACTGTCACGTGACTGCTAAAGTTCCTCATTCCCTTAGCTCTTCAGAGAGGAGCAAGGTTATAACTTCCCTTAGTATTCTACTGTAGTTAATGGCTCCCAATCACTTCAAAGACAGTTTCTAGATCCTCGGATGATCTCAGTTGTTATAATGGAGCATATGGAGAAAAGGCAGTCTATTCTGTAGCAATGTTTCAAACCACAGAGGTGGTCAGATTCTCACAGGTGCTGAGCACCAGCAGCTCCAACAGTAGCAGCAGCCGGTATTCAGTCCATCTGAAAACCAAGCTTCTTAGAACTTGGAGAATTGAAATGATTGGAGTTGCACCTTTGAGCATATGGGAATTGCAGCAATTTTTTTAAAGACAAACATCAGCACATTACAACCAGTTGTAGTACTGCCCTTTTTTATTTTAAATGTTATGAAATGAGTTTGACACACGTTGATCTATGTTTGTGATAAAGGTTATCTAAAGAGCATGGTGAGTCTGAGTGACCTGCAAGACTGTTAAATTGGAGCTGTAGGTTAGAGTCTATTGAATGGAATCTTTAAAATTTATCTATCTGTCTAGTTCAAAATATATAATTTTCAGCTATTCATTCAAGAGGTGCCTACAGCTGGTCAGAAGAATTTTGTTCAGGTCAGCCACCTTTTTTTATTCTTTCAATTACCAGACTAAGAAAATCCTCCACTTACTGTATTTTATAGCAGTGCACTTAATTTTTTTCATTTGAAAAAACTTAGGATAGATTTTTTTTTCTTTCCTTTAAGTAGATTCTAGATACAATCCTGTATGTATGGCTGTAATGCATAACTTAAAGGATAATACCTATCAATGCCAATAGCTCAGTGGTTTGCGCATTGGCCTGCTAAACCCCGGGTTGTGAGTTCAATCCTTGAGGGGCCCACTTAGGGATCTAGGGCAAAAATCTGTCTGGGGATTGGTCCTGCTTTGAGCAGGGGGTTGGACTAGATGGCCTCCTGAGGTCCCTTCCAACGCTAATATTCTACTCTGTAAAACAGAGCATGCAGCATAAAATACACTTTCAACTGTTTTTAAACTAAATATAACTTCACATTTTTATTTTATAAAAACAAAGTTCATTTTCTTTTCAGAGATTTTATTCCTCAACAAACACTGATTAAACAGGAGGGATATGTAAATGACCAAAACTGGATGCCTTACACTTTTTTTGAGCTCTACTCAAAAATGATTAAATTGTGAACAGACGAAAAGTATTGAAATGAGTTTGGAAAAAATGTTTTCAGAAGGGATTGGAGATGGAAGAGATTAATATGGAAAAATGCTCTAGGAGCAGACTTCTTCTGGAGCTGCAGCTCTAGATCTAATTAAGGTTACCAAGAGAAGAAAATCTGACGATTGAAACTTGAGTGAACCTCATCACAGAACTATTTATACAATTTAGACATCACTAAATAACTTTCAGAAATAGGTAAGAATTTCACCTTCTGGTCTTCAAAAGCAAGGAAATATTCAATTATGACTGCATTGTATTCTTCCAGTTTGTAATCCAGTTGATAGCAGTAGACAGTGTAAAACACTGGGGGTGAGGTTCTGTGCTGAGCCTCATAGGCTATATCTACACTGCATTGTAAAACCTGCTGCAGCGAGTCTCAGCCTGGGTCAACAGATTCGGGTTCGTGGGGCTTGGGCTACAGTGCTAAAAATAGCTGTGTAGATATTTGAGCTTGGCCTGACGCTCAGACTCTGAAGCCCAATGGTTCAGAGAGGGTTTGAGTCTGAGCTCCAGCCCAATGTCTTCACCGCTGTTTTTAGTGCCGTAGTCTGAATCCTGTGAACTTGAGTCTGTCAACCCAGGCTCTGAGACTCTCTGCTGTGGTTTTTAAAACAAAGCGTAGACGTACCCTTGGAGGTGCAGCACAGAACCCCAGTCCCAAGTGGATGGGGGATATGGTGGCATTAAGCCATTTTTGCATCTCCCAATCCTAGGCTACCCTGGGGCCTAAGTTACAGCTGACTGCCCTATGGGCAGCAGCATTGTTCAGAATCTCCAGATGCTGCATGCTGTAGCCCCACCTCGACACACCTCTCATGTCCTGAGGCCATCCTCCTACACCAGGGCTTGAAAGGGGGTCCTCTGAGGACAGCCTTATTGCTGTCGTCCATATAGCCTGCATCAGGAAAATCCTGCTCTGGCTAGATATGGGGCTTTTATTGCGTTGTGACCTGGAAGAAATCCCACCACCTCCCTCTATTTCACTTTCCCATCTGTAGAATGGAGATGATAATGCTCATCCACTTTTGTAAAGCCCTTTGAGATATGTAGATAGGTAGTTTTATATAAGTTCTAAGTATCAATTCCATTCTTACCTCCTTGTATGTAGGTATCATAGCATATCACACGTAATGCTTTTTTTGGAGGACCCTGTGACGAAGAGACTGTGGAGCACACAGGAGGTTGTGGTGTGGTGAATCATTCATTTAGGAAGGCTTCCCAATTTGTTCACATGGGGGGATTGCTGATAGACAGCAGTACAGAGATGCTTGGGAGATAAATGATCAATTATTTATCTTTCAAAGTATGTTATTTACAGTGCTGTTAAAAAATAAAATACCAAAAGTCAGCGTGTAGCATGTGTGACATATTTACTGTTTCTAATGGCAAGAAAATTGTCAAATTACTAATTTAATATGGATGCCACAGAGGCACTAGTAATGAAAACTTTGTAAACTTCTGAGAGGTTTTCACACAATAGAATTGGCCTTTTAAACAGTCTAAAAGGGTACAAATGAAACAGAAGAGCATACAAATAAATGACCAGTGGTATTCTGCCCTTGATCTATGACCTCTTATTGATGGCATTGGGAGTTTATATAAATATTAAGGATGAAATATGTCTCATAGAAGTAAAAGCAGTTTCAGGGGGAGTTAATTCAGTTCTGCATGTGATATAATTGCTTAGGGTCTCTGCAATCCATGTCCTACACCAGAAGATATTGAAGGGAGCAAACTAAGGCCCTGCTTCTGCAATAACATTTCTGCACGTGCTTAAGTTTCAGAATCAGAATAGTCTCATTGGCTTCAAGTTAAGCATAAATGTTTGCAGGATTAGGGTTTAATATGAAAGCTCCGTAGGAAGAGAATGCAGAGTCGGTGCATTCCTCTTACCCCAGTCTGCAAAAATAGTATGGATATGGAGAAGGTAAGAAAGTCATATGGGACATGGAGAGGGTAGGGAAGAATTTGGGGCCCAAGCCCACAAGTCCATCCACGCAGAGGGACTTTCTGCATCCTGTTCTGTAACTGCCAATCCTCAACCAAGTAACACAAGTGGGACCTTGGCACTTCCACCAGCTTTCAGTGGTACACTGTGCCCTCTTGGGCATGGGCCGGGGATGTCACAAAGCATGCCAGGGAATTAATTCTGCTTGGACCAGTGGTAACTTTGTTTCACTGAGGCTTGGCCTACACTTCAAAGTTAGGTTGACCTAAATTGACTTATTTCAGTTTAGTTTTGCTTTCACACCTCAATTTATCTCCCCGCAAAGTTACACTGGTGCAATAACCCCCCTCCGACAAAGGACACCAAGCCAAAGTTGACCTACTTCTATCGAAAAAGACATTGCATAACTGAGACAACGCTAACAGTCCTCCAGCAATGCTCTGTCCCTCTGACAGTGGCCGCACTGGTCACAATTTTGAATTTCACTGCCTGGCGTCACAAATATTGGAAGCCTGCCCCCTCCCTTTAAAAATCTTAGCATGTTTTTGAAATGCCTTTTTCTGGTTGCCCATCTGGGTGAGCACACACCTACTAGCCCTTCTTTGAAAGCATCCAACCATTCCAGCCTAGCGCAGACTGAGAGCTACACCTGGACGTACTCCTGCCTGAATCTCCTCAGCCTAGGAGGAGAAGAGGCTGTGCAAACCCAGCTAAGGAACAGATGAAGGAATGTAGACATCTGCGTGCAGGTTGGTCAAGGGATGCTAAACCTGGGACGTGATAAGGATAAGAATCAAAGCCGAGTGGAAGCCAAGGAACTTCAGTGTGAATATCAAAAGGCAAGTGAGGGTAGCAACAAATCTGGGGCTGCCTCATGGGCTTGCTGCTTCTACAATGAACTTTGTGCCATGCTTGGAAAGGATCCCACCAGCACCCTGACTGTGGACATCTTGAGAGCTGGGCGAGGAGAGGGGTCATGGCAGAAGACACGAACCATGCATTGAGCCAGTCCCTCCAGGAGAGCACAGATGAGCCCAGTGATGAAGGAGAAGGGAGCTCAGGTAAGAAAATAGATGCATTATTCCTTATGAGCAGGTTTGTTTCCCTTTTTTGTGGCCAAAACCTTCCCTTCCCTCTTTAAAAATGGTGCCCAGACTTGCATTTAGAGAACTAAGGCATCAACTTTTTAAAACCAGCACTGGGAATACAATTAAAGTTAGTGCTTTGGAATGCATATATAGTTGGCACTTCAATCAACTAATATGGGTTAAGAATAGAATTCAAAAAGATGAGCGTACCAGTTTGCTTTACACAATCTGGAACAGATTACCATCCTGTGCTTGGATAGAGATAGAGGAAAGAGGTGGAAGTGGCGATCACTTTTTCCTTTTCTGGGCTTGTTGTGCTATTCCAGGGGCACAACAATTCACACCATGAGGAGTACTTTGTTTATCTGACCAGAGATGACCCTTTTACCCTCTTGAACAATCTCAATGAAACTCTCATGGAGATACTCTGCAGGCCTCTCCTGAACACTTCTAGGGATAGAGGCCTTGTTTCTTTTCTCACAATAGGAGATACTCCTGTGTCACTCTGTGAGAAGTTTCACTTACATATTGCAGTGAATAGGCTCGCAGCAAGTGAGCGATGGTAACTTCAGGATGTCAGTGGTAGCTGGGTTGTCTGGACCTTTGTCATCCTTGTGAGTAAGATATCATCCAAAATCACTGCCTGTGAAAATATTGGCAAGTTCACTGCACTTTCCCTATAGCCTGACTAGGGATACCCAGCATCTAAACCTTCTATGCAACAGTTCCACTCCCATCCCCCATTTAGTCCATACTCACCATGGCTTGAGCTGCAGAGCGATGCCGTAACAAGCTTCTCCAAAGCTGTAGTGGCAACTAGCAATTTTTATTGATGGTCTTTATGGGAATAATGTAAGGGAGCTTTGAGACTTACCTTTCTCTTGCAGCTGCCAATCTAACAATGTATCTGTCTGTTTTCATCAGCAGTCTCTGCTGTGATGGCCCTGAGAGGTGCCCCCTCCATCCCTGTTGAATGCCTGACCCAGATAAGACAAAGAAAGTGGAGGTCAGAGGAGGAGATGTTCTCTGACATCCTCCAGTCTGCTACAGCTGCTGACTGTGAACACAGTGATTGGAGGGGCTCTATGGCCAAAAACAGGGTGAAGGACCAGAAATTGAGAGATCTGATGCTGCAGCAGAGGCACAGGAGAGAGACTGGTGCATCAGTAATAGGGTGACCAGATGTCCCGATTTTATAGGGATGGTCCCGATTTTTGCGTCTTTTTCTTATAGAGGCTCCTATTTCCCCCCCACTCCCATACCGATTTTTCACATTTGCTGTCTGGTCACCCTAATCAGGAAGTGCACCAGGATGCTATGGCTGTGCTCAGGCAACAAATTCAGATGTTGCAGAACATTATTGAATTCAGTGTATAAAGACCTGTACACAACAGCCTTCTCATTCCATGGAAAACTCCATGCTCTTAAATCCCCAGCATAGCATGTAGCAGCAAGGCATGAACCCTGACCCCTACCACTGCACACTGAGGAAAACAAGGAGAACCACGATAGCGCTTACACTGTCCTGTGATAACTACTGGACCAGTCAGCAAGCAGAGTGTGCTATTTTTTATCATGAATGAAACATTGAAATGTTTTTAATATAGAAACATGTATGATGTACTTATTCTTTTTATGAATATGGGTCACCCTGCAACAATGTTGCTATAATGTTTTTAATTTGTTTGCACTTTAACTTGTTTCCTGTTTTATTTGCACACAATAAGGTTTTTATTTTTTTGAAACTCTGCATATGACTATTAGTTTGCACCAAGCAAACATGCCACATTGGAGAGTTCATAATGGTAGTCAATACCTAACCCATATTTAGGATCTATACACACATAGGCACACAAGTTCCCAAAAGAATCACATTGTGGCTATTAAAACAGTCTTTTAAGGCCTTCTTCAGCCATGTAATTCCACTGATCCCTTGTGTCCGTATGGACAAAATAAGCAGACACTACTCCACCTTACCCTTCCACCCTGCCAGTAGTCTTTCCCCCTTTGATACAAAAATGTGATGCAATACACAATATGCAGCAATAATGATTGGACCTCAGCAAGGCAAACGTTCCAATCTAGTCACTAAACATCACCAGTGTACGAAATGCACATTGAATGGTCACCTGTTTAGCCAGTAGCTGAATCTTTCTTTGGTGCTGTCGACTGGTCCATATATGGTTTCATGAGCAAGGGGCAGCTGAGTCCCCTAGAATCACTACTGGCATTTCAACATCATCCATTTGAATGCACCAGTTAGGGAAGAAAGTTCTTGATTGCAGCCTCTGGAAGAATCCTGGGTTCTTAAAGAGGCAAGTGTTATGCACCTTCCCTGACCAGCTCACACAGATATCAGTGAAGTGTTCCCATAACCATGGAAAAGTATCCCTTTCTGCATATGTACTCACTGGCAAGGAGGGCTGGTGCAAAAATAGGGATACGTGTCCTGTCTACCATCCCACCAGTTTAGGAACCCAATGCTTCAGATCCATCTACTATTTCCTGTACATTACCAAGAGTCCCAGTCCTGTGCAGCAAGATTCATTTAATGGCAATGGTCCCCACTGTGGAATTTCCAGTTTTGAATTAATTGCTCACTGACCCAACAGCAATCTGGCATTGCAGGCTTCCAGAGTGTGATCTACACTTGCTTTTCCACTGTCAATGTTGCCCTCATTTTGTGATTTTTTTTCCCCACTGTCCCTGTGATAGAGGGCTGGGGAGAGCTCATCACACAGATCCAGGAACATGGCCTTTCACATCCGAAAGTTCTGCAGCCACTGCTTATCATCCTAAACCTGCATTATTATTTGTTGCTATTACTCAGTGCTTGTTTCTCAGACCCAGAAGTCCACCATTTAGACTTGCAGAATGAATTCCAGCAACAATCTGACACTTTTATTTTATGTTTTCATCATCCATTCATCGTCCTCTGACATCACATCTTCATCACTGGTTGTAGTAATAGTCACTGAAGGCCCACAGATACAGGTGAATTGTGCATCCTGTATTGATGGTTGCTAATGACAACTGCACTGAACTGAGCAGGGTCCATGCTTCTGCCAGAGAGAAGGTAGAGACTGAAAAGTGGTGTTCAGGACCATGGTAATTTTTAATATAATGTGAAAATTATGGGATGGAATACGCATTATAGGATGGAGAAAGTGGGATTGTGTGAACTTGACTCCTAGTTCCCAGAAATCCCGGTGTGAATTGCTGGTGTCTCACAAACTTCTTCTGAAGTTCTTGAAGGAGATCATTCTAGTACCATGCACTATAGTAGACGACATCGAGTTGGCCTGACCATTGCCTCTTTTGGGTAGGGGGGAGGGATAGCTCAGTGGTTTGAGTAGTGGCCTGCTAAACCCAGGGTTGTGAGTTCAATCCTTAAGGGGGCCACTTAGGGATCTGGGGCAAAAATTGGTCCTGCTAGTGAAGGCAGGGGGCTGGACTCAATGACTTTTCAAGGTCCCTTCCAGCTCTAGGAGATTGGTATATCTCCAATTATTACCTGCAGCAGAAACAGAAGTGTTTCTATAAATTAATCCTTACTCTCCCCTTTGAGGCCCCACAGTAGTGTTTTCTGTAGTTGGATTCCCCCCTGCAATGTATGATCAGAGGAGTATTGGGATCCAAGTTATTTCTGCATTATCCTTTACGCAATGGTAGCTCAAAGTGATATTGAGTGAAAACTGAAGGAAAACATTACATTTCCCAGACTTCTCTTTTAGTGAGCTAGCTGTAAAGTAGACCAGGTCAAAAATCCACAAATATGGGTACAGTCTTCATCAAAATTTCAAAACTTCTGACCAGCTCTACCATGAAGGGATTAAGATGGGGCCATATTGTGCCATCAGTTTTCAGGCAGAACTCCTGTAATAGGGCAGCCCCTTCCTGAACACTCCCCTTGTGGCCTGAGATGTTTTTGCTCTGCATCTGCTGCTCCTCTGCCCAGTCCCTTAAGAACTCCACACAGTCCTTCTCATGGAGAATGGTACTCCCACCCAGGGCTGGTTTAATAACTGTCACCGTCCCAAAATAAAAGTCCACCAGACTCAGCTCTGGCTCCTTTACCACACGTGGAGCAAAGCTTCTGTCCCAGTCTGCTGTTTGCAAAACTGCCACTCCCAGCCCTTTCTAGTTACAGCTCAGCCTTTTGGCTCAGGCTTCCTCCTTCTGTTAGCCTCTCCCTGTTCTGAGGGAGAAGGCAGCATATCCACTGTCCTCCTTTGGAGAGATCTTCAGTTGGCTGGGAGGGAGAGGAGCCCAACTCCACCCTACTGCATTCAGCTTCTGGGCTCAGGCCCTTAAAGGGACAGTGTCCTTGGTTTTTCCCATCCAACTACTAATTCCCCAAAACCTCTTCTTCTCTTCTGACTTTGGCCATTTCCTGAGCCTTTGTCCCAATGTTCCCGGAACAGTGTCTTCTGGCTGCCTCTAGGCTAAAAGGGCCAGTATACCCCATTACAACTCCCCACTAAGTCTGCTTCAATATTGGCATGCACTGACTCTTTATTAGATCTCTCTCTATGTATAAGCAGTAAGAAGAGACTAGTCATGCCATGATAATGGACAGAAAACAGCATGTATATGAGACGAGGGAGATTGGTAAGCACCTAGGATGGGTATGGGAAAGAACTTCCTGGACTGTATCTTGCACCCATTGAAATCAATGGGAGTTTTGAAACTGACTTCTATGGGAATAGTTTCAGACCTTCTTATAGATCCAGGGCTCTATACAGACACAGGCATCCATGACAGTGGATTCAGTTACAGGACTCGGCCTTAATTTAAGTCAAGACACAAAAACGTGTGGGTAAGAACAACAAAGAGAGACAGAAACTGAGTTCATCTGCCACATTTTTTAAGCCAAACTCTAATTTTAAATAAAGATTTTATTTATCTGTGGATTGAATCCTGTATTTTAAAAACCTGAAGATTTAGACAAAATGCTAAACATAGAGTGAACTGAGAAACATTAGCCCTTTGAGAAGATTATAGATAATTTAAAAATGTATTGTTCTATATTTGTCTTTCAATCTGTCGGTATGAGAGACATCTGTAATTGTCTAAAACTAGGTATTGCCTGTGCTTAAAGGAGTTAAACAAGCAAAAAAGATAAGAGCAGCCAGTTCAATTTATAGCTTTAGGAAGTTGGCAAATGGCTCTACAAAACTTTTGTAGCAGAACATACATATGGGGAGAAGTCTCTTTAGAAATTGACTCATCCCTGTATTGCTGAGACACTTTTTCCACTGGTTGAAACACTGTTTGAACAAAATTCCTCCCATCTTGTACAGCTTTAATGAATCTTTCCAACACTCCTTAGTTCTGATACTCTTATCAAACTTTTACTGAAGTGTGGGAATTGGATTGTAAGTATCGATTTTGTTCGATTCTTTTCTGTAAACTGTGGTGTGTATTTTTCCCACCCAGTTGTGTGAAAGTGCAACTGTCACATGCACCCTCAAATATCTGTCATATCGACCCAATGGCTGTCAAGCCCACAGCCAGAACAAATGAGACATGTGAAAGATGAGTCAAAGAAGCTTTCCATGCTTGGCCGACAACAACAAAACATAGAACCAGGCCCATCTCTTCTCACATCACCAGGATGGGGGAAAAAAATCACACATCAGTGACAGGGCTGGATCCTGCTCCTCTGAAGTCAGTGGGAATTCTGCTATTGAGTTCAAATGGAGCCAGATCTAAGTGCACAAGGAAGAGAAAAGTACTTATACATGCATCCAGAAATGACAATAATAATCGCTCCCAACAGGGAGGTGGGTGAGGAAGGCTCTGTCTCTCTATATGCCAGCCAGCAGAGCTGGCCAGAAAGTAAGCTGTTCCCCTAAGAGGGTGAAGTAACGTACACTGTCCACAAGACTAGGAGGAGAGTGTGATCTCTGAGTACAATTCCTTTTCCAGATCTCCTTCTGGGACTGTGCAGCTATGTACTTTCCTTTGATCAGGGCAGAGCCTAAAGGCTCAGTCTAGCCCAGACTGACTGGTTGTTTCCATTTGTTAATGGGAAATTTATATGTACTGTAGAATGTCCATTTTGTAGTAAAAAGCTTGATGTTCAAAGGAGACCAGTAAAGAATTCATGTAGTGGGGGAAAACATTTCTTGCTACAATCTTTAAATCACTAGTTGAGTGTTGAAGTAGATGAAAGATGAGATTATTTTCTCCCTACAGTACCTGGTACAAACGAAAATGATCCCTTAGGCTGAAATCCTGGTTCCATCTAACGCAATGGCACAACTCCCACTGTTTTCAATTGAGCAAGTATTTCACCCTTAAAGTTTTGCTATGCCGTTAACACTGTGTTTTTATAGTATATTTAGTATTACATCAAAGGCAACTAGATCCTGAAAAGGGTGAGGAGGTGTTCCTTTTTGTTTATGAATCTAAATAGTCACCAAATCAGTCAGCCTTCTCTATCTTGAAAACTCACTGAGCTGCAGCATTAGCAGAGAGATCTCTAGTCATGCATAGGTAAGGGTGGTAATTTCTTGGCTATCAATAAATAAATATCTTATGGTTTTCCCTTTAATGCTATATGCAGTTTAACTCAGGAAAATAGTTCTACAGCTGTTATTCTTTTATTTCATAGTAGTCTGCATTAGTTCAGACTTTGCAAGGTTTCCTGATACATTATTTATTGTGGTATTAAGAAATGTGTTTGTGATACTGCATATGGTTGACCAAGCATAATTTTGTAAATCAAGAGTAAATGTGACCCTATTTTCCCAAGCTGTTAAAATAAATGAATGCATTGGAATAAATCTGATTAAAAATAACTCATTTTCCATAGAAAACAGTGTAAAATCCCCATAATCTTTCTGTCGCTTCTCTTCACAATAGCCTTCTACTTTTTTTAACAGTTCTGAGAGGATCTTCATCTATTAATCTTCTTTTCCTGAGAGAGAGATTAATTTTGGGCAGGATCCTGAATATCTAGCCCAGGTTGTGTTTTCTGGGTAAGGAATGCTGGAGCAGCATCAATTTCGTAATATCCCTTGGGTTTAATGAACAATTATATATAAAGGGAGAAACAAGTGAACTCACGTTTTCCGATAGTTTACAAAGCTTACAGATCAAATCATGTGAGACTGCAGTGCAAATAAAGGAGAAACAAATAGTATACAAAGCCTGGAAATGAATAAATCCTCTGGATGAACATCTTGAGCCAAGTATTGAGATTAAAGTCAACTATCTACTATACAATTGTATAATTGTTTCTGTGATGGATTTGGAGCTGCTCTGTAATAATTCATGAATTCTGTATCTGACCTGGTTATTGGGATGTTTAGTTTGTGAATATATTGGTTTAGTTTAATAAGGGGCTGTTGGGGGCAAAAACAAAAAGTAAAGGGAAGACTGGTTCAAGATAAGCCACTTCTCAGCAAACAATTGAAAGTTGAGAGACAATGTCAGGACTGGAAAGGGCCCAGGAATGCAGAAGAACAAAAGAATTCTGGTGGGACCACTGTTTCAGGAGAGGGGGGTGGTTGTTCAGGGGAGCCAGTCAAGACATGACGCTCCTCAGGGGGAGGGGAGTGAGGGGAAGGTCTGAAAAAGTTAGGCATTCCTGTGTTAACATGCAGGTTTGGTGAGCCTTTAGGTAAAGTAGACATGCATATGGACTGTTTGTTCGAAAATGCTTTGTTCCCACTGTTAAAATAAACATTACTTTGGCTTTAAGGAGGCTGCCTGCTCCCTGTATGCCACTAGCCAGACTCCCAAAGGGAAAGTGCCAGGACCCAGTCGGACATGCTGATTAAGCACAATTGATACACAGGCCTAATCCAGCAGTTTTCAAACTTTTTGAGCTGAGCCCACACTTTGAGTTAAAATGTTTGGATGTGCTTCCCCCTCCCCCCCCCGCCCAACCCAGACAAAAATAGACACAATGCCTGCCCTTCCCCCTCTCAGGTTTTCAGGGTTGGATAAGGCACGTATGACTGTCTCTGGGGGCAGAGCCAGTGTTGGGCATGGAGGCTGCCTGAGAGCAGAAATTGGCAGTCGCAGTGGATGTTCACGCTGACCCATAGGCTGGGTGGCCTGCTGAGGTGAGTCAGGGGGTGGAAGTGGCACTCTCTCCCCAAGCCCTGTCATGCGGAGCTGGCCTGAGCAGCCTAGCATTGCTGCTTGCCCCCCCCACACATTCCAGGCGGGCGCGCCCCACAGTTTGAAAACCTCTGGGCTAATCCAAAAGTGGGGAATTGAGGAAATTTCACCCCGAGATTGGTAAAGGCATGATGGGGTGCACTCAGAGACCAGAGAGGGAACCGAGGTGCAGCAAGTCCAGTAACAGTGACAGCTTCCTATATATTTTTTTGATTATCCCTTTTCAAATGTAAGTATTCTAAATACTCTAGACTAAGGTACTTATTTCGTAAGATAATATCTGCAAATTAACCTTGGATCTCTGTGCGAGTTCTAAAAGAAAGAGATAAGGAATTTTATCAGAAGTTACCAGACTTATTGGGTTTAATGTAAAAGCCATGGCAAGTAATACATTTAAACTGCATTTAAGTAGAGAAGAGCCTAGTATCAAAGTCTGAAAGCAATAAACATTAATTTCTTCTGAAAGTGTTTATTTTTTTCTCTTACTGCTTTTATGTTCTTTTCACGCAATGTCATTTAATGAGGTTATGTTCTGTTTAAAGTAAGGGGGAACTAAGTAAAATGTTTTATTGCAGTAGATAAAATTTAGCTCTTTAAACGCCAGCCTGCCCTATGTCTTTTGAACTAGTTCTCCACCTTTCACTTACATTATTTGGGGAAGCTGCTGGACTAATATATTTGAAAAATAGTCATCCGTGCACAGAGTTTCATTTGAGATTCAGATCGTCATTTTCTGTCATGTTGATTGAAAAACATTAAATATTCCTCTTCAATTATGTCTTCGCTACGGCATTGCCAGTCATGTGTTCTGAAGGTTAAGACGTTTATTGGCAGATTAAGGTTTTGACTTTGTCTAGACTCACCTATTCATTTTTATGGGCTGAAATAGGCATGACTACAGAGAAGCATAATTTTTTAAAGATGATATTCCATTGAGGTTATATTTCAGTGCCGCAATTTGATTAGAAATGGATCAGCTGTTTTCCCTGCCCCCGAGGACTATTGCTCACTTCATTACCGATGAATTAAAGCCTGCACTACGATCAATATTCATGATGTCACTCTAGTTACGTACATTTGTCTTAATTGACCTATGGTGGAGTTTTTAATGCAAAAGTATGTGATACACAACTGTACAACCTGATATATTTTCTTAGCAATGCTTTAGTGCAATTAATGTGTGCTCTCAATATTCATCTGTGGATCTGGTAAAAGAAGCCAGATTGTTCCTTTAGATGTCATGCCACAAGTACTGTCCTTCTTTCCAGATAGCTTTAGTTTTAACTTTCCCTCCAGCTTCACTGGAGGGTGGCAGTCACTCCTCTTCTACCATTTCTCGCCATACAGTATATAAAGAAAAGACATTTAAATTTTCTTCAGTGGTGGTCTACAGAGCTCTACCACACATCTGGTCTGTTCAATTATGTAAAGTTGAAGAGTCACCCACTCTAGGTTCTATGGAACCTTGGCATTCCTTTGACAGCACGAATCTAAAGGTTAAGACAAAGCCAGTGGAAAATGCCCATCATGTTTTGTGCCTCTCTAGACTCCTGTCTCTCAGTAGGTTCAGAATGGCTACCAGCCAAGCCATGTAACTTTCAAATATAGCTGATCATTAAGTCCAGAAAAATTCAAAGTGTCCCTCATTTGTATCCCAGCCACTCCCACAGTGGTGATTACAATATACATGGACTCCAGCCCCCCAGGACATAAAGGGACAGACTGCAGTTGTGCCTTGTGCAGGTGTGAAAGAGAGATGGGAAAGCACTCACTGATTCTATGCCAAGACAGAAAGCATGGTGCAAAAACATACACAGGAGGTTCTAAGAAGTGCAGGGGCTTGTCACTGATGAAGTTTGTGCATTTATAGTGTGCTTAAACACACAGTCTGGTCCCAAACTAACAGTGAAGGTTGGAGAAAGTACCAGGGAGAGATTAGGAAAAAATAGCCAAGTGGGAAAATTAAAAACTCTGGGGAAGGCATGTTTAAGATGCTAGTTTTGAGCTAATTTACTATGTGCACATTCAGCATTCATTTCACTGATACTGAAACAAAAATACTAGACACATTTATGATGTCTGTGTGTTCATTGTAATAAGGAAGACACTCAGCATATCTCACTATTGAAACACTCAGTTTAGTCATGGTTCTGTGTGAGAGACTACTATACACAGAGGAGAAACTGTCTGCAGGAAGAGACCTTTAACTAGATGTAACAGAATCACATTCACCTGCATTAGATGTGCGGGTTGTTGAAAAGCATTTGTACCATACCGTATGAATGTATGGCAGATAAGGATCCAACCTTTACACTGTCACTTTGGGAGTATTTGCATACATCAACGGTCAGAATGGGACCAGATAGACTGGGACTAATCAGAAACAGTCTTATCTTGTTTACAGTTTGGTTTCAGGAAGAGAACTTTCCGCTTTCTGTCCCAGAAAGTCCAGTGATTGGTAAACAAACCCATGGACAGTCAGGAAGTGTGTGGAGACACTGATGTGACCCTACATTATTATTCTATATTTGTTACAGCAGTGCCTCAAGGCCCCAACCAAGGTTAGGTAATTCCCCATTGTGGTAGGGTCTGTACATATAATATAAGTATGAGACAGTCCTTGTCCTGAAGACATTACAATCCAAATAGATAATATAGATGAAAGGGAAACCACTTGTCCGGGGTAACATAGCAGGTCAGTTACAGAGCCAGGAATAGAACGCAGGTTTCTTGAGTCCCAGTCCAGTGCCCATGTGGCCTCCCCAAAGCTCCTGTGACCACTGTGTGGCCCTGATGGGCTGTTCTCCTGGCAAGCTTTGCCTATGAACCTGCCAATGAAATCTGGAGGCCAAAGCCAGTCTAGCATAATTAGGGAGTACTCCACTTGTACTCCATTGAGGCATATAATATGCAGTAGAGATAAAACAGGATTACTATGGGTGGTCATGAATTTAGTTGTCTTAGGGGGACCTCTAAAATCCAAACACCATCCTTAGTAGAAATTTGTGGTTATTTTAGGCCAGTATTAACACACATTGTGCGTTTTGGTTCAAATTCAGACTTGGAATAAGTGTAAGCAGCTCCCATGAAACACAGCGGAAAGTGCACTCACCTATTCCACAGTTGAATTTTTGCCCTTTGTGTCCATTTCATTTCACTTGGAGGAGAATTTCATTTCCTGTTAGAGGCAATAAATTTTTTGACTGCTCAGATAAGTGACTACAGAGGTTCATCACCGGGATTTGAGGAAATAAGCCTAGTAGGAAGATGGATGATGACGGGGGGGAGTGAAAGTTGTTATCCAGCCATTTGTCATGGTCTGGAACATTGAGATATATGGGCAAGACCGCTAGAGGTAAGTAAAAGCCCCTTTTTCCAGCAGTCTGTTGATATGAATAATTTATCTTGTGCAGTCAGACAGGGATCATATGCTTTCTGAAAACTCATTTTGTTTGCATCTGTATGTATATAGTAAGTAAGCAATAACACAGGGCAGAGTGTCAGGTATTGCTGAGACCTGCATATACTATACATCATCAGATTGTAACCCCATGATCACTGAATGTATGGTAGACCTCCCTAACACTCATGTTGCCTCCTGCACATGCACCCTAGTTCACAAAACACAGCTGTTAAGATCATCTTTCTTGCCTGTTGCTCTGACCACATAGTGACTACAATCTGGTAATGGGTTTGAGTGGTAGCTGTGTTAGTCTGTATCAGCAAAAACAATGAGGATTTCTTGTGGCACCTTAGAGGCTAACAAATTTATTTATGCCCAAATAAATTTGTTAGCCTCTAAGGTGCCACAAGGACTCCTCGTTGTTTTAATCTGGTAATGGGTTGTTTGCTCCAGAGTCTCTCTCCTCCCAAAAGCTAGTCTGTGGTTCCCTGCTTCATCATAGTCTTACTCTAGTTCTTCCCATATCTCAAGGTTTATACAACATGCCACAGCACTGGGTACAATCTCAGTTTGTATGAAATGAAATTCAACATTCATGGATGTAGGAGTGCTCATTATAGAATTCTGACTAATTTAACATCTCTTGTCAGCTTCAGATAAGGTATGTTGCTGGTGAGATGCCTTACAAGCGTCTTCCTACTGAAGTGCATTTGAACTCAGTATTTGAGGGTAGGTTAAGTCTTTGCTAAGCAAGGATTTACCCTGGCTTCACAGAAGGCTTTTCCATTATGATTTCAGTTTAAGAAGTTCATATTTCACTCAAAATCAGCAGAGAATTCTCTTCAACCTTCCATATTTGGCTGAAAATACTCTCTTGTAGCCACTTAAGAATGATGATAATACACAGCCAAGTGTAAAACCTTGGCTGTTCTGTGCAGCGCCAGTAGAAACTTCTGGAACTACAGCTGATGTGACTGGCTCCAGGAGTGTCACCCTAGTGTAGGGCATGGCTGGGGATTCACTACACCCCTCCAAAAGTGCGTGTAAAGGTGACCTTTGCCCTGCCCTATTTGGACATGCTGTGACCCATGCTGTTCAGCAGCCTAGCTTTGATCAGCTTAGAGGATATGCCAGCTCGCTGCCTGCCTGTGACAACAACTTCACTGAGAAGATTCCCCAGAGCTGCCTTACGTGGGATTTGCAGCCACGCTATACCTGCATAACTGGCTTGGTATGCAACACTTACATTTTCTCATTTACTCCGGACAGTTCTAGTACCATGCAGCACAGGAGCGTTACCAGTAACCACTGAATAATACAAGGCTTAGTGTATTTGATCTTATATCCCTCTGGTGGCTGGCCTGAGGCACTACAACCGTACAGTTTACTGTCAGACAGAGGAGTTCATCTTTAGATGAAGTGTAGAGACCAGTGTCTGTTGCCGAAGGTTCCAGGTTCAGTCCCCACAGATGGCCTTTGTGTTTATATGTGAGTGTAGATTTATTTTATAACAAAGGAATTCCATTGATGACAATTGTCTGTGTTTGTAACTTACTAATTCATTACAACAAAGAGTTCTGTGGCACCTTATAGACTAACAGACATATTAGCTTTCGTGGGTGATGAAGTGGGTATTCACCCATGAAAGCTTATGCTTCAATACATCTGTTAGTCTATAAGGTGCCACAGGACTCTTAGTCTGGATCTGTAAAAAAGCAACAAATATGGCTACCCCTCTGATACTTAATTAATTACAATGACACTAGCATATCAGCCTGTCTCCGGGGAGGAGGTCTCCAGGAACCAGGGACCCCTGCAGATGAAAGTTTGGTAACATTGTCTGAACCAGCTGTTGCTGCATGTTCATTAATCTACTTAATGAATGCACAGTGTTTGCAGTTGTGTGAGATCATGGTAGAGAGTCAAGGTGGGTGAGGTAATATCTCTTATTGGACCAACTTCTGTTTGGTGAGATAGACAAGCTTTCAAGCTTACATAGAGCTCTTCTTCAGGCCTAGGATATGTACCCAGACTTGTCTACATTTGAAATGCGAAACAGGCACAACTGCGCTTCAGGGTAGACACTACCTACGCCAATGGGAGGGATTCTCCCGTTGGTATAGGTACTCCACCTCCCCGAGAGGTGGTGGCTACATCAATGGAAGAATTCTTCCACTGACATAGTGCTGTCTATACAGGGACTTAGGTTGGCTTAACTATCCTGCTACCGACTGACATAGTTAAACTGACCTAATTTCCTAGTGTAGACCAGGCCTCAGTGTCACATCTAAATACCTGGTGGAACAGATTGTTTATCATACATAGTTAAAACATATTTCAAAGGACCATTCAAGGTGAAGTGATCCATTAACACCTCTCCAGTCCTAGGGAGAAAAGAAGGGGGGGGAGTGCTGGCAGGGGATTAAGTGTGGGTTATAGATTTTTTTTTAATAGTAAGCCATAAATCCAGCGTCTCTGTTCAGTCCATGATTTTCAGGGTCTAGCAGAGTTATGAATTTAAGCGCCGAGGTTCATGTTTTGAAGGTGGTGTGTAGATTTCCTTTGCGGATGGGGACTGAGAGGTTAGATATAGAATGACTGCTTTATGAAAAGTATTCACCCACAGGTGACACGGTGTTCTCTCTGTGAGTTCATTCAATAGTATAGTGATTATCTTGTTTCCCCCACATAGTTATCAGGGCATTTCATGCAACGGATGAGGCACACCACATGTTGTGACAGGCATGTGTAGGATCCATGCATGTTGAGATGTGTTGTGGGGCTGTTGGTCATTGTAGCAATGGAGATGTGGCTACAGGTTTTGCATCTTTTGTTCTGGCAATCCAGGTAGTTATGCGTGCAGATGACCAGACAACTGACCAGGTTAGTTTGATTAGCCATGTGTGATTAACTGACCTATTAGGCTTTGGTCCAAATGGAGGTGATGAGGAGCTGCATCAATCCAAAGCTGTGTCTTCACTGCCATGATCTACACTTGAATAAACTCCTCTCAAGTGAGCCTTGCTTGAATGAGTGTAGCCATATTGCTAAATAATACTGGAGAGGTACAGAGATTGGAGTTCTGCACAGAGCAACTGGGTTAGCAACTGATGAGCTATGCCAGCTTGAACTATAGCCTGTATCCAAGATGGGCCAGCCAACTCAAGTTAAAAGCTCCAAACACTTGAATTAAGGGTTTTTGTGTGTGGATAGTACTCAGAGGGCAACACTAGAGTTATAACTTGAGTTAACTTCTGCAGTGAAGACATGAGCTCTGGGAGACCCTGTATTACACCCATTCAGTGCAGCATATTCCCCACTGTGCTCCAGACCCCCTCCATAGGGTTTCCCCTGTGGAGTTCTGTGAACTTTGAAGAAGTCCCTGCAAACCACTGAGTCTAGATATTGCAACTGTGACACAACTGTGCATGAGGCATAGAGTGATGGAGGACTCCTTGTGTACTTTCTCTACCCACCCACACACACCCAGGTAGGAGCCAGTCACAATATTGCCTTTGGTGTGCACATTTTTAGGTTTTGAATTTCTGGCCAAAAGAAACTTTCCAAAGGCAGTCCACATCTTTTCATGTATTTATACCTGCTCCTGTATTTTCCACTCCTTGCATCTGATGAAGTGGGTTCTAGCCCAGGGAAGCTTATGCCCAAATAAATTTGTTAGCCTCTACGGTGCCACAAGGACTCCTCATTGTTTTTGCTGATACAGACTAACATGGCTACCACTCTGAAACCTTTCCTAAGGTTATTCATCACAGGACATTTGTGTTAAGACTGGGAATAGAGCCCAGTTTTTATGAATCCCTGTGTGCTGTATTCACACAACTATCCTTCCTTTGTGTAGCAAATCTATCTATTCCTCCATCTTTCCTAAAATACAGTGCTAAGTTTTTACAGCCTCAGCATAGTCTGGTCTAATGGTTTCCCTCCTATTTTCCTCTTACCTTTGCTCAGACAATTATTGAAAGAAGTTTGATTAGAACATTGTATGCAGAAAGTCATGCCATTATCTGTTTTATTTACATTATTCTGAGAACCATTAAAGTGGCAGTTATTTAATCAATAGAACATTAACTTCAGTTTCAAGTGACCTTTCAGAGGAAAACAGAGGTTGTGGCAACTTTATGCCTACAGTTCGGTGCAACATTTACAGTATATTATGTTTTTGGCTGCATAAGCTGTTACTTTTTTCCTTTGTTTTCTTATTCGTATTTTACCCACAGAGTTAATGATTCCCACAGATTATGATACATGTTCATGATTACTTATGATATTTTGAATGGTCAAGTATCATCAGTGTTATATAGTGGTTCTTACCCATTTTAGGGCTTGATCCTACAAAGGGTCATTTTCTGATCTTTATGGTGGCCCTTGCTGTTTGTTTCATCTAGACCAGCTCTTAAAAATGTTCAAGAAGACACTACTCCCAGCTGACACTGAGTAACTGAAAATCCTAAAATTGGCCTCTACATACCTCAGTTGTATTCCTGGCACTGCACTTCAGTAACCACAAGCTGGCTAAATACTCTTTCTCACCATCATCCATTACCCCCACATTCCCTCCTATTCACCAATGCTCAGCTGTGTTTTGATTAGAGCTATTCTCATAGTGCTCAGCATCATGAACATGTCCCTGCGTGGGCCTGTTCAATGGGACTTTTACCACCGACTTTAATGGCAACAGGAATGAGTCCAGTTTTACAATAGTGTCTCTGCACAGGTGCCAAGCAAACACTGAGCATCCAGTTCTGGCACTTTGGTTTTGTGCACTTCTTTGACAGTGCTCAACAGCCTGGTGGATCGAGTCCTTAATTGTTTAGTGTCTGTCGAGTTCTCAGTTATAACAGCTCCTAAACTGACAATATAATTACATTTAAACTCTACAAATATTATCTAGTTTTCACCAAACATATAACATGAAATTCTATAACATTAATATTAAAAAAAAAATCCTGTTGCTTAACTAGAACTTTAAACAAAATGATTTTTCAATTCCATTTTCAAATAGGTATGTAGATAGAGAGATTCTGTTTGCAATGTCAGGATTTCACTAATTTATTGGATTAGTAAAGGTTTATTACATTTTTGTGCCTGCATGCACTCAATCAAGTAAAAGTTGTAATAAATGAAAGTTCGAAGGTAAAATTTTATTGCTGTGCACGAAAGGAGAAAAAATAAATTAGAGTAATGTAATCATGCTCATATATATAGTATGAATTTTGAACACTGTCTATTAGAAAGTTTGTCAGAATATGCTTAGCTTTGAAAATATAGATTAACACTGAAGGTTTTAATATTGTTCCTTACTTATTTCCTGAGTGTGTAAGTGTGAAATATCTCCTGCCGAAAGCAGTTGTCATAAAATGACACTTCCCCATTTTAATAACTGAATAATCAGAATGGAATTTTTTTCTAAGTTACAGAGAGATTATTGCTTTTTTCCTGTGTGAAATTTTTAGTGGTAGGAAACCAAATTTTATCAGATATCCTCCAGTTTTACTGTTTTACTTCTTATTTTTGAAAAGTGTGTCCAAATACTGCCTGACAAGCTTGACACTTTAGGGAGTTTGAATAGAGGGGGTTTTCTTCTGATTCCATTTGCCGATTCTGTGTTTTCCTTTAATCTAGTAGCAAAGTTAGAGTGGTAGTTCACCAACACCAGGGGGAAAAAAACCCTGTACAGAGACTGACTAGTTAGTTTCTAGACCATTTACAATTCAGACATTTTTAATTTTTATTTGGAACCTACACAAATATAGTAAAAGGCCCGTGTGGCATGGAGGCTTGGATAAGAAGGTTATCTACCGGTGTGTGCCATTCAGGCTTAGCAATTTACACATAGACCTGTAACACTAACCTTAGCTTGTGCCTAAGATAGTTAATTACAGGTTGGTGCAATAATGACATCAGAGGGAATACCCGCTCTCTTGTTTGCTATTCCACCCCTTGTTATTATCCTTGCTTCTTCTGTTGCTGCTGTATGAGCAGAACTTCATGGTTTAGGGTGGCATTAGTAAGAGCAGAGCCACCCCGCCCTTCACAGTCTAGTTTGCATATTTTAGTCCTGTTGGTTGACAGGAAATTTGTCAGTGGTTGTCAAACATATATGCACGCTAAATGTTTTATGTGACTGGATTACTGGCTGTTTGCTTATAAAGGGCCAAATCCTGGCTCTTCCTGCATGCTGGAGTAAGGGGACATCAGGGATCCCCGTAGTCCCTTGAGCTGGGGCTCCATGCTGCCACTTCCTGTGTGCAACGATAAACAGATTTCACAGACTTGCGATGTTCCTGCTCATGCAGGTGGCTGAGGATTGGGCAGAGCCTTGATTCTACCCACTCCAAAGCACCCAGAAGTGTATGCCCCCTGATGTGTCAACATAACTACATTGTGACAAGCATACACCCAGTGCAGCATACTCTCCTCCTTGGAGCAACAAGGAACCTAAGAGGAAGACTGTACATCGTCACATTACAATCTTCTTCCTTATCTAAAGGCTGATGATGATAATGTACATTGAGAGATGTTTGCACCTGCCATTGATATCCATGATACCAATGAGGTGTAATGAGGGTAGTATGCATGGATAAAGAGCACACTACAATCCTTATCATTTTTCTCTGGTAGTGTGTAGATCTGATATTCTTTATCTAATAATTACACCATCCATACTAGTTCATGCTCCTGCACTGCTTACTCAGTAAAATTTCCTGTTGAAGTCAATGAGCGTTTTGCATGACAATGAAGTACAGGAGCAGCTGCCAGATATTATATTTCTCTGGCTGTGAAACACCTCAGTCTCTAAATAAAGGGGATGATAGAATGACAGAATTTTTTAAAGAACAAAATTAATTTTAAATCTTTTTAACCATTTCGATTAATAAAATAACTTGAAACTTTTCTAAATGAACAGTCTCCATTATAGACTATCCTAAATTATTCCTTTCAGTATACATTCTTTTATAGATACCATCATAGCTGAGTTGTGGGTAGGATTAGACTGTTGTTTCAGTATTACCAGTGGACCAGTTATAGAAGATGGAGCAGCTTAGATATTTAATATTCTTTAACTGTCTCCAAAGGAATCATTCACTACAGGCTATACATGTAGACATAATTATTAATGATGTAATTAAATTTCCAGCCTCAAAGGCAAAATGGAAGCATACTGAAAATGTAACATTTATATTGTGCTGTATAGGTTGTTTGATTCCCCCCTTTTGTTTAATATTTAATCTATGCCAAATATAGTAGAAATTAAACACTTTCGTGCCTCTAAAATTGGGGATTTGTCTTCATTAGGAAAATGTGTTGAGGCTATGTCAGTGTGTGTTAGCTAATTGTAACTTAGACCAACTTAAAATTGCCTAGTCATCCTGACTGATATTTTGGTACTTGGCAAAACTTGAACTTCCCCATAGATTTTACTCGTTAACCCAAGATCACAGTTTCATTTGTATCTCTTTTTCTGGGAATAGATTTCAGTCATTCTTTCGGACTCCTAACCGGTGACCATTCTCACTTACTGCTTACATTTCTTTTTTCTTTGAGGCTGTTTTGAAGCTAAATAAATGCAATGGCACTGAATTATGGTGCCTCAATATTACTTCATTCTTTACATCATCTTACCTCATCTTCAATTTTAATCTGTATTTTGTGCAGTTGAAGAGAGACATGATGGAAGAAGAAAACAAATACATAATCTACCTCTGAATTCAGTCCTTCCACTGCAGAACATTTCCTGGCAGGTGCTGCATGTCCAATAGGAAACTCTCAGAATCTTGTTGCAGGATTAGGTCCCAAGGTGACAAAAAAAATATAATGCATTTTGTGTCAGTTGCTTCTAAATCAGCTCTGTTTTGAGCAGGAGGCATAAATCTAATTTTATTTGCTTCTTTTATTTTGATCCTCTTTTTTAGTACAAACTCAGTTGCAGGCTTTGAGTGGGATGTATTTCAGAGAGTCCAGATATTTATAATTATTTATCATCATTAGCATTCAGCATTAGTATCTGAAAACAAGAGTTTTGCCAACACGCATTAAAGCTGTTTGTGCAAATCTGTTCTTTATAAGTGGGTCAGTTTCTGATGCTAATTACAGCTTCCTCTTTGGGGCATTCATTTATGAGTAAAAATGATAGAATCATAGAATCGTAGGACTGGAAGAAGTCTTCTAGTCCAGCCCCTTCACTCAAGGCAGGACTAAGTATTATTTAGTTGTTTTGAACGGTCTGATTTATCCAAGTAAAGGCATGGTGTATGCAAATTTTAAGTTTTCTGGTTAGAGACAGGAGTCCCAGTTGCTTATGGTGGTTATGTTTCATCAAAGAAATGGCAAACTGCTAAGTTTCATTTGTGGTTCATATTTGGGGGGTTGAATGGTACTTAGGCCCTGTGCAAAGCTATCCATCGAGTCTGTGTCATTGTGTAACCCACACACCTTCTGGGTGTGGTGTTCTGTCCCATCGAGTGGCACTGAGACACTTAGAGAGAGTTAAATTTGTCTGCTTTACAGCCTTAGCTAGCAGCCAGTTGGCTTTTAGCTCATGTGGTAGAGGCTCATGCACTAAGCTGCACAGGTCTCTGGTTCAATCCCACCCACAAATGATGGGGATCTGTCGGCATTACAGTTGCACAGGATCTTTGGTTATTACACTACTCCCTCTGATAATCACAGCCAGGCAGTGAGCATGAATGGCATCTTCACACTTTTCTATACACACAGGCTTTCAGTTAGACTGATTTTCATTCTTTTCATTGAGAACTAAAGAAGAAAGAACAAAAGTAAAGTATCTGTGAGAGAGCATGTACCACAATGTGGATCTTTCTAACACTTTGTAGCCGTGAGGACCAAGATGGTATCTGAATTCTGCATACAGGGAGGGTACTTAGACACTTAAAGATGTAGTCCACTGATAATAAAAAGCACTATTGTCACTATTTATTATTTGCAATAATGCTCAAAAGCCACAGCCAGAACAGGGACTCCTTCGGTCTCTACCCGGGAAACTTAAAATTTGCATGTACCATGTCTTTAGTTGGGTAAAGCAGCCCACTCACAGCCATTATTTTCTGTTAAATATTCAAGAATATACCTCTTCAAAGCACACAATACTTTAGTGGATCCAGTTTGTCCATATAAAAGTTTCCTACATAAATTTTATGTTGATTAACATTTTAAACAAAGCAATATAGAGAAGAAAATAGAAGTACACCTGTTTCAGTTAGACTACTGTGGCACTCTCAACAACAAAACTTAATCATAATCAGATTTGATCAACCCACCTGCATAAATTCCACAATTTATATCAAGCAGGAGCAGTTGTAGAAAAAGAAAAGCTCTAAAGACAGAGGGAAAAGAAATAGAACCTAATAAGGATAATATTAGTACTTACAGGGTGCTTTACATTTTCAAATTGATATGCAATGTTAACTAATTATTAGGAGCAACTACCTAAGCTTACATACTTTTCTCCAAGAATACAATCATCTTCATTTTGTTTTCAGATGCACCTGAGGAGTTGTGTATGCATACTGCAAGCCAGAATTAGTCCCTTTGTTTTCACTCCCAAGAGCAGCATGTACATGAATACCAAATTATTTAAGCACCTGGCTGTGTTTGAGCCTAACAATAAATATATAGGGGCCAGCTACTAATAAATAAGCATTTTTCAGGTAACATAGGTAATGCAGTTTCATCATTTTCAGTCATTTTTTTAACCTTGAGACTAGTGATAATTTTGTAATATTGTTTCATGTCCACCGCCCCCTATTTATGGAAGGTCATTCCCAAACTAGTTTGCTCTGCATTCAAATCTCTCCCAAAGGCCCATTTTTATTGTGCTGTACAGAAGAAATTAGTCAACAGGACATTTTCTCATATATACTTATTTAAATGAAGGCAGAAAAATAAATCTTGTTCCACCATACTGTGCACATGCCTTTGCTGAATAGCTGTGTGATCTTACTGGTATTAACACAGTCCTTCTCCCTCATTAGTACATTGCTATTTTGTTGTCTTGTTTGAAAATAGACTGTCGGCTCGTTAGGGCTTGTGTGACACTTACCTGTAGTGGGAAGTGCTTGGCATGCTTTTGGACACTTCAAAAAAGTAAATAATTTAGAAATAAATATTAATAATTATTCCACTAAACCCCAAAGAATGAGACCTGAAAGGATGGTATTTTAAACATACCAAGGACTGTGGAAAACAAATCTCACACCAACATTTTATGCGTTTTCCTCTGTAGACTTTGTCCCCCTTGTGGATATGAACGAAGGGCCCAGCTTTTTAACACTTTTGTCCACAGAGAAAATGTTTGTGTGACACTGAGCCAGTGAGGATTAAGTAATCAGCAGGCTGGGTGACCTGGAAGCAACCCTTAGGGATATATTAGAAGAGTATTGAAATTATAAACAGGACCATCCTTGTAGATAGTTATGAAAGCCATGTTAAATAGACTAGAATCTTTAATATGTAGGTCTGTATTATTAGAGAATCAAGAGTAGATACTAATTGTATTTGTCTGTGTTTATCTTGTTAGATGTTTAACAATGTGATCTAATTAGCTTGTAGATGCTAAACTTTTGTGCCTGTCTTCAATGATTCATTACAGTATTCTATTGATTCAGCACTCAAAAGGGGATATTATCATTTAGATGGGACGTGGTATAATATTATTGTCCTCATTTTTCTTTGACTCTTGTAATTTTACATAGTAAACTATCTGTGGACTGTTTTAGTAATTTGGATGACTTAAATGTACTGTCTGAGAAAGGACCCATTGAATAGAGATCAAACTGTCGGCTTGCTTTCATCAAAGTCCAGGTGGTAGGATTACCTGTCAACATCCGACTTGCTTCAGCTTATAAAGGAAGCCCTGGGCCTGACCCTTTTTATTTCAGATCTGCTTAAACTTTGACAGGGAAAGTCTAAGCCCACAAGATTTAGGTCTCCAAGCTTACTCTGGATCCACCCTGGAATTCTCATGGAAGAATTTGAACAAACTCTGCACACGGACTGTCTATTCGACTATAACTTTTTAAATTGACTCTAAAAGGACTTTTACAAATCAGCAGCCTTGCCATCTCTGCTATGAAACTGACCTAAGAACTTGACTCATATCTGTATGTATATCTTTTAACCATAGCAACTCTATTTTTCTTGATAAATCTTAGATTTAGTTAATAGGGATTGGCTGTAAATGTGTATTTGGGTGAGATCTGAAATATTCATTGACCCGGTGGGCCATATGTTTGATTTCTTGGGATTGGTAGAACTTTCTATATGGTTAATGAGATTTTTAGTAACCTCTCACTATATTGGACTTGGCTGTCTAGGTGGGAGCCAAAGGTTGGATTGCTTAAAAGGGACTGTATTTTAGCTTCTTGGTAACCAATATGGTATTACTGAGTTTTGTTACTGGCTTGATGAATCTAATTATAGAATAAACCACCTGTTTTGAGGATTGTCTGCTCTATTCCTTGCAGTTTGCCCTGAATAAGCATTCTCAGTGTGGGCTCCCGGGCATCCCAGTCACAGTTCATTTTTACTTCAGAAAGGGCATTGTAAACTTTTTTTGGTGATTCATTTGCTGCTACCTTGCGCTGATGCACTAAATTAAATACTACAGACCATAACCTTCTCTTTGATTACCCAGCACAGTTGTTGAGGGTGAATGACCTAAGTTGCATGAGGGGGATGAACAGAGAAGAAAAACAGCTGCACCTATATTCCCTACACTGCAAAGCCATTTGTGCCTAGACACTAATGCGGCAATTATGTTGGAGCCCACTTGTGCACAGCTGAGGGGGCATAGGCAGGGAGAGTGGGGTAGGTATTAGGGAGATTGCTTTTCATATTTTACTGTGATTATCCATTTCTAGACACATTTTTCTTCTTGTTTTTTCTCTTTGGGCATCTCTACAATATCCACAATTCAAACTATGGGGGTGTGAATAGCAGTGTACACCAAAGTGCTGCACTCTAACATCTCCAAGTGCAAACTAGAAGGTTCCTAGTTATCACTAATGTAATCCCGTTGAAAAGGACTACACTAGGAACCTTTTCATTTGCCCCCGGAGGGTCCACATGGGGGAGTTACAAAATTGCTCTTTGGTGTGCACTACTATTCACACCCATATGCTGTGCGTGACAGTGTAGACATATCCTTAGTCCCTTGCTTTTTCACACTCTCCTCAGTAGTTTTTAGTTCTCATTTGCTTATTCTCCCGATCCTTTACTTTTCTTTTTTCCATTTTCGATTTTCGCCCCTAATCTTATTTGTTTTTTCATTCTTTCTTTCTATTACTGGTCCCTGATAATAGTGATGGACCATTGCAATTAGACTTATTCCACACACTGCTGCCTTCCGTGACAAACTGACAATACTTTTCACAGAGGTTCTTATCTGTTGACTGGCATTAGAAAAAGTCAACCAATAGGTAAGAATTTCTGTGAAGTGATATTGGCCTTCCAGTTTGAGAGGTAGTGTGAGCAATAAAACTTAGCTCAGAAATCCGCTGGTGTGTTCGTCTAAATTTGGTGTTGCCACATGAAAAAATTCATGCATTGTTATTATGAGCTGAATATATCCAAAATTGCCTACATCCAATCTTTTATTGCTACATTTTTATTGTTATTGCTTTTAAATTTAATATTTCCACTAACTGATAAATGGCTAGGCCAAGATTTTGCCAGCAAACTGCTTTTCCCTGAAGGAGATAGGCAATTGCTGTTAGTGAACTGGCATAAAGTCACTATGAATTTTTCAGAATTTACTACTGTCTGCTGACATTTTCCTCTGTAATAGGCAAACATTTAATCAAAGTTTATTGGCATTCTTTTCTGAGATTCAAACGGGACATAACATTTTATGATATGCAGAGTATTTTAGAAGACTCATTATTTTCAGTGGAAAATTCGAAGTGATACAAGGATAACTATTGATGGAGAACTGGTAATTGTCATTAAAATATGCAACTTTTTTTGCAGGAGTCATTTTTCCTTTTTTTCAGGTACAGCTGAAAAACTATAAAGGGTGGAATTACCTCCGGTGCAGAGGGCCAGCACACAGCTGAGCACCACTATAAGATGGAGTGGGGTTCAATTTTATGACTCTGCCAAGGTGCCAGTTAAATGTTGAAGCTGAAATCTAACAAATTAGATTTGCCAATTTGATAAGTGTTATAGCCCACATAGGTATATCTCCTAAGTTCCATTCCTATCTCCTAGAGCTGGAAGGGACCTCCAAGGGTCATTGAGTCTAGCCCCCTGCCTTCACTAGCTGAACCAAGTACTAATTTTTGCCCCAGATCCCTAAGTGGCCCCCTCAAGGATTGAGCTCACAACCCTGGGTTTAGCAGGCCAATGCTCAAACCACTGAGCTATTAGGAAAAACCCTTTTATAGATACCAGGGAGTGTTAGCTTATTATTTTTAATGCTAGTTTCTTAGTGTAACTTTTACCTTGGACAGTATGCTCAAACCAGGATGCTTGGTGCTCTTAACCATTCAAAACATATATTAATTCACCCAGAACCACCTGGTCCAAGGATCAGCAACCTTTGGCACACAGGCCATCAGGGAAATCCGCTGATGGGCCGGGATGATTTGTTTACCTGCAACGTCCATGAAGTTCGGCCGATCGCAGCTCCCACTGGCCGCGGTTTGCCATTCCAGGCCAATGGGAGCTGTGGGAAGTGGTGTGGGCCGAAGGATGTGCTGTCTGCTGCTTCCTGCAGCCCCAATTGGCCTGGAACGGCAAGCTGTGGCCAGTGGGAGCTGCGATTGGCCAAACCTGTTGATGCTGCAGGAAAACAAACCGTCCCGGCCCGCCAGTGGATTTCCCTGACGGGCCGCATGCCAAAGGTTGCCGATCCCTGACCTAGTCATACAACAACAGTTTTTCAATCAAATGTAGATCTAGTGAACATTCTAGGCATGTACTGAATACAAAGTACCCGTATTTTTCCATGTATAAGACGCCCCCATGTATAAGACGCCCCCACTTTTCTAACCCCAAATTCAGGTTTTTGTTTTTTTTTCTCCCCTGCTTTGCCGCTCCGGCCATGCCCCAGGTTTTTTTGTTTTGTTTTCTTTTCCCTCCAGCCGCACTGCAGCTGTCCCCCCCGACTTTGCTGCTCAGGCCCAGGAAGAGGACGCGGAGGTAGGGGTAGAGGGAAGGAGGAGGGCCGTGCGCCCGGCTGGTCTCCGGCGGCAGCCCTGCCCGGCTCCTGCCGCGTCCCTCCCCGGCCGCGCGACTCCTGCCGCCCGGCTCCCCGGCTCCCGGCTCCCGCGTCCCCAGCCGCCCGGCTCCCGCGTCCCCAGCCGCCCGGCTCCCGTGTCCCGGCTCCCGCGTCCCCAGCCGCCCGGCTCCTCGGTCCCCAGCCGCGCTGTGCCCGGACCGCACTACGGGCCGGGCAGCCGGGAGGCGGGAGCCAGGCGGCTGGGGAGGCGAGCCGCCGGCTCCCGGTCCCCAGCCGCCCGGCTCCCCGTGTCCCCGGCTCCCTCGGTCCCCAGCCGCCCGGCTCCCCGGCTCCCCAGCCGCCTGGCTCCCCATGTCCCCGGCGCCCTCGGGCCCCAGCCGCCCGGCTCCCGCGTCCCCAGCCGCAGCAGTGCCCGGACCGCACTACCGGGCCGGGCAGCTGGGGACGCGGGAGCCGGGAGCGGGCGGCTGAGCGCCCGGCTCCAGCGTCCCGGTCGCCCGGCTCCGGTAGTGCGGTCCGGGCACTGCGGCGGCCGCGACCCCACCTACCTGGATGCCCGGCTCCGGACACTGCCCGGATTGATTGTAGCGCCACCAGCCACGTGCAGGCAGCGCGGTAAGGGGGCAGGGAGGGGGTGTTGGAGAGAGGGCAGGGGAGTTCCGGGGTGGGGGGGGTGGATAGGGGTTGGGGGGGTCAGAGGGCAGGGAACAGGAGGCTTACTTCCGTGTATAAGACTACCCTCAATTTTTAGGCTAAGGATTTTAGGAAAAAGTATAGTCTTATACACGGAAAAATATGGTACATGTGCATTCATGTAAGCAATTAACATAGACCTGTCTTGGAACCCAGCAACTAACCAAGGAACAATACAAATCACCAAGAATCCTTATTACATTTCATTATAACCGCCAGTTATCAATTCTTTGGTGCTTCTAATACATTTAGCATACTTCCAGTCCTTCTCCAAGGAGGAAGGATGTATTTGTCTTAAAGGTACTTCTAGGAGCTTGGTCCCTCCTATTTGAATGGTTTGGTATGAACAGGACAAATTTTAAATATCAAAAGCAATTGCTTAAATTATTGTTTAGATCTCTTAGGCCAATTTTCTTGGGCTTACAAAGGAGACCATGCTTATAGCATTTGTTAAAATCCAAACTGTAGTTACCTGAGGACTCATTAATAAGAGTGTAGACTCAATAAGATAACTGTCATTTGTTTGTATTAAAGAATAGAAAGAGAAATATAATCTTTGACACGATATCTCACTGCTGCTGCTTAGTCCTGTTAACCTGGGAAGACGGGGAGAGCTGTTCATCAATGTTATCCGCATGTTCAATAGCACTTCTAGATTCTGCAGCTTATTTGTCTGTTCAGTCAACTCTAAGATCCACACAGTGACCTTAGGCTTCTATATCCTGTTTTGCTGAAGAATGGCAATCCTCTTTATTTTGTTTTGGACACTTTCCAAATTACTCTCAGCTGTCAGTATTCTTAGGCCTTGTCTACACTACGGCGGGAGATCGATCTAAGTTAAGCAACTTCAGCTATGTGAATAACGTAGCTGAAATTGATGTACTTAGATCTACTAACTGTAGGGTAACACTATGCTGTTTCGATGGGAGACTCTTGTTGACTCCTCTTGCGCTTCTCATTCAGGTGGAGTATAGGAGTTGACGGGAGAGTGATCTGCGGTTGATTTAAAATTACTTAGACAAGTTAGATATCTTCAAATCACCAGGGCCTGATGAAATGCATCATAGAATACTCAAGACGCTGACTGAGGCGATATCTGAGCCATTAGCAATTACCTTTGAAAAGTCATGGAAGACGGGAGACATTCCAGATGACTGGAAAAGGACAAATATAGTGCCCATCTATAAAAAGGGAAATAAGGACAACCCGGGGAATTATAGACCAGTCAGCTTAACTTCTGTACCCAGAAAGATAATGGAGCAAATAATTAAGCAATCAATTTGCAAACACCTAGAAGATAATGAGGTGATAAATAACAGTCAGCATGGATTTGTCAAGAATAAATAGTGTCAAAACCAACCTGATAGCTTTCTTTGACAGGGTTGCAAGCCTTATGGATGCGGGGAAGCAGTAGATGTGGTATATCTTGACTTTAGTAAGGCTTTTGATACTGTCTCACATGACCTTCTCATAAACAAATGGGAAATGCAACCTAGATGGAGCTACTATAAGGTGAGTGCAAAACTGGTTGAAAAATCGTTTCCAGAAAGTAGTTATCAGAAGTTCAGTCATGCTGGAAGGGCATAATGAGTGGGGTCCTGCAGGGATTGGTTCTGGGTCTGGTTCTGTTCAATATCTTCATCAATGATTTAGATAATGGCATAGAGAGTACACTTATAAAGTTTGTGGATGATACCAAGCTAGGAGGAGTTGCAAGTGCTTTGGAGGATAAGATTAAAATTCAAAACGATCTGGACAAACTGGAGAAATGGTCTGAAGTAAATAGGATGAAATTTAATAAGGACAAATACAAAATACCCCACTTAGGAAGGAACAATCAGCTGCACACATACAAAATGGGAAATGACTGCCTAGGATGGAGTACTGCGGAAAGGGATCTGGGGGTCATAGTGGATCACAAGCTAAATATGAGTCAACAGTGTAACACTGTTGCAAAAAAAGCAAACATCATTCTGGGATGTATTAGCAGGAGTATTTGTAAGCAGGATATGAGAAATAATTCTTCTACTCTACTCCGTGCTGATTAGGCCTCAATTGGAGTATTGTGTCCAGTTCTGTGCGCCACATTTCAGGAAAGATGTGGACAAATTGGAGAAAGTCCAGAGAAGAGCAACAAAAATGATTAAAGGTCTAGAATAGGGGTCGGCAACCTTTCAGAAGTGGTGTGCTGGGTCTTCATTTATTCACTTTAATTTAAGGTTTTGCGTGCTGGTAATACGTTTTAATGTTTTTTAGAAGGTCTCTCTTTATAAGTTTATACATTATATAACTAAACGAGTGTTGTATTCTAAAATAAACAAGGTTTTCAAAATGTTTAAGAAGCTTCGTTAAAAATTAAATTAAAATGTTGATCTTATGCCGCTGGCCCACTCAGCCCGCTGCTGTTCTGTGGTTCTGTTCACCTAGGCTGGCAGCGGGCTGAGCGGGGCCTGCAGCTGGGACCCCGGCAAGGGTCCGGCAGCCAGAACCCCAGACTGGCAGCAGTCTGTGCAGGGCCGGCGGCTGGGACCCCAGACCGGCAGTGGGCTGAGCGGCTCAGCCCACTGCCACTCAGGGGTTCCATCCGCCGGCTTCTGCCAGCTGGGATCCCGGCTGCCGGACCCGCTCAGCCCGCTGCCAGTCTGGCGTCCTGGCCCTGCCCACATACAGTGGGTACCTACCTTCTCCCTGGTTCTGGCCCATTCTCTTCCTCTCTCTGCACTGAGCACAGGGCTGGGGGTGAAGGGTCTGGCCAGGAGCTAGAATGAGGGAGGTGACTCAGGGTTGGGGCAGGAGGTTTGGGTGTGGGGCACTTACCTGGGCAGCTCCCATTTGGTGCAAGGGGTGCAGGTGGGAATGTGGGTGTATGTGTGTGCAGGAGCCAGGGCTGGCTCGAGGGGTTTTGCCACCCAAAGCAGCCAAAAAAAAAAAAAAAAAAGCTGCGATCGCGATCTGCGGCAATTCAGCGGGAGGTCCTTTGCTCCGAGCGGGAGTGAGGGACCCTCCACTGAATTGCCGCCAAATAACTGGATGTGCCACCCCTCTCTGAAGTGGCCGCCCCAAGTGCCTGTCCAACTCACCCTGCTCCCAGTCCTCTGACTGCCCCCACCCCTTATCCAATGGTCCCAGACCCCTTACCATGAGGCTCCTAGTGGTGTGTTCTGCTCCACGCAGAGCCAGACACTGCCCCGTAGGAGCGTGAAGTCCTGGCCCCCAGAGCGCTGCGTGCTCGGCGGTGGCATGGCTCCAGGGGAGGAGGGAAGGCGGGGGAGAGGCCGGTGGCTTGATGTGCTCAGCCGGGCACTCCGGCCCGGGAGCGCGGACTCTGCGGCTTGCCGCACAGGGAGAGTGGGGCCATTTGCTCACCCCTGCATTACGGTTTGCCTGGGCACACCCCGTGCGCATGCCTATGCTTCTGCTCCCACGGGGGAAGCGGAGGGTGGAGAAGAGTGGGCCGGGCCAGGCTGGGCAGGATTTTTAATGGCATGCTGCTCCGGCAGGCAGCAGTGTGCCATTAAAAATTGGCTCGTGTCCCGTCTTTGGCACGCGTGTCATGGATTGCCGATCCCTGGTCTAGAAAATATGACCTATGAGGGAAGATTGGAAAAAATTGGGTTTCCTTAGTCTGAAGAAGAGAAGACTGAGATGGGACATAACAGTTTTCAAGTACATTAAAGGTTGTTACAAGGAGAAGGGAGAAAAATTGTTGTTCCATCTCTGAGGATAGGACAAGCAATGGGCTTAAATTGCAGCAAGAGCGGTTTAGGTTGGACAATAGGAAAAACTTCCTAACTGTCAGAGTGATTAAGCACTGGAATAAATTGCCTAGGGAGGTTGTGAAATCTCCATCATTGGAGATTTCTAAAAGCAGCTTGGACAAACACCTGTCAGAGATGGTCTATATAATACTTAAGTCCTGCCTTGAGTGCAGGGGACTGGACTAGATGACCTCTCAAGGTCCCTTCCAGTTCTGTGATTCTGTGATTTAGCAGGTCTTCACTAGACCCGCTAAACTGACTGCCAATGTATTGATCGCCACACGTTGATCCCCAGGTAAATGTAGACAAGCCCTAAGTTTCTCTGCTACTTCTGTTGATATCCAGTAGATGGCATGGGTCTATAACGAATTTCTTCAATTTGTTTCTTATCGGAAGCATTTTATGTTTGATTCATTTCCAAAATTGTTTTTCACTATTAGCCCAGATATGAATTGGAATTGCCCCCTCTTTTAAGCAATTTCTTCTACTATTTCAAAGTTATAACCTGTTAGGTGTATATCTTTCAATATTCTTTTTACTGTTGGTGTCATACAATTTATATCATTTCAGGAGTGTAACAATTCTTTAGAGAGAAACCAGACATCTGTGATAGTTCCTAGTCTGCACAGTCTCTCATCTTACTAGAGAGATTAGATATCTAGTAGCTTCTCTTTACATTTTTCAGGGCTTGTCCTGGGATATGCGACATTACATTGGAGGAACAAAGCAGATTATTCATATATAGAGATTTGTATTTCTGGGTCATAAGGCAGACAAATATACAATTTCTAATTTGGGATGAAATCTATATTGGGCATCTTGGGGTATTAGGGAGTTTGACCTCTGGAACTTTTAGTTTTATGGGTCACCAGCAAGCTATTCCTAGCTGGTTTAAACTTAATTTTTTCACAGTCATTTCTGTCTTTGTTAATGTATAGGAAACAAAAGAGCACTTAGCACAGGAAAAGGGGCAGTTATTCCTGTCTGTTGCCCAGTAGGGGTTCTCTTTTGCAAGATGGAGAGATGGAAGTTTTATCTACATGTAAATTATGGGAGTCTTTGGTTTGATGGACTAACAATAGTTGGAAGACTTCTTATCAATCAAAATTATGTACTTCAACGTACTTCAACTTCAGTTTAATTGATGTTCCCCAGGCGAGGATGTCACATCTGTAGTGATGGTGTGTACATTTGATTCTCATTGTCTTTGGCTCTGAGAGGAAGCTAAAGTTTTAGAATATGCATTGGGGTAATTGATGGTGTTCGTAGTTGCTACAGATAATTAAAAGGGCAGAAAGAGAACTGTAGCTGTTATCAATATATCTCCAAGGCATATTTGACAGTTATAGCGCTTACACCATTTATGTCCAACTGAAACTTTATTTTAAGAGGTGATCGGTAATTTTCTATTAAAACGACTTTTTGATGGAAAATGCAGTTTCTGCAGAATCTGAATTTCCACAGAAATATTTTAATTTTGCCATAGAAATAGATTTTCCATCAAGGAAATAAAAATGAAATATTTCATTTCAGGTTGATTCAACATGAAGTAGCATCTCCTTGTTGTTTCAGCAGTGCCTTATGGGAGCTGTGCTTTGGGTGCTTCATGCCCCTGCTCTGCTCTGTGGGTCTAGCTCCTTGACCAGACTACATTTGGACACGTGCATCATGGGAGATGTGGTCTGGCCAGGGAGCCAACCCGTAGGAACAATGAGGACATAAAAATGGTCTATCTTGCCCAGTATCCTGCCTTCTGACAGTGGCCGGTGCCAGGTGCTTCAGAGGGAATGAACAGAACAGGGATGTACCAGAACTACAACTCCCAGGAGGTACTGCAGCACCATAGGCAGATGCAGTTTAATGTTGAACTGACTCAAAATGAAACTTTTTGAGTCCGTTCAACAAACTGCAACAAATGTTTTGATTTGGGAATGTCAAAATATTTTAACCAAAAATGTCAAAACAAAATATTTAGACATTTCAGAACTGAAATTTTTCATTCTGTGTAAAATGTTAATATTTCAGATGGGGAAAAAAAATCAAAATATCGATTTCTTGTAGAATGTAGATTCAGATTTCCACTTAGCTCTAATTTTGAGTTATACATAAGTCACGTATAGTTAGGCATGGCAGAATTGGGGTTTTTTTTTTTAAATAATTTCAACTAATAAGATCAATGTTTATTTTTAGACATTTAAAAAAATTGTTTATTGATTTAAAAATGTCACAGTTGCGGGAAATTGTAGGAGGGTCACACAATGGGGAGGGGGTCATATAATAATTATTTAGTGCCAGGTAGACATTGAGATTCAAAAAGTTAAAAATTTGTAACCATTAAAACACAGTCAAATCACATATCAAAATTTACAAAGTAAATACCCTTAAATCAAATGTTAAGTGTCAAGCCGCATTTTCTTACTTTGCCTATCTGTATATTTTTTTTATTATCATCATTGAAAATATTTTTTCATCTGTTTGTGTGTATACAGTAAAATCACTCACATTTAACAATAAAGATCAAATCTTTCCAAGTCTATGTATTGTTCCTGTGCTACAACTCCATGCTGGGAATAATTTCACCTACAATTACTAGAAATGGGCCGCGCCACGCTGCAAAATTTACATCCAGAATTGGATTTCCCTAGATTTCAGGAGTGTTTGTTCAATTCTGTAATGACATTCAGCTCTGAAAACAGTGGCCAGATGCTTTTGTAATGCACATTTACCATCTATGGTTTTGACATTAGGCGATCCTTAAATTTTGTTTCAGATTACACTGGTCTACAATTTTTGAGAAGTCGTCTGCTTCAGAGATAAAATGTGCTATTATGTATTTTGATGTGCTGAATTCAAATATGACAATTAAAACAACTGATTGGCTACTGTTTCTAAGATATTTAAGTTTTTACATTTTATGTCTATGTATATTGTGTAGATAGTAGAGTTTTAATCATAAATTGTAAACCTAGGTCTTTTCATGTGTTTATGGTTGCTTTACATGATAATATTTCACCTGTCCTGTTTATGTAACACTTTAAAAATCAGCAAAAGGGTTATATAACTAAAATTTATTATGAAACAAAAGGCAAAAAACTGTTATGTACATAGTTTAGTCCTATTCAGTGTCTACTCGGCGCTTCTTGGCTTGTCTCTTGTTTTCATTAAATGGAGCATCTCTTGTCACTGTCCAACAATAGTCTGCAAGCATTGATGGGCTCCATTTGCCCTGATAGCGTTTCTCCATTGTTGCAATGTCCTGGTGAAATCGCTCGCCGTGCTCGTCGCTCACTGCTCCGCAGTTCAGTGGAAAAAAAACTAGATGAGAGTGCAAAAAATGTATCTTTAGTGACATGTTGCAACCAAGGCTTTTGTATGCCTTGAGGAGGTTTTCCACCAACAACCTGTAGTTGTCTGCCTTGTTGTTTCCGAGAAAATTTATTGCCACTAACTGGAAGGCTTTCCATGCTGTCTTTTTCCTTGCCACGCAGTGCATGTCAAATGCATCATCTTGAAGAAGTTCACGAATCTGAGGACCAACAAAGACACCTTCCTTTATCTTAGCTTCACTTAACCTTGGAAAATTTTCACGGAGGTACTTGAAAGCTTTGTTTTGTCAATGGCCTTGACAAAGTTCTTCATCAGACCCAGCTTGATGTGTAAGGGTGGTAACAAAATCTTCCTTGATTCAACAAGTGGTGGATGCTGAACACTTTTCCTCCCAGGCTCCAATGACTGTTGGAGTGGCCAATCTTTCTTGATGTAGTGGGAATCTCTTGCACGACTATCCCATTCGCAGAGAAAACAGCAGTACTTTGTGTATCCAGTCTGCAGACCAAGCAAGAGAGCAACAACCTTCAAATCACCTCAAAGTTGCCACTGATGTTGGTCTGGCGAAGATTTGTTGCACAAGTGTTGCAGCATATGTGTGGGGCCCACCTCTTGGCCTGATCTCCAATTTTGCAGCCAAAATAAAGGTGATAGGCTTTCTTAACCATAGTGGTTATACTGCGCTTTTGTGATGCAAAAGTCACTTCACCACAAACATAGCTGAAGTTATCTGCACTGTTCACACAAGTACGAGGCATCTCTGCTCACTTTGGCTAAACAGAAATGTGTCCCTTTGCAAAATCAAACACTGACAAATAAGAGAGCACGACACTGTATGATTTCTAGAGCTGATATAGGGCAATTTGTTCAGCAGAGTGATGTAAGCTTCGTTATGATTGCATCATCCATGACTTCTAGGAATAACATGATGCAATTCATATCATGTATGACGCAATACCAGCTTCAGATTGCATCATTCATTGTTTTGCCTAAAAAGCAAGTACTGTCCAAACCCAGTCATAGATTTATTCATAGATCCAGTCAAAGATGTATTTTAGTCATTTCTGGTTTAAATTGAGATCCCTTCCCTTTATAACTCACTTATCCTCCGCCATTCCCAAGTCAAGGATCGTATATACTGACCCAATATCTTGAAAACTAGAGCCAATCAACAATTTTAAGCATCATTTTCGTTCTCAGTGACCCAGAATTAGTAAAGTTGGACTACATTTATTTCAGAAGCATTTTGGCTGTAGAGCAGTGTTATTGGACACTGACTTTGAGAAACTGGGACTGATTGCCTGTTATGGTTGTCTTTAGAAAGACAGGATATAGTATCTTGATAGATTAGATCATGTTTATATAGCTCTAATCACCTAGTATTTAGGTGCTGTCCTTCTGTAATAGCATGCAAAACATTATAATCTTCCTTTTCAGGATCTCAGATATTTCCCAACATGAAAGAATTCAGAAAAGTAGTGTCAAAAAGTTATTGTTTGGGTTGTGGATGAAATGTAGCCATTAAAAACGGTATCTTATAGGTGTAAGCCCTTACATTCTCAATGCTTTGTCAACAAATAGCTTGTTTCCAATTATTAGAATAGGTGATTTTCCCCCCACTTGATATGCCAGCCATTGTCTTTTGAACATACAGTTTTATTACCAGTTGTTTTCTGATTGCCAACTACATCTATACCACAAACGGAATAAGGATGCATTTCACCCTTTTGAGGCAGGTCTTCATGAGGCCTGTACACCATTTAAATCCATTGTAGGCCCTCAGAATTGGGAAGAAGAAAATATTGCCCAGACCAAATGCTACCAACTATTTATCTGTAAATTGCAGAGAAAATCTTCTTCAAAGAGTTTAAACATCATTTCTTGGGACTAATTCTGGGCTGTCTGCCATGCCAAATAAACGTAAGAGGCCTTTTGTTAAATTGATCAAGTATTTGGGATCTCAAGAGAGCAAATGAAGGGAGTGATAAGAGCAGTAGGTTAGATTAAATGGGACCTGGATCCAATCCAGGCCAACTGAAGAGCCCCAGTTAACCAAAGGGTTCCCCCCACAAAAGTGTCCATGTTCCTTTTTCCTTATCTGATTCTGATGCATAAACATCAGCTTTTTAAAACAATATATATATTTTGTGGCTATGTTTACTAATGAGCAATAATTTAACTTTACACAAACATCACAGCAGTTGGCATACGATAAACATGGGTCCAGTCAGCAAACTCTGGGAAATTACTGCATCCAAGGGAAATCATGAAACTCGGAGTCGTCTTTTCAGATGTACCCTATTGTAGTTTTCCATGGAAAATAAAAAATGCCCATTATATATTTTTTTATATGCTATCTTTCTCAGATTCTATTTTGCTAGCAGTCTAAAAAGTGCACACAGTGAATATGACTATAAATCTAATCAGTTAAGCAAATGTTTTAAAATATCTTTATGCATTTTGTGGCAAAGTCATCTATCAAACCATTGAAATCTGCCTCTTTCTGCTGAAGTGGGAGAGCCATGAACTTGCACTCAAAGTGCTGCTGCTGTCACTGTCATTTGGCTGGAGTCAGAAGTAGTAGTCAGGGTGAAGAATTAGAGAGGGTGGTTGTGTTCCTGGCTCGCTCTCTCATCCAGTACGTGTGGCACATCATAGCTGTCTCCCTCATGAATTCAAAATTAATGAGTACAAGCGCCCTCCTCCAAGCTGGGAGCAGAATCCTGCCATAACTCATCCCTGATGAGAGCGATGCCATGATCTGAGTGAAGTTGCACATACTCTCAACAGGCCTGATCTGAAGTCAATAGAAAGACTTGAATAGATTTCAGTGGGCTTAGCAGAGAGAGATTACTGTTTTCTGGGGCCCTGGGCCAGAGCAAGCTGGGGCCCCTCCCCACCCCTTCTGTCTGCAGCCTCCCCTCCCCCCAGCGCCCCAACCCCACTTCCTGGCAGGAGTGCCAGATGGGAGGAGCAGGCCAGGGTGTGGGGTGCCCATTTTTCCAGGACCCCCTAATTAGCCAGGGCCTCTGGGCATGGTGGCCTGGTGGCTAATATGCCACTGGGGCTTAGGATCAGGCTGTCTATTACGTTATGCAAGACACCTGAATTCTTGTGCCACAAACTACCCCTTGGAAAAAATCGAGAAAAAAAAACAGGACCCACTTACCACCACATTCTGCATCAAGAGGATTAAATCTTGTTCAAATGGTTTTAGTTGGTCTGGAAACATTTTAGACAGATCGTACAAGGCACAGCACAGATGCTTTCAAAGGCAACGAGGGTTCAAGCACAGAAACAAAAACCAACACATTTTGATCTGAGGCCCAGCTTCTCTGTCCAGCATCGGCAGCCACTCACAAGCCTCAAGTCCACTATGTAATGTAGACAACTCCCTGCCCTGTGAGAGAAGAAAAGGGGGAGCTGGTGCTTGTAGCATGGCATCTTGGCCTCAAACCCAGTTAGTCCATTCCAGCTCATAACCCTGCTGCTGACTATTTGAATGCTTTCTTCCTATGAATATAAATAACAGAGGATAGATGAATGCAGATACTCACCTAAATTATGTAATCCTCTAGCATTATAGCACCAATGACTTCTTAAAATCCAGCCTCACCTGGATGTACACGTGTATGTTACTCACTGCTGCAGAGGCAAGCTGTCAAAATGTTAGCAAGGACGTGGGTATCATAATGACTTAGGGAGACAAGTATATAATTGAAGCGTGGCTTAAGGTTTTGGTTTTTTCCACCTTGGGTATAGGCATGATGTTAGCATCCAGACCAAGGGTGATAAAATGGACTCTTCTGAGGGAATGATTAAACATAGTCTGTAGGTAGAGAGAAAGGAACTTGCCAAGTGCAATGTAGAAATAGTCCTAAATTCAACAGGACCAGAGGCTCTCTTTCAGAGAAGTTTTTGGATTTAATTTTATTATTCAGCAGGCTAGAATAATAGAGTGATCAGGGATGTCAAGTCTGAGGGAGAGGACAAAAATAAAATATTTTTTATGTCTCTGATAGTCTGCCTGCTAGATTCTCTATTACTTCTCATACCATGCTTGGAAAGTTTTATTTGTACCTCAGGGGCAATGAGTCTGTCATTATTGAGGGATATGAATGCAGATACTACTGTGGTCCTACTGACAGCTTTAAGCAGTCTCACTAGTAGCCCTGCCTGTCTTATTTACTCACTGGTACATGTGTTGTCTTGCAAAAGCAATAGAGATTTCTACCTGCTTAGTTATAATTGCATCCTCAGCTGCCTTGCGAGACACACAACTCCCATACTGTGTGAAATGGGGAAAAGCCAGCTTTCTTTTGCAGCTGGCAGTCTAAATTTTAATTTTTCCCTACTTCTAATTAGGCATAGGTACTCCTTTGTGTTTTTCCCAGATTCATATGAGGTAAAGAAACCTAAAAGGAAAGGTTTGCAATTATCCTAAAGGTGAAAGATGTAACAGTCAGAGTGAGATTGTTACTCATAAAGAGCTCGAGTTGAGCTTTAAAGAATTCAGATATGAGAGCGATTCAACAAAGTTACCAAATCTTGTCTTCCTGCCGGCCTACATATTTTGCGTACACACCCGTATCCATTCATATCATTAAACAGGAGGGTCAGGAAAAGTTTTACAGGGGAATGATTCAACAAAGCTAACCACATTTCTTTTGAATCCATTTACAATTATAGTTTGTGAGATAAAATTCCATCAACAACAAATTATGTCTGCAAAAAGGTACATTTCAATGTTATATGGAATGTTCAAGATTCCTATATGGTTTGTGTAACAAAGTTACAAATAAAATGATTAGGAAATTCTGCTCCATTATTTTTTAAATGAAGCTATTCATTTGTTTTATCTTGCTTTAGAAAAAATAATAGCTCTAACAACAATTGGTAAATAGATGCATATTGAAAAGGGGATTTGTGGTAGTCTTAATGTAGACTAGGGCGACCAGACAGCAAAAATCAAGACAGGGGGTGGGGTGTAATAGGAGCCTATATGAGAAAAAGACCCAAAAATCAGGACTAACCCTATAAAATCGGGACATCTGGTCACCCTAATGTAGACTTTTATGATCCAGCTGCTTTGCATCAGACCAGTAGTGTAAAGTAGCTGGAAATCCATCTTAACTGGCTACCTGGGGATCCTCTTTGTGTCATCCCTCATTGTGATAGAACTGATGTAGCAGCTGTACTCCATCCCCACACTTTCTCACGTGTAGGAGGCATTCTGGAAAGAAAGGAGGTGTGGCTAGCGTGTCACCATGCTCCTGATATCTCCAGCTATCAGGCTAAGGGCAACTGGGCATCAATGACCCTGGAAAGCCCCAGGATTTGGCGAGAGGGGCATAAAGGTGGCTTAGAACCACCTTTGATCCATCCTCTTGATTTGCACTGAGCTTAAATGGACAAGACAATCTAACCCTCAACTCTCATTCCTAGGGAAATCTCTCATCATTACCCTAAATTCACTATTGTCTTAGAGACTTGCTATTATTTCATTTTGTTCTTAATTGTAATTTTGACATCAGAAATGTTGTTGCTTGATAGTGAGGTTATGAAAATCTTTGTTAAAGAAATAAATTAATTAACTGAACACAATGCTGTGTTTACTCCCCCACTATGTTTTCATTGTGTGCTTTGTTTGGGGTTTTTAATCACATACTGTCATGGCCTGTGTGTTCTATGTTTTGGGTGAAATCCTAGCTCCACTGAAGAATATGGCAAAACTATTGTTGACTTCAATGGGGTCATGATTTCACCCTGAGCCTTAACAGTTCAGTGCTGTGAGCCCTCTTCTTGTTTTCAAACCTCTCCATAGACTTCGTCTGCCTACCATCTCTGGCCTCAACCTTCTGCTCTCTCACCCGTGTCCTCTCACTCTCATTCCTCCATTTTTTTTCTTTACATTGCTCTGCCCACCTCCTGCCACAGGGATTACAATCTTGGCATTGCTACCAGGTGTCCCACATTTGTTCATGGTTCCCTTGGACTCCCTGGTGCAGTCTCTCTCCTCTCCTACGTGAGATCTAGCAGCTCTGTTTGCTTAGGCTATGTCTACAGTAGCAATTTTATCAGTAAAACTTATGTCATTCATGGTTGTGAAAAAATTATACCAATTTACACCAATAGAAGAACTGGTGTGGACAGAGCTATGTCTGTGGGAGACACTCTCCTGCCACTCATTGAGGATGGTTTAATTATGCCAACGGAAGAGCTCTCTCCCCTCAGCATAGAGCGGCTACACAGGAGACCTTACAGTGGTGCAGATGCATCAGTAAGTTTCCTAGTGTAGACATAGCCTATGTCTCTTAAGGTTTAAGTGAGAAGTACTCCAGGAGCTGGCACTCCACTCATTCTGCCTACGCTCCAGCAGAGGTATCAAAACATCAGCTCCCTGGTTTGTGCAAGCAAGAAAGGGGCATATACAATTTGCATTGCTGGATACAAATCCTATAGCTGCAGAATTTTGGTAAATATGGGGCCCTGGTAATAACTGATTTGTATTGTTCCATCTGAAGGTTATTCATTTCATTCCCTCATGATTGCTATCTCCTAGATTTTTATAAATCTAAAAGGCTTAGTTATTAGCAGTGTTCTCAATTCCCCAGAAGCTGGCCTAAGCTTGTAGATCAAATATCAGACTTAAAACAAATTTTTGTTTTGTTTTTTCAAGGTGTATATATGTCAAACGCTTTTAGTGCTTTCTTTTCAACAGTTTTTTCCATACTGTTCTACACACGTATACAGATTTTAAGACTTGTCTACACTTAAAAATCTGCAGCAATGCTGCTGCAGTGTTTCAGTGAAGACTCTACTTACACCGATGGCAAGGGTTCTCCCATTGATTGATGTACGTACATCACCCAGGGCCGGTGCTACCATTAAGGCGAACTAGGTGGTTGCCTAGGGCGCCAAGATTTGGGGGCACCAAAAAGCAGTGCTACCAATTTTTTTTTACAGCGTTACTCCCCAAGCGCACGATCGCCGCTCCACTTCTCCCTCCTCCCTGGCTTGCAGCGCCAATCAGCTGTTTGGTGCCGCAAGCCTGGGAGGAGAATTAGAGCAGTGTCGGTGTGCTTGGGGAGGAGGCTGGGGTGGGGAGGTGCGGCATGGCTCCCTGGGCCGGGGGGATGGGGAGCTGCCGCAGGGCTCCCCACCCCTGCTCACCTCTGCTACACCCCCTCCTCAAGCACGCCATCGCTGGTCCACTTCTCCTGCCTCCCAGGCTTGCGGCGCCAATCAGCTGTTTGGTGCCACAAGCCTGGGAGGGGAGGAGAATTAGAGCGGGGGCGGCATGCTCAAGGAGGAGACAGAGCGAGGTGAGCTGGGGTGGGGAGCTGCTGCACGGCTCCCCGGGGAGGGGCGCCTCAGGGCAGAGCGGGGGAGCTGCTACGGTGGGAGCGCCTCGGGGCAGGGGTCGGCAGGGAGCTGCCGCAGGGCTGGGGGGGGCGCAAGGTGGAAGTTCCTTGCACCGGCCCTGACATCACCAGACGTGATAGCTAGGTCAATGGGAGAATTCTCCTGTCAAGCTAGTGCTGTCAACACCAGGAGTTAGGTTCGTTTAACTGCATTGGTCAGGGGGGTGGATTTTTTACATCCCTGAGCAATGTAGTTATACCAACCTAATTTCCTAGTGTAGATCAGGCCTGATTGTGTATGCAACATAGAACATATTTGTTGAAAATGGTCCCACTCACCCCACTTTTTTATGCTTAATTTTATCTTGTTTGTTTCAGATGAAGAAGTATCACATACCCTTTGCTCAGAGCTTCTCCATCCTGAAAAGATGGTTTGTGAAGTACCGTGTGCGATGGACTGTGTTGTTAATGACTGGTCAGAATGGTCATCTTGTTCCCACTCATGTTCCAGTAAAAATGCAGAGGGGAAACAAAGCAGAACTAAATCTATCCTGGCACTGCCAGGGGAGGGTGAGTAGAACTGCATTTGGATAAGACCCAAACACCAATATTATAGTCATAATTAATAATACTGCTCACAGAGATGAATCTTTGCACTTACAAAAATCTGTGCAAAGATTAATCTGTGTGTGGCTAGATTATACCCATTGCTAATATAACTATGTTTTAATGAAAGATATTTAATAAATTTTATTCTGTGGATTATTTGATTTTTAAGGGGCAAGTTCTCAGCTAGTGGAAATTGTCATAACTCTATTGATTTCAAAAGAGTTATCACAGTTCGCACCAGCTGAGGATCTGCCACCCCTAAAAGAGGAATCACATGCGTATGCGTGTGTGCAATGTTTGTAAAGAACATTGGGATGAAAACTGCTATATAAGTGTAGACAGAATGGCAACTGTTATTAAAAAAGACTAAAAGGTGGCAAATTATTAAAATAAAAAATTAAAGTAAGCTGCATATTTCCCATGAAGGTAGCAATATGTTCTGAAATGCAAACAAAATAGATGCAGAATTTCAAAAGCAAAATAAAAACCAGAATTGTTAATTTGAAAGAAAATACATGTGCAAATACGCATGCTCTATAATCACAAGAATATATGATCTGAAAACCTAAAATAGAAGTGAAATGCTTTGAACTGAAGACTTTGAATTTCTCAAAAAGAAATAAAACATAAATAACAATCAAAAGCCACAAGTCTTTCTGAACATTCTGAACAATGAATAAAACAGTCTACTGTACAATACCAGGAAAAGATAAATACTGCTGTCTATCAGGATAAAAAGGGAGAAAAGGACAATAATATGACTTTAGTGAGACAAGGAAGGAGAGGTAATATCTTTTATTGGACCAGCATCTGTTGGCAAGAGAGACAAGCTTTCAAGCTTATACAGAGCTTTCCTTCATGTCTGAGAAATGTACTCAGAGGGTGTATCAACACAGCAAAGAAAAACCCACGTCTGGCCCATATCAGCTGACTCAGGCTCATGGGGCTCAGACTGTGAGGCTGTTTCACTGAATTTCATATGCCATTTTGTTGCCCAGTCACCTGCGTTTGTGAGATCCCTTTGTAACTCTTTGCAATCTGCTTTGGACTTAATTATCCTGAGAAATTTTACATTGTCTGCATACTTTGCCACCTCACCGTTTACCCCTTTTTCTAGATAATTTATGAATATGTTGAACAGCCCTGGTCCCAGTACAGACCCTTGGGAGATCCCTCTATTACCTCTCTCCATTTATTCCTACCCTTTGTTTCCTATCTTTTAACCAGTTACTGATCCATGAGAGCACCTTCTCTCTTATCCGAATGACAGCTTACTTTGCTTAAGAGCCTTTGGTGATGGATCTTGTCAAAAGCTTTCTGAAAGTCCAAGTAGACTATATTCACTGGATCACCTTCATCCACGTGCTTGTTGATCCCCACAAAGAATGAGTAGATTGCTGAGGCATGATTTCTCTTTACAAAAACCGTGTTGACTCTTCTCCAACAAATTATGTTCATCAGGATTATCAGATACATAGTTCATCACTATAGTTTCAACCAATTTTCCTGATATTGAAGTTATGCTTACCAGCCTGTAATTGCCAGGGTTGCCTCTGGAGCCTTTTTAAAAAATTGGTGTCACGAAGCTATCCTCCAGTCATCTGGTAAAGAAGCTGATATAAGCAATAGGTTACATACTATGGTTAGAAGTTCTGTAATTTCGTATTTGAGTTTCTTCAAGAACACTTGGGTAAACACCATCTGATTCTGATGACTTATTGCTGGGTGACTTATTGCTGTTTAATTTATCAATTTGTTCCAAAACCACCTCTACTCACACTTCAATCCAGGACAGTTCCTCATATTTATCAGCTAAAAAGAATGGTTCAGGTGTGGGAATCTCCCTCACATCATCTGAGGTGAAGACTGATGCAAATAATTCATTTGGCTTCTCCGCAATGGCGATGTCTTCTTTGAATGCTCCTTTAGCACCTTGATAGTCCAGTGGCCTGACTTATTGTTTGGCAGACTACTTAAAAAAATACCTATAGTTTTTGTGTCTTTTACTAGTTCTTCACATTCTTTTTTGGCCTGCTTAATTATACTTTTACACTTGACTTGCCAGAGTTTATGTTCCTCAGAAGGATTTGACTTCTAATTTTTAAAGGATGCCTTTTTGCCTCTAAATGCCACTTTTATTATGTCAGTTAGGCATGATGACATTTTTGCTCCTCTTACTTTTTTTTTTAATTTGTGGTATATATTTAATTTGAGCCTCTATTATGGTTTTTTAAAAAAGTTTCCATGCAGCTTGCAGGCATTTCACTCTTGTGACTATTTCTTTTAATTTCATTTTAATTTTCATTCATGTGTCATTCCCCTTTTTGAAGTTAAATGCTACTATAGTAGGTTTCTTTGGTATTTCTGCCCCCCCCCCTCCAAGATGTTAAATTTAATTACATTACTAAATGATTAAGCTATATTCACATCTTGGACATGATCCGGTGCTCCACTTAGGACTTAATCAAGAATTTTATGTTCCCTTGGGGGTTTCAGGACTATCTGCTCCAAGAAGCAGTCATTAATAGTGTTTAGAAATTTTATCTCTGCATCATGTCCTGAGGTACATGTACCCAGTCAATATGGGGATAGTTGAAATCCCTCATTATTATTGAGTTTTCTGTTTGTATAGCCTCCCTAATCTCACGGAGCATATTGCAATCACCTCGGGCTCTGGTGATTCTTCAAAACCCACTACTGGGTTTTCCCCATGGTTACAAGTTCAGATTCCAAACCGGAACAATCAGGACTATTTCACTGTTTCCTTTGTACATTCTGGACCTCTGATCTTGGCCTCATGTAACAGGTGATCAGCAGACAATGGCCTACTCCTATGGATGGAACTTCAAAAGTCTGGGATTTTGCATAACTGGGGGTAGGAAATTTGCCTTCATCTCCCCCTAGATATTCCCCAGGAAAGCCACTTGATATTTGTTCTGAAAGTCCATTCTTGTCTAGCACATTGTTCAATATAGTCCTTTGAAGCCCCCCTTCCCAAATCCTGATCTCACATCTGTCTCATCTCTCACCTTGAGAAGGTACATACAATCCTGATCCACAATAATACATAAACCATTCATTTAATACAATAGACATCAAAGATATTTAAACATAATTCAAAAAGGTCTCTGACATACCAGGGCAGAGTCCCGACTAATGGGGGGCTATGTCACACCTGCTCTGCAGCCTTGGGTGCCTTGCAATGCCTTGCTGTGGCAGCGCCCACCTGGGCCACTCACAAACAGCCTTCCATCATTCAACCATGCCCTCAGTGTCTGTGTGTAAATGCAGCCTGCCGGCTATACCCTGGCTCTCACTAGCCTTGGCAACACAATCCCAGTCCTGGATCTTCCCCCAGAAATGTATATCCTGTACTGTGCAGCTCTCTTTTGGGCTGTACAAATATATTAAGTCTGTTATTTCTTTAAGGGAATAATATGCCTTCTTATTATTTTAAATAGAGTACCCTGACACTCCAACTTAAACACACTGGATTAGCTGAAACAGTACAATAAATTTATTAACTACAAAGAGAGATTTTAAGTGAGCATAAGTAATGAGGCATAGAGTCAAAAATGGTTAAAAGAAAAATAAAGATAAAATGTTTAGTAGTATCTATTTACAAAACTCTTAATTGCAAAGCAAACTTTTTCACCATATGCTCCAGCAGATTGCTGACCAAACTCTCAGGACAGGACCCATCCCCTAGAGTCCAGTGGCTGTTTCCTTTTGTCTTCTCAGGTGCAGAGTGAGGTGGATAGGGAGAGGGGTGTCTTGGAGGGTTTACCCCCTTCATTTTATAGTCCTGCCCCCCCCTTTGAGAAGCATTTCCCGTGGGAGAAGATGAGACACACTTTAATGAAGAAAGAAAACTCCATGCTGTTTCTTTGCTAAAATGTAGATTTTTGTCCCTGCCCCCTTTCTTTTCAGAGAATGGCCACTCGGCAGGTAATTGTCCATCAGCCTTGTGGACACCTGCCTGAGGCATAAGCTTGCCCTTTGTCTCTGAGGAATTGGTTTAGCCACTCCCCAGCCTTATCTGGGAAATATACTTCAGTCATGATTTCAGTTTATGTTCATAGCTTTACATATAATGTTGCTATGTGCATTTTTTTTTCATATTATCGATCAGAAAGTTATGAGTTTTTTTTTTTAAATTATACCTCACCAGGCATACCTTTGTAGAAATGTTCTTATAATAGTGTGGTGGTGTGAACACAGGTGTATTCTGTCACAGTGCCACAAGGATATGGCAGGAAATTGCTGTATCTGTCAGAGTGAACATATTATAAAGGTAATATTTAAATATAGTTGTTGGAAAGCCAGGGTGATGCTGGCATTTAAATGGAATCAATTAGCCTATGAATAGTGGTAGCAGCATGGGAAATTGGAAATCTACTTCACACATTTCAGTTTCCATTGTTTGTTCCTCAGAATTCAATTTTGTTCAAGGCTCATTTAATGGGGAAGCAGTATTTTGGAAGGCTGTTACTATAGCCATAAATGTCAAAAACCGACCGACCAACTTCTTTCTTTCTTTCTTTCTTTCTTTCTTTCTTTCTTTCTTTCTTTCTTTCTTTCTTTCTCATAAAACAAACTTTATATTTCCACATGTGGTATCCATCCACAATGTTCTCTTGATTATAATAATAAATATATTATTCTTTTCACTACTTTCAGGTGGGAAACCCTGTCCTCCTCACCGGGCCCTACAGGAGTATCGCTTATGTAATGATCACATTTGCACACTGCTTTATTGGGAAACATCTCCATGGGGTCCTTGTTCTGAAGACACTTTGGTAACTGCCCTCAATGCTACCATTAGCTGGAATGGAGAAGCTACTTGTGGAGTGGGCATGCAAACACGGAAGGTCTTTTGTGTGAAGAATAATTTTGGCCAGGTTACAAATAAAAGGTATTGGGAGAAAGAGGTTCTTGCAGATGCAGCGTTGACTGCATTGCTGGAGTAATTATTTGTAGTTGCAGTACATTAAAAATGCAAATATTCAAATGTGTTTTGGGAAAACTGAAGCTATGAAAGTATTTTTATTGCTAGCTTAATTTTCCAGCTTCTGAGAGAGGATCTTTTTATATAACAAAAAATGAATGGATAAACCAGTTTTATTTGTAAATGTAGCAGTCAGTGGGTCACAATACAGTTTTTTTTCAGTGGCTGAAAAAATTTACAATGGTTAATCTATGATTCTTATTCTGACTTTTTGCAAATGTTTTTGCTGCTAGGAAGTTGTGATTAAAATATAACCTGGAACGGAACATAACAGCTACCAACCTATTTTTAACAAAATCCTGTTAATAAAAGAGGAAACAGTTCACTTGGAAGAGTTGATTTGTATTGCTATTTCAATAAGTACACTAAAACCATTTATTTAGCACTGTGTATATTCTGAGCTTCTACTTTGTTTTACTAACCCAGGAAATGAGATGCACAGATAATTTCCCCAATATAAAAAAAAATCAAGCCATCGCTTATTCCTTGCAGCCTCGTTTTAAATCTTATTGCATGTCTCAAAACAATACTGCTAAATATGGGCAGGCTGTGGTCACTTCAATAAAGTTAATTAAAATTCTTGAGGTTAATGAAATTAATTGAGCAAAGAAGAGAATGTCTGGTACCCACTAATGTACGGTAAATTTATCACCATTAAGTTATACCATTTGTAGTGCCATATAATGTGTAAAATAGTTATTTGTCCCCATCCTCTGCTTACTAGCTAAGTGGAAATGGAGCTGAAATGAGAAAGTAAACACTTGGGGAGAAGGGGAGGATGGATCTAGGACTAGCAGAGGAGGAAAGAGGGAGTTTTTATAGAGAAAAGACTTGGGTTGTAGTATGAGAGAAATGGAAAATTATAGCATGCACTGGGATCTTCAGAATTCAGCACTCTTGCATTTTAAGGTTTCAGTGGAAATGTTTTGTTCAAATGTAATTGTATAGTTACAATAACATTCTAATTGTGAAGTGTAATGGAATGGATTGTATCAGAAAATGTGGAGGTCATTGAGCCACTAAGGAGGATCTCATTGGGATGATTTTGTTCCTCTTTATTCTGCACTTCAATGTGTTTTACAATGGCAACCCCCTTTCCCCCTAAATAATTAAATTAAAGACACAAAACCAAACCTCTTTGAAGTTTCTCAAAAGCAGTTTCTTAATTAAAGAAAGGACTTCCAGTATTTCAGAAGGAAAGAAGTAACTAGTGGAACTCCAAAAATGATAGAAAAGTGTAAAAGAGGTGATAAGAGATTAGAATAACCTGGTGTTTCCAGAGAGGAAAGGAATAGTACTCTATTAAATGTATTGACTTTGAGCCCTGATCCTGCAATAAGCGTCACATGTTTGGATCTCTTCACCTATGTGGAAGCTCTTTACAGACTTGGGGCTCCTGGCAGTAAAATGGCGAATTTTGAGACCATAATGATAGTAATATAACAGAATAATGGTTAGTTTTTAATGTATTTTACAGTATATAATTGTTTATTAAAATTGACAAGTTAGGTGTTAATATAAAACTGCTGAAGCAGTAGTAAACTAGCCGTGTGGCTTCAGGAACGTAATTTATCCAAATAAATAATCTTTGTGTTACCACACTGAATTTTTTACTTCATGCTTCTCCCCCACCCTCCCATTATTTGAAAAAATGTAAGCTGAAACATAACACACCACCTTATGAAACTGAAAGCCACTGAAAATGGGGTATAAAAAAGAACACTGAATAAAAATAGATTGCAGTGGCTTATATACCACTGCATTCTAGATGTAATGAAAGAAAAAATCATTGCACACTGAGAATTCTTTCTTCCCTCTTGAATATTCATGGTTATTGAATCAATGCATTTCATTGTATCTCTTTTTTAAAAACCTTGTTTGATACTTTTAAGCAGTACAAAAATGTATTAATAGTTCAGTTAGCTGAATTATGATTTTCAGATTTAATTTTGTTTCTAATATCTTTTAGTGGTACAGTAATATACATATAGATAGATATTTAGTTATTGGTTGGATGTGTTCAGGTAGGTGATGAGTATTTCCCAAGCAATCTTTCTACATGGATATAAATAAAGATTGTGAAAGGCTAATTCTGTTTTTATTCTCCCACTTAGAACAGCTGATGTTCCTGATCACAGAGAACTGCCCCTTTCCCCTTCCACCCATGATTCAAACATGGAGCTTCTTGCATCTGATTTTTTTCATTAGAATATGTATTTCATGTTTAAATTAGGAGTCTGAAATTGACTGCAAAATCACAAAGATCTATTTACTGTAGTCTACTGAGAAAATTATAGACACAAATTCCCATAAAGATATAGACCTAGATCTTGAGTTGTGCCTGAAGAGTGCTCAGTGCAGGTCAGGAGGGGGATTGCAAATGAAGCTTTAAGACACCTTTGAACTTTCCTAAAGCAAAGGTTGGTGAAGGCTGGGCCAAATCCTACGTACAATTTAGAGTAGCCTGAAGGTGAGTTGTAAGTTGTGCTAGCTGCACACAGATCTCAAGAGTTGTTCTGGGAGCCAGAGGTAGCTGGGGTGTAATATTAGGCCTAGTATGAACAGAAATGAGCTTAGAAACAAGCTAGATAGTAAACCTGGAAGGTTTTCAAGATGTAAAGAACTGAATTGTTGTACTTGTTGGCTATGCATTATGGAGTTCAACCACAACCATGTGCATCCTTTTTTTATTACTTAGCTGATGGAGTGTGTGTGTGTGTGTGTGTGTGTGTATACACACACACACACACTATTTTAGGGACTCTCATATGTTGTATTTACAATTGTATTGATAGGTGTCCAGATTCCCTCCGACCTGAAACCATGCGTCCATGTCTGCTCCCGTGTAAAAAAGACTGTGTTGTTACCCCTTTCAGTGAGTGGACACACTGCCCTACGACATGCCAACATGGTAAGATTCTGAAAATGAGAATAAATAAGATTTTAAGCAAACCTGTTCACCTCAGCCCACCCAGGCAATGGTTTTCAAGACCAATAAAGTTTCACAGGTCTTTATGTTTACAGTATGTGTTACCTTGAATAGATGAGTCCATGAGAAAGTAAATGGGTAAGTTTTTTTGTCTCCAACTTTTATGCATGGTCAGATAAATATTTGTACCCTTAATCCCTAATGATTATTAAACTACAGAATGGCCAGGCCATCAGAGACCTTTCTATACTAATAAATTTGTTGTTTAAGCAACTTTTTAATGTTTTAAAATTACTTCATTATTACAAAATAATGTAATGGAGTTTATATTTTATTCTAACTTCAGGTTAGCCCTGTTTAATCAAAGTCCTAGTTAAAACAAAGCTGTGATACACTCCCCAGGTTTTCAAACCTGGCTGGCCAGCATCGCCTCACAGCATTAGAAGTGAGATCTAAAGTGTAGACTTTCAGACTGGTTGTTAGGCTCCCCCTCTTCACCTGCCACCAGGCCTACTGGAAAGTTTCAAACCATCCCTCAAATCTTCCACTAAATAGCATTATGTCTATTTAAGAGGGAGATTTTCAACAGTGCCTAAAGGGTTTAGGAGTTCAAGTCCAACTGAAGATGCTTCAGAAAATCTACCCCTATATGATTTTCAAATCATTACTTCCATGTCTGTCTGTTATGAGTCCAATCCCACATTCTTTGCCCAAGTAAAACTCTCACTGATTCTACCCATTGGACTCTGTGATATGTAGTGGACTCCACTGGCTGATTTGGGTACGTGAAGCTGTGCTGTACAGGGCCACAACTCCTGATTAGAGTGTGCTTTTGGATCTGGAATATAGCTACCGTGTCTGGTCAGGTGACAGTCCTAAATGGAATGTGGGGGGACAGAATGGCCTCACTGAAAGCTGCAGGATTAAACCCGGGAGACTCTATCACACCTAGGAGTGCAACTCAGGAAACCTTGCTCCCACAAGGGTCTGGCTGTGGCAGAGTGGTGAGAGGAAGTCAGGGTAACAGGTGAAGCAGGGATGCTTGTGATCTCACTCGGAGATCCTGGTTGCTCACAGTTTCTGGCTGAGCTAGAACTGATCCTGCAGTTCTGGCCTCAGCCAGTGACTGCTACTGTTGGCAACTTGAGCTGCTGGCGTTGGGCTGCAGTTGTGGCTGCCACCAGCAGTGGCCACTGTGGGGCTTGTTGGCTGGAAAGGGACAGTGGGGTTAAGGGAGGCTTATAGAAGGGGGAGGGGCATCGGGGGTTCAGGGAGGCTTGTAGAGGGGGGAAGGGGGCAGTGCAGTTAAGGGAGTCATATGGAGTAGGAGGGGGGCAGCAGTGGTGAAGGGAGGCTTGCGGAGGCAGGGGGACAGCAATGGTAAAGGGAGGCTTGCAGAAGGGGGATGGGGACAGGGACAGCAGTGTGGTTAAGGGAGAATGGGGTGGGGGCAGTGTGGTTAAGGGGGGGCTTGCAGAAAAGGGATGGGGAGGGGGCAGTGGGGGTTAAGGGAGACCCTGTAGGGTGTTGGTGGCCCCCTAGTAAAGAAATTTGAAATGTAAGTGGTCTTTATTTGAAACCTGTAACATTCTTATGCTTATAATTTCAAAAGTCCTTATTGCTATTGTCTTGATATCTATGAAATCAGTACGTTAGCCAACATATATTTGACTCCAGCCCAAACTTTTAGAGGCACACCAGGCTTGCATAAATAGATTCCCAGCTTTGCTGATTTTAAAGCACCATTTATCACTTTCATTTACCAGATGAACTTTGATACAGCGGGTCTTTAGTCTCCTGTGTTTTCAGGGATCTGTTGTCAGCTTTTATGACCAATGCAGTATTTTAGTAGTTGTTTGGATGAAAGTGCTTGTTGTTATCAAAATACTTTCATTTTTGCTACCAGCCTCCTTGCCCTTTGCAGATTGTCAGTGGACTACATAGATTAGTCCCGGTTAGATTTTATAGGTAAATGAGTTGCTTTTTAAAAAGTGAATCCTGTTTTAATTAACAGTTTATTTTTAGATTAAATAAACTATATATAATGAAGTAGAATAAATTACCTTTTAAATTAGTTTGTTTATTAAATAATCCTCTACAATTAAAATGAGAATAAATTATTTATTTAATTTACTTGGCAGTGTTATCGTTTTAATATAATTCTAAATTAAATCTTCTCAGTTGTGGGAGTTTGTTGCTTGCAGATTTGTTATTGATATGGCTGCATTGTAAAAAAAAAATTCATTTGCAGTGTGCAGTTAAAACAAACCTGATCTGAAGTTTACAAGCCATTATATGTATATAGGTTGTTAAGTTTTTTGTTTTTGTTTTTTCTGCTTTTGTTTTTTGTAGAAGAGTTTTATTTAATGAAAACAATATGCAGATTGCAAAGGACTAAGCTACAGCTCAAGCAAGAGAACGTATTGCATTACAGATTTAAAATGAAATGTGTACCAGTATAACATCATAGATTAGATTAATCTGTACTTGCAAAATTCAGTTTTACCAATTAAGCTGTTTGTGGTTTATCTTGTAAAACTGCATCCAACTTTTCTAACATTAAAAACTGGTATTTTCCCTCCATTTAATGTTATCACAAATCAGGTAGCCTTTTGGCAAAGGATTATCACACAACTCAGAAATGCAGGCAGCATTTAGGGCAACCACAGACACATGGAATACATAATTCAAAAACGAATTGCAATTGAATCACATACCTGTGATGAGTCAAGAATACAAAGTTTGTTACAAGTAAATTTATTGATTCTCTGCCATTTCAAATACTCTAGGGTGACTTCTGTTCACCCTTGTCTCCTATAATTGGTGTAATTGGTCTCTGAGGATGAAAGTGAAAATTATAACCAAAAAGGAATAAAATGAAGATTGCAGAATGTTCACCTCTAGAGTTACTCAATAACCTACAAAATGGATGGTGTTTGCACATGGGAGATGGCTACTTTTATCACAGATGATGTGCTTCAATGATTTGTCAATAGAGGTCTAAAAGGGGGAGGGGGAGTGTTAGAATGGGAAGGTCACATCCCTAATAAAAATATTGCAATGGGTAGTGAAGGATCTATCTATTGTTTCTTGAACCTTGTAGTGCCCTTACATTTTTTGTCTCCCTCTTGAGAAGAGATCATTCCTGAGTGTGTTGGGTACGCAGACAATATCTGTGTGAATTGATATGCTGTAAAGCTAGGAATGAGTAGGGGTATTTATCCACTGATTTTTAATAATGAAAGACGACGATACACGTCCTAAATTATATTACAGACGGCTGGTGTAGGGAAGATATTTTTCACTGCTGTAATAGTAACGTTAATAAGAAAACATGGTAAGATTATTTCATGAGCTTTTGATTTGGTGAATTGTGTTGCTGGGGAACGTTAAAAGACTGATATCACACACTGGAGCCTGCTATTGTATGTGCAGGGCATACACAAACTCCCCTTTATAGCTGTGTCAATGTATTTAAGTCTGCAGTGCCCCTGCTGTTCCAGGCTGTGGCTGTCTAGAGTAAAGACTAGCAATTTCACTGTAGTTTGGTCATCTAGACAAGTGTTCATAAAATACTAGATAATAGCTTATTGCATTTATTTTAACAGTGATTTACATCAGATTTAAAACCAAATGGAACAAAGCCTGGACCCTGTCAGAATGTTTTTTTTTCCCTCGGATGCTATGCCTATTTTTTTTGTTCTGAAGTTATACTGTCATAGGTGGGGCTGGTAGAGGGGCAAGGGGACTGGGAGCTGGTGAGGGAAATGGGGGTGGAGAACAGAACAGGTAGCTATTTGGCTTGGGAAGGGATCAATCCAATTAGGAGCTGTGTCGGGAGACTGGGACTAGAAAAGAGTGTGGGGAAGTGGGGGAAGAGGCATCCTTCTATAAGCAGGGTGTGAGGGAAGAACTGGAATTGTCTAGGCAAAGAAACTGGGCAAGGAGTTGGGGGAGGAGTAGACTGAAATTGGATGAGAGTCTCGGAAAGAGATTAAGACTGGGAATCAGTGGGGAGAGGGAGAGGCAGGAGAGGGGAACTGGGACTGGCTGGGCAAGGAGACTGGGATTGCATGTGGGGAAGGGGAGAGGTTGGGAATGGAGGGGGAGATTGGGACTTGGACACCAACCTCAGAGGGGAAGACTAGGACTAGGTAAGCAAGGAGAATAGGACTAGGACGAGGAGCTAGGGGTGGGGAAGATATAGGACTGGGATAGGTTGGAAGATATGTGGACACTTTCAGGGCCGCAGAGATTCCGGGGGGGGGGGGGTTCGGCGGGCGGGGCCCCCCCTCAGCTCAGCTCTCTCCCCCCCCAGCGCAGCAGCGCGGCGGGCGCCCCTTTCTTCCGGGCCTTTCGCGGCTTCCCGGGCGGGGGGGGGGGCTGCAGGCATGCCTGCTGCGCGGCGGTGCCGGTGGTCCGCGTTCCGGGTTGACCCTGACCTGCGCCCTGCCAGGCCTGGCCAGCCAGCGCCGCCCCCCCGCCGCCCCTCCGCCTCCTGCTCCAGCCTCCCCACGCCCCGATCGACCCGCCCGACGCGCAGCAGGCATGCCGCGGAAAAGAAGGCACTCCAGGGGCCCTGAAAGGGGGGGGGGGGGCTGGGGGGGGGCCTGGGGCATGCCCCCTCCCCCCCCCCCCCCCCCCCCCCTGGACAGTTTAGGGGGAATGGGCAAAAGAGTCTGTGCCCACTAGAGAACACTCCTGTCCAGAGATGGAACAGAACCCAAGATTTCTGAGTCTCACCATTCTTTTTTTTGTTTGCAAATATCTTTGAAACCCAGTGGCAAAGTGTATGCCTCATCCCCTTCTACTACTGGTCCACACAGAGGATGACAACCTACTACTTCTATCAGTTATTCCATTACCTCCAGTGCCAAAGTCTGGTTAGAGGATCTAAAGGTTCCAACTCTGTTGATGAACCATGTGGGTGTTGGTATGATGCCACATGATGAAATATCTGGTTTTTCAGTTTGCTTTTTTAAAAAATATAGGAAATCACACACAAACAAAACTGTACTACACAATCCTGATTTATCCCCAGAGCTGGTCCACCTGTGCATTGAATGAGGCAGGGTTCCTGTGAGGAAAGTAGTTTGTGATCAAATAATGGAAGACTGTATCATAATGTATATGTACAGGAGGGTTGAATTAAGGTTTTACAAGTAACCTTAATTGTGGCATTTCCTAACATCTTGCAACCATAACAGTGTTCTTTTACTGTAGATTTTTGTGGGTAAGCAATATACATTGTGATAGTAGAGATGCTGCTGTATGATGATACGCAGATTTGAATACGAAGTAATTTCTGAAGTTAAAACCCATTTGGTTTTATGCATTCTTCTTTTTCTTCTAGTTTTTAATTTTAGTGATAGCAGGCACATCCTTCCTCAACCGTTTCAGAAAAAAATCTCTTATCTGCTTCAATGGGAGTTTGAGCAAAGACTTCAGGCTTGGCGCCTGCATAATACCCTTCAACTGACTGTGTGCTCTGTTGTGGGCAGCATTCATTATACTGGGGAGAGGATTCACTGATATGATACATTTTAAGCTTTTCCACAAAACATTCTACTATACGTTTTCCAAGTTGCAAAAATCTTTGTTTAAATAGTGCGTAACTCATTAAAGCAAGTAGGCTTCTGTAGTCAAACATGCTATTTATTATCAGAACATTAAGCATGTCATTATCTTTAATGAAGCAGACACATTTATATAGAGTTTTAAAAATCTAAAATACACATATATGAAGTTGAACGAATGTTGTCTTCTTGGAGGTGATGGTTCAATAGCACTGACTTGAACCAAGTCTTATGGATCTGATCCAGTAAGGATCAGAGGGATCTTTAACAGGAGCGGAGTGTATGCATGCCTACTAAGAGCCAAGTTCTATATGAACATTCTTTCCAATGTAATCTATCTCCGTCCTTGCCTGGAAAAATGATGAGTTTCAGTTTTGGCTGTGTTTCACAGAAAAAGACGCTCCTTTTGTAATTGGGCTAATCTGCATGGTGATTTTTTTTCTGAAGTGTACAAATCAGCAAGGATTTGAGCCTACAGGATGCTGATCACTCTTGCCCTGATCCAGCGAAGCGTTTCTTTAAGTGTGTGAGTAATCCCAGTGACTTCAATGTGGACTATTTGTGATCTTTAACTAAGTACATATTTAGGAGCTTATTCATAGACTTATAGATTGTAAAGCCAGAAGGCTCCATTGTGATCAAGTAGTCCGATCTGCTACTTAACACAGGCCATAAACTGCATCCATAAATTTGTTCATCAAGCGCCTACCTTTTGTTTAAGCTATAGTATATCTTTTTGAAAGACTTCCAGGCTCTTGATCTAAAGACTTCATGTGATGAAAAATCCACCACATCCCAAGCAAGTTGTTCCAGTGGTTGCTGTTTAAAAAAAAAAGGGGGGGGGGCTTGTATCTACTCAGCATCCAACCATTGGACTTGTTGTGCCTTTTTCTGCTGTATTAAAGAACCCTCTACTATCAGAAATCTCGTTCATGTATATCGACTTGTAGACCATAATCAAGTTACCTGTTGACCTTTCCTTATATGAACTAACAACATAGAGCTTCCTACATTTTCTCATTATAAGGCATGTTTTCCAGATCTTGAATAATTCTTGTAGTTCTTTTCTGACCCCTTTCCAGTTTTTCAACATCCTTTTTGAGTGTGGACTCTAGAATGGGACTTGGTTTTCCAGAAAGCATTTCAACACCCTACTTCCACTTCCTATGTAAGGATCCCATTTGTCTTCTTAGCTACAGCACTGCACTGGATCTCTTATTTCAGGAGAAACTACCATTTTCTTAAGTCCTTTTCAGTGTCACTGCATTCCAGGATGCTGCCTCCAGTTTTGTAAATCTGACACGTTCTTTATTTCTAGTTGGTGTGACCTTGTGTTAGAATGAGGGTCGATGTAGAATCACCACACGTTGGTTGCAATAATGTTTATGTTAGAAAGTTATTGTCTATAATTTTTAAAAACTCTGAGTATGTTTTACTAGTGGCAGCTTGAGACCTCTGGTATATGTCCTGAATAATCCCTCCCCCCATGTTTCTCCACATTATAGATAGATGGTTAAGGAGCTTCTCATCCCATTCTCTTGTTTGATTTGATGATCTGTAACAGACCCACCCCCAGTGCCCTAGCTTGTGATTTATCACTTAGAAGATTGATCCATAAGCATTCTGGGTTCTGTTCCTCTGATGTGTTGATACTCTAAAGCAGATAAAGGTATCTTTGATATAGAACGGCACCCCTCCCTGCTTTGCAGGATCAAGCTTTCAGTGTTTTACTAGTTGTAACCTCAGGCGGGATTTTAACCTAGATAGCTACTAACTGATGATGCCAACTATGCCTGGAAAACAAATGTTTGCTGCATTTTTTTCTTACAGACAATGCTACAGCAATTAAACAGTTCCGATATAGGATTATCATTCAGAACGCTGCCAATGGGGGACAGGACTGCCCGGACACCTTGTATGAAGAAAGAGAATGTGAAGATATTCCTGTCTGTCCAGTTTACAGGTTCTGTAAATAAGCAGCTAAGAATCTCTGACATTGGGTTTCTAGTTCTCCAGAAATACATTTTATATTTTAATCATGTGCATTTTATTTAATAATTTTTCATCACAAAAAATACCATATAAATATTAGCTGTGTATAAACAAAAAAATGCATTTTAGTAGCACTAATGTGTGATTTCACCAAAATGAGCCTCAGTGGTAATAAAGGTAATAATTGGAGATATATCAATCTCCTAGAGCTGGAAGGGACCTTGAAAGGTCATCAAGTCCAGCCCCCTGCCTTCACTAGCAGGACCAATTTTTGCCCCAGATCCCTAAGTGGCCTCCTCAAGGATTGAGCTCACAACTGTGGGTTTAGTAGACCAATGCTCAAACCACTGAGCTATCCCTCCTCCCACCAGTGTAAACACCATTCTAAAAAGGCAACCTTCCGTTTTAAAAATGGGTGAAGATGCATGAGAAAACAAACCACCCCTGAATATATTTTAAATATCAGTTTAATCTAATGTGGGATCACAATCACTAACCTACCTTAATGATAATTGTATGGTTATTGCAGATACTCCACCTTCTTCTCTGCAGGTGCACACAGCTCACTGATTAATATGTATTTTTTAGTTTCTGAGTAGACAAATAGCACAACGAAGGAAACTATTTACCACTCTTCAGTAAAATTCTCTGCCCATGTGTGATGGTTTGGGTCACAGAAACCCCCTTAGGGCTGCCACCTGATATGCTGAGACTACCTCTAAGCCTGTTTTCCCTGGCAGCTTGGGACTTCAATACCTTGCCTGGTTGTGCCAGCCACGCTAGCCTGCTACACACACAGACCCAGGTCTGAACCATGTCCCCCAAAAGCTGCAGGCTTAACTGATAACAGCTTAAGAAGTGCTCCTATCTCCAACACCCAGATACCCAGTTCCCAGTGGGATCCAAACCCCAAATAAATCCATTTTACTCTGTATAAAGCTTACACAGGATAAACTCATAAATTATTTGCCCTCTATAATACTGATAGAGAGAGATGCACAGCTGTTTGCTCCCCTTGGTATTAATAAGTGCTCTGGGTTAATTAATAAGTAAAAAGTGATTTTATTAAATATAAAAAGTAGGATTTAAGTGTTTCCAAGTAATAACAGACAGAACAAAGTAAATTACCAAGCAAAATAAAACAAAAACACGCAAGCCTAATACAGTAGAAAACTAAATGCAGGTAAATCTCACCCTCAGAGATGTTCCAATAAGCTTCTTTGACAGACTAGAATCCTTCCTAGTCTGGGTCCAGGAGCAATCACTCACACCCCCCGTAGTTACTGTCCTTTGTTCCAGTTCTTTCAGTCATCTCTTTGGAGTGGAGAGGCTGTCTCTTGAGCTAGCTGAAGACAAAATGGAGGGGTTTCCAGGGACTTGTATAGTCTATCTCTTGTGGGTGGAAACCCCTCTCTTCTCCTGTGTAAAATCCCTTCCACAAGATGGAGTTTTGCAGTCACCTGGGCAAGTCATATGTCTATGAATGATTCAGCTTTTTGCAGGCCGACACCATTGATTACATATTAGTTTGAACATTCCCAGGAAAGCTTAGATGTTGATTGGCGTCTCCCAAGATCCATTGTTAGCTAAGTACTCCCAATTACTCGCATAACCTCTTCACACTATGTTGACCAAATCTGCCTTATGTGCTTCCTACAGCAAACACTTTAAATACAAGCATAGAGCCAACACTCATACCTTCAGATATAAAAATGATACATGCATACAAATTATGGGGTGCAATGTCACACCATGTGTTATACAGGTATTAGAAAATAGAGATCCATTATATCTTTGTAAACAAACTTCTGAGTCCCAGATCACGACATTATAACATGTACTTGAAAAGAGTAAAAATGCATGTAGCGACAAAGCTGCACATTCCGGTAGACATTATGCATACATGTTTCTAAGCAGCTGTAAAAATATATGGGCAGATGCTCACCTGCATTCTTATATATCACACATTGTAACCCAGAAGGCAGATTCTGCAAAACATTAACTTCGTGAATAAGGGTTTGCAGGAGAGGACTCTGATCAAGAAGTTACTAAAGTCAGTGATAAGATTCCCATTGATTTCAGTAGACTTTGAAAAAGGCACTGAGACTGTAAATAAGAAATGAACAAAGGAGGACGATTGGCGGCTCATGTAGATTTTGTATAAGTTTAATATTAAATCTGACCTTAAGTTTGTAAAGCTTGTTTGAGGGAAAATTACAACATTCTTGTAGTTTGTTTTTTACCCCTAAATTACTGATATGTACCATGAACCTTCACTCCAGTGTGATTTTTTTTTAATTTGCTTCAATGCTGTCTTCACTTCCAAGCAACCATAATAGCACACCCCCCTTAATTCTTTGTTTATTATCATAGATGGAAGACCCATAAATGGAGTCACTGTATACTGGTGCCAGATTCTGTGAGACAGGGCATATTGGGAATCAATGAAGCATGTGGCCGTGGTTTGCAGTCGAGAGGTAAGCCTTTTTTCCCACCGCCCCCAGAAAGTTTAATCTAAGATTTTCATTAATTCTCTCTTATTGATAGACTGTAGTATATTTTATGTGCTTTCCATAGTTTGAAAAGTGTATTTTAATACAGAAAATTCACATTATTTTCATAGAGAATCCTTTGCTTTATTGATGTTGATGAGCAGACAGTGGAAATTTCCAGCTGTCAAATCCCTGTGTTTTGTTTAAAGATTCTGAAGGAGATTGTGAACTGATACAATAGTAACTTCCCTTGGCCACATAACACAGAGACAAATTTCGAAACAGTACAGGTATCTGGATTCAACAAAGGAAATAGGTATAACACCATTCAGAAAATGTATGCATGCATTACATTAACTACAGCTTTTCAAGAAAGCATTTCCCAGGCTTGGGAGCCTTTGCAGAAACAGGCTATACATAGAATACTGATTTAACACTATGTGGATGATGAGTTTCAAATACCATACAATGAAATCCTGGGCAAGAAAAATGTCCACATGAAAAAGCTTTGCTGTGTGCTCAGAAGGCCTGTGGCAGACGAATGGAATCCTCTGAGCCTACCTGGGGTATATGCCAAAGGAGCTGTTTAACAGCCAGTACTACATGGTCCAAAGGGGAGTTGAAGTTTCAGCCCATTGTTCCCTCTCTCTGTATTGTTTTGGGTGAGCATTGCAATTTGCTTCATCTTCAGCACTCTTTCTTCCTCACCCTGGCACACTCGTTCCAAAGCAGGTATGGATCTGGACTCCATGGTACACAGGAAGCTGTAGGAACTCCCTCCATGTCCACTCTGCTTCCTAGTTCAACACTTGGGCATGTGTTGCAATTTGCTTTCCCTGACCATGTAGATGTATAATATGTTTAGCCTTTGTGGTTTCGGGGAGAAATAAACAGAATTTGCTGAGTGTTTTATATTGTGCTGAATCTAGAAATGGTTGGTATTACTAATTTGATCAAATGTGTGCAGTGGAGAGTAGAACTTGGTAGAATCTGTACTCTTTTACACATGCCAATTTGGAAACAAAGTGATTGGAGATACTAGGTTTTAAAATAAAATGCTTGAAGGAGGGGCCTACTGAGTCTGGGGTGCATGAAGGGCAGTATGCTCAACGTTCAGAGGTGGTGGTAATGAAATCTTCAAGGTAACCTTCTTTTGCCAGTTAAAAATAAAGTGGATGTGCTGTGGAAAGAGGTAAACCTCAAAGCAGTCTTCTGGAGGTGAGAAAAGCCAGAAGGGGAATTGCTGTCCTATATCTAGGCTTGGAAGAAAACATTTGATATTTTCCATCAATTTTTATGTTTTTTTAATTTCTGATGGAAAATATCAATGTTTATTTTTAAACATTTATTTCTAGTTTTATCTTACAGTTTTTACAGTTGTGCAAAATTATGGGTTTTAGGCATTTTAAAATGTATCTAGTTAATTTTCATAGCTGCAGGAAATTACAGGACAGTAATTAGTTAATGACAGTACATGCTGAGATTCAAAAAGTTATAAAGCTTTAACTGTTAAAAGCAACAAAGAGTCCTGTGGCACCTTAAAGACTACCATGTATTGGAGCATAAGCTTTTGAGGGTGAATACCCACTTCGTCAGATGCATGTACGCTTTTTAGAGATCCAAACTAACACGGCTACCTCTCTGGTACTTAACTGTTAAAACACATTGTCAACATCTCATGTCAAAAAGTACAAAGTAAATATCCTTACATGAAATTCTACATTCTCTAGCAGCATTTTTCTTACATTGCCTATCTGTAAATTTGGATTATTATTGAAGGATTATTTTTTTGGTCAGTTGTGAGTGAATGGTGAAATCAACTTTTACTGACATTTATTGATAAAAATCTCATCTTTTTATACATTTACCTTATTTTGATTATCAATAATTTACGTGGGGCTGGATTTTCAATGGGACTATTTGAGATGTAAAGTACTGGTCAGGGTGGGAAAGAGAGTCAGACTCTGACCGTTGATGGTTAAGCACTTGGACAGTATAAAGATCCAGTTATATTGAGAGTGTGAGTGCAAAAATCTGGACTGATTCCTGGATAGTGGCTAAGAGATTTGACTGTTCTCGGTCAGCTGAGAAAACAATACAAATTTTAATTAAATATTATTTTTATTGGGAAAACCTTATTCTTTGGGTATCTTAAGCTACAAGGAATGTGACATAACAATTTACTCCTTTATAGGATTAGAATTCTTTTTTAACGATAAACTATATTTGTTGCATAATCTGGGAACAAAGGAAAGGAAAGTGAAGCCCTGGTAGTGTGTGGGCTGCAAATGGAAGAAAAGGTGGTGTTTTTTAAACTGCTGTTGAAAACTGAAAATACAATTGACTAAGAGGTTTTGACCACGTGACCTTCCATGGGAGGTTTCCAAAGAGGGCTCAATAAATTGAAGTGTCATCCCCATATTTATTCCCCATTCTCTGTGTGAACTGAAGATAATCTTTTTGTTCTAACAGTGCACAAACTTTCTATGAACTTCACTACCAAAATTCAAAGCATATTAAAAAAAAGTACAGTACTTGCTTTTGCTCCGGGAAAAGCTCTCACACTTTAAAATAGAGGGCTTTTTGCTTTGCACCTCTGGAGGAAAATCCTAAACCCAGGGAAGGAACCTGATAACATGATGGGGTTAAGCAAAGTGTTGCTGATAAAATATCAGAATCCAATCAGATCTAATTTTCTCTATTTTTCCATAGCTTTGCTTTTAACTCTAGTTTCATAACAGCTTCTTAATCCTGTGATATGCTAGAGCCAAACTATTATGCATTATTGGTTGGCAAAGACACTGAGAATGAGTGAGTTTTGGGGTGGGACTAATGTAAAGAGACTCTTGGGATGTTTCTTGCAGGCCTGGGGTGCAGTGCTCTGTCACATTAGGCCCCTCCCCTGGTTTCTGCTCCAACTGCTGCTAAGAGGGAAGGCACCAGCTTGTCAGTGCTCCTGTAGCTTATCTTAGGGAGCTTAAAGAGAAGAAAAAGAGTGGGCAGTCTCTCTGGTGGGGAAACCTTAAGGAAAAGCTGCTGCTGCTGTCCTGCTGCCTTATTCTGCTGCCACCTGCCGCAGCTGCAGGGACATGTACAGATGGCAGCTGCAGCTGCCTTGCTGCTTAAGAAAGGGGATGTCCCCTCATTTACACCTTCCCTCAGCAACAAAGTAGTCACCGGTTTTGGAGCTCCTGAAGTTCCATAAGTATTTAGGGTCCATAAGTATTTAGACATCTGACCCCAGCCTCACTTCAATAAACAAGTCTCATGGAGGATCTTGAACTCTGGCATTTCATCAAGGGGTTGTAGAGCACAGGTATATCTTGACCTGCTGCATTCAGATTCCCCAGGCATGAGTCCACATACCAAATAGCAGCACCACACTTCCCACTGATTAGCTTCCTTACAGCAGCTATAGAGGAGAGGCCAAATTTTTAAAGTTGAAGCAGTTTGCATGACATTGCAGCATATTTATCCAAGATGTACTTATGCTCCAAAGAATGCTTATGTGAATTTCTTTCATCTCTCTTTCCCTAAGTAACCATTATTATCCTTTTGCCAGTTGAGAGAAGTGGTCTCAACGCATATTAGAGCCTCAGGTTGCAGAAACTTTCCAATTTGCTGCCCAGGCCCTGCTGTCCATATCCTGCCTAGATAAGAGGATTTCAATCTTCAGGGCTGACAGACCTGGAAAATTACAGGAGCAATAAATGCATACCAATTATGTGTAATAAAATAAGCAAAAATTATTTTTAAAAGATGTGTTTATATTTAACTCCTCTTTCCTCTCCGCCCACCCCCTCATATGTATTTTATCAAATATCCATTTCCATCTATGGACCAGATTCTGATACTCTTACATATGTTCTATAGCACCTTACTCCATGAACGATCTCAGTGAAATCACTTCTGGAGTCAGATGCTACTCACCATGAATTAGAACAGAATCTGGCTTGGATTAATTTACAGTAAAGCCAGACATTTGGCAATCCTCTATATGCTATATATTGCACTTCTAATGATTGTTTATTTAGTAATTATTTATAAGGTGTGGTTAAGCTACCTATAATGAGGTATTGCTTTGTTAAATAACAAATCTTTTATTCGTATCCCATACATTGCCTTCTATAGAGCGATTTAGTTACAATAGAAAATGTCAGGGAGGTAGGGAAAAACAGTTACCTATACCTAAAGCTAAAAAAAAATACTTGTCATTTAAACTTCATTAAGAAATGATTTGCAAGAAGCCCCCTGAGATAGGGCATTTCAGAAGGAAACGGGTTAGGGACTTTGCTGTTACTTGACAGTAACATAGACAACATTTCCAAGAATAAATGAAGAGCTCTACAAGATTTTGTTTTGCTGTATAACTGTCACTTTGCTCGACAAGTGACTAATTTACTAGAAAGTGTCAAGACTGAGAAAATTGCTTCTGCTTTAGATGCCCTTCAATGACTTTACTGCTCTCTGATGTCTGTGATGGAGGATCCTCAAGAAATGGCCTCTTACCTCAACTCTGACATAATCAAGTTGCCTTAGAAATTCAGATTGGGGCGGGCAGAGTGTTGCTCATTATAAGGGATAGATGGTATTTAATTAGTGGATGCATAACCTATATTATAAAAGCTTCTTTGAAGTCTTTTTTCAAAAGCCATTGGATGAAGTAAATATTCATGTATGACAGACTGTAATGAGGCTCCACTTAAAAAAAAAACTAGTCATGAAAATACAGTGGTAACAAATTTAATAAAAACAAACCATTTTTCCTCCATGGAAATAATACCTATTATTGCATTTCACACACTGGCATATTCTAGAGGCATCCTACTTTTCTCCCTTGTTTACTTCCAATGTCACTTTTGTTTGCCATATCCTGGCAAAGCCTCTGCACAGAAGACCACATATTCTGATCCTCCCCCACCAATTACCAGAGGCTCTTCTGAAGGAAAGCAAAAACATCTCTTTAGAGAAGCCTCATTTATTGATTTAGATATTAGCAAAATAAAAGGACCGAGTGTGCAGGATTTGGAAGCCACACTTGATTAGCTCAGAAACCTTAATAAACAAACTAACAAAGAACTGCTCCAAGCTCCTACAGACAAGGAAAACAGTTCCCCAGGCATTCCCCTTCCCCTAGAAACTGCCCCTTTTTATACCCCCTGACTTCACTGCACCTGAATATTAATGAAATGCTGCAGTCATTAGTGGAGCATGCCATAGTGGGATCCATTTGTAACCTCTCAACTTATCTCAGCTGAATTACTTGCTTTCCTGCATGTGAAGCTCTCCAATCTCGTTGGCCAAATTACTGCTGCTTCTCTTCATTAAGGATAATAAAGGTGTGTCTGTGTGGTGAGGGGGGGGACATGAAGGGCATCTGTTGGGTTTCATAATGTTCTGCACTTCCCATCACACCTCCCTGAGCCAAGGAGGTCTGCATACATATAGGTTCTGCGGCAGCCACTGAGCAGAAGATGTTGTTTGAGAGAGAATCAAAGTAGTGCCTCCCCTTCAAGGACTGAGCAGTCTGTCTTGCATCATTTCCAGTCTTTTTCATCTGAGGAGCAAGAGAGAAACTTTTGATCTTCTGTGTGGTGGACAATGTGTTAACAATTGGCCACTTGGCTGTCTTCCCTCTCTCTCTCTCTCTGAAATTCTAATGGCTTACTTACCCACCCACCATAGCAGCCTATTTGAGCACAACAATGCATAGATGAGTTTAGAACCTGTCCCCTCACTTTCTTCAAACCACTTGTAGAGAGGTAAGCTGGGGCTCGTCTCTCTCTCTGGGTTGGTGGGGAACCACACCGCCTCACTAAACTCGGGAAGATGTCTTGTGGGGAATTAGTTCAGCCATGGGAGTCTTCCTCAGCGGCCTTTGTAAGGGCAGAAACAAACACAATAAGGCCCTAAGTCAGGGCGGGGCAATGGTGGGTCAGGCCCTAAGGCAGGGGCTGAGCAACAACAATATATAAACAGTAGGCCCAGGCCCTAGTTTCCAAAGGGCCTGGGAGAGGGGGAGACTGCCACCCTTGAGTTGGGTGGCAGGGGGCACACAGACCCTCCCACTCCACTGTGCCCCAGCCCGGGGCCTTAGCAGCGGCAGAAGACCCGCTGCTGGGTCAGTGGGGATCCTGGCCGCAAGCTACTGATGTGGTTCTGGCAGTGCTGCAGCCAGACTAGGGTCGGCTGCCCCCAGGCTACTTCCAAACTCCCCCTCTTGAGGTACCTGGGTTGGGGTGGTGCCCTCAGGGGGGTCCAGCACCATGGGTTACTCGCGATAGCTGGTGAGGGGTAGACGCGGCAACGCCTCCTGGTAGCTGGCGCGGGGCAGGCTCAGCAACGCCTCCTGGTAGCTGGTGCAGGGCAGCCCAGCAACGCCTCCTGGTAGCTGGTGCGGGGCAGCCCAGCAACTCCTCCTGGTAGCTGGCATAGGGCAGGCTCGGCAACACCGCCTGGTAGTTGGTGTGGGACAGGTCAGGCCAGTCCTCGGGTTTACCGCAGACTGCTGGGGTTTCCTAATCGCGAGCTAGGCCAGAGGCATCTGGTCTCCCTAGTGGTTGCTCTCTCAGTGAGCTCTGAGGACGGGTCTTTGTACTTCTGGGGCAACGCTTGACCCTCTGGGGGGCAGGCTCAGAGCTCCCTGGCTCTGTTGACTCTGGTGTCCGAAGGGACTCATCTCTCTCCGGGACGGCAGGGAACCACACAGCCTCACTACACCACTGTTTTAACTTTGGTAGCACCTTTAGGTCCCTAGCACGTTAAAAGTTAGATCTAGGCCATTTCAATAAAAAGGTTGTGTTTAAATGGATAATATAGAAATCGGAATCAGACTCACTGAGGGGAAATATAAGAATATTCTGTCTCTTTCAGTGCAGGTTTCAGGCTCCAGCTGGTAACTTTTGTGGTATGTGCAAGTATGTTGTACATATGGCTGTTTTAGACTGATGAACAGATTAAAAACTCATCATTATGGCAGGGAAAAAAAAACCCAACAATCTTGCACCTGTTTCTAGTGGTTGTATGTTTAAATGCAGTGATTGTTTCAGGAAAATCTCATAGTCTAAAATATGTACAAAATTGTCTCTAGAAATATAGTTTGTAATAAAGCAGCAAAGAGTCCATGCATCTGACGAAGTGGGTATTCACCCACGAAAGCTCATGCTCCAATACGTCTGTTAGTCTATAAGGTGCCACAGGACTCTTTGCTGATTTTACAGATCCAGACTAACATGGCTACCCCTCTGATATTTGTAATGAAGCGGTGAGGTAAATCAGTATTCTAAAACTAAATAAGACAAAAGAAAGACTTCTTGCATTGTCTATGAATGTAGCATTCAGAAATGTGCTCACATTCCATATACAATTTAAAGTTATCCAGTGCATTATCAAGTTGTAGCATAGTAAAGGCAATATAACTTATCATTGTTTCTGTTAGAATTATTTTGTGGTAACCCAGTTATAATGAGATTTGTCATCACAATGCATCAACATTGTCATTTTTGTTTTGCTTGTAAAATAATTATCAGATATAGTGGTTAGGTGTGCGGTTAATGTAATTGCTGATTAGCTGAATGAAAAGACTTATTAATTGTAAACTTCAGCTGTGAAATACTGCAGACTGTTTTTCACAGAACCATTGATTTCAAGATGCACATATTGGAATTCTTTACAGTTGGCTGGTTAATGACAACGTGATAGTTTTAGTTTATATTGAATAAGTTTATGGCAGAAAATTTGGCAAAAATACCGACTCATAATTAATTTTGACAGTGGTATTATATGTATTTGGTATAATTCTGTGTATAATTCTTTCCTGTTGTCAGTGGCTTCCCTCTAATGATTAGCTCCCTCTAAAAACTCCTTAGTTTTTAAATAAGCACATTGGTACAATAAGAACCTTATATTTAGCTGTGCTGTGGGTTTCACAACTGTCACTGGGTCTGATCATGTTTCTAGCTGGAGTTTTGACATTAAGATGGTGCCCATAATCTTTAGTAAGTGTTAAGGTTTTCCAACACCTCTCAAACCCTAACATAGGAGCCACTAAATTTGGAAACACAAATTTTTTTGGTCTTCAATGATATGCCATCAGTGGAACAATATCCAAAATTTGTGTGCTTCACTGTTACCTGAACTGGTCAGCAATTGGCGCTCTGTGTGTGTGTGTGTGTGTGTGTGTGTGTGTGTGTGTGTGTGTGTGTGAGAGAGAGAGAGAGAGATGCAGTTAGTACACAGGTCAGCTGACTCAACACAACGGTTCAGTGATATTTTGAATCCACCGAACCAGCTCCTATCACTGAGAGGAGAAAAACAGGGCAGTGCTGCCAAAACTCATCCAAACCATGAGAAAATGGAAGAGAGGAGGACTGTGAAGACCCTCATTGCTATGTAGGGGTGTGTGGGGTGGGGGGATTTCTGTGTTTAGGTGGAGAATGTATAGCAACACTTCTTGGGGTCTTGGAAGATGGAGAATGTATAGCAACACTTCTTGGGGTCCAAAGTTAGGTGTCATTCCACGTCTTGAATCCCACCACCAGGAAAATATTGGATTTAGGTATCTGGCAATTGGCAAGTGTGTGCGGCTTGAGTCCCACTCCCTCTGCTGTACACATTGCCTTTGGAGGATAGCTAGTGCATAAACACTGATCTAGCATGTGACAGCATCAGTAACGAGGACTTGAAAAACAAACTATAGAAAAAATAAGTTTGTAGGGTTAGCTCAGGAGTAGAGTCTGACGTGTGTATATTTGGGAGGAGGGGTGAAAGTCCACCCAGGATCTGTATCAACACTTTGCAGGGCAGCCCTGAAATTTTCTGCCTGAGAATCTTGTTTAGTCTGAATTCTCCCACACAGGAAAGGTAAGGGTATATTTTATGTCATCGTCAAATTATGCATTAATGTTTGTGACTTGTTAAATTTGAATGAATTTTTACAAGTGTAACTGCTCTAATGTGTTGTAAATTCATGAGACTTGTATATTTTGTATTTTTGCTGGCTTGTTGTTAATAATATCATGCTTAACTACTCCTTTCCTATCATTCTCTCTTGGACCTTACCCCCCTTCCACCTTTTATTTGTACAAATGTCTTGGGATTCTGTGCCTTTTAACTGCTCTTCCAGATGAGGCCACAAGTAACCCTATCATCCCAGCCTGCACAGTTTATCAACCTCCCCTTCATTCTAGTGTCTCTTATTTCACCTTTCGTTTCCCGTAATGTAGTTACAACAAAGAAATCTGTTTTTTGCACCCAGACATATACCCCTCTATTTATACCCAGTGGCTCACATGTAAATGAAAATATGGTAAATTGGCCACTTTTGAAAAATTAAACAAAACTTCAACCAAACAAATAATTATTTTGTTAGATTACATTTTATTTATGTATATATCTATGTTGATCCAAAATGACTAATAATTATAAACCTAGTACTGCAGCAAAACTCTCTGTAAGACAATGCAAATGAAACAAATGACTGTAACAAACACATGGTAAGGGAGGACAAGGAAACCAGTAATAAGCTCATGTGGTTTATACAGGTTTCCTGATGGTTCCAATTTAGTAAGTAACAAAAATCAGCTACCCCTGACTGATGCACAACAAAATGAGCACTGATCTGTAGGTGTCAGAGCAGAGTTGGTCTTGAGGAAGCATTTATAGGAAGTCAGAGTAGTGGACTAATGTTGTATAATATTGTAGGACATTAATACACATCAGAAAAAAACAGCCATCTGCTTGAATTACAGAAGTACTATAAAAGCACTAAAAAGTATGATGACAAAACAACAACAACAACAAAACCTCGAAATAAATTCCATCTATTATTGGAAGGCTGTAATTTTAACCAAACTACAGTAGCATTACTCTATTACAACAAATTTGAAATTGAAATGAATTTCTACAGTTGAGAAAGACTAGGAATACTGACCTATCCTTACCAGCAAGGTGCCAGTAATGGTGCTTCTATAATACACTCTTCTCTCATTTCTCTAAGTACTTCTTCTCATGCAGTGAGGATAAATGTGATAGTCTGTGAGGCACTCAGCGACCATAGTGGAATTATCTAGATAGCTATTGAGTGACAGAAAGAAAAGGAAGCCACCTTCTTCATTACTTCCTTTACAGTTCTCATTTCTTGCAGATCAATTAAGTGTTAATTGAATATCATTAACCTGCACTCCCATCCAATGATACTCCCACTTTTTTATCTAGCTACTTAGTATTACTTTTCCCTCTAAATCATGATGAGCACTTTGGACCAAATTGAAACCATAAATGTTTCCCATAAAAAAATTTCCACCCATTGTTGTTTACCCATAGAGTGTGAAATTTCTTTATACATAGTTGGGATAGAATTTTCAACATACCTAAGTCTCATTTCAAAAGTGACATAGGCATTTAGGAGTCTAAGTCTTGTTGGCTTTTGATAACACTTAGATGCAACTGAAAATTTTACCCTAGGCCTGATCTGCTCTTTCAGTAAATTTCTATATTATCTGTTTGTGGAAAATAAGTTTAAAATCTTTAGAATATAAAATAATCCTGTATCTATAATCAAGACCTTTCAAAATACCAACACACACACTCTAGATCAGTTTAAGACTATGACATGGATTTTAAATTTGAATTCAATTCTGCCAAAATCTCCTGAGTTTTTGGCAACCGTGAGATAAAATCTCACAAGAAGAAAAAACAAGGAAGGAAGAGGAGAGGGTATTGGAAGTGAAGAGGAGAAGGGGGAGGTCTTGCTAGAAAGGTTGTCACTTTTTTGCTCATACTGAGTCTCAATTGTAGGAATTCCAAATTTGTGGGGAAGAGGAAAAGAGATTTTTGAGGCAGAGAGATATTGTTGTAATTATGTCTATTAAAAACTGCTTGAGGTTTGGGAATGTTAGAATCAGTCCTGGGAAAATAGATTAGGGGGTAGAAAGCAAGTGAGTCAATATAAGGTGCAATAGATGAAATGGTTCTGAGGGTTTTTTTGGGGTGCCTCTAAGATTTTTGGCAGCTAAAACACTTAGCTTTACAGGGAAGGGATACAAAACCCAATCCCAAGACAATTTCTTAAAACTCATCCAAAAATTTGACATAATATTTTGGTAACGCATGCGTTACACGTAGCATACCTGGTGGCATGGTGTGGTACAAAGGGGTTTTATCAGCTCTAGTTGCAAATCACACCAGCATAACTCACTTGTGTTTTGCCCCATGCAGTTTTCCTCCAATCCTATCTTACTTCTGTCTCCCTCACTCCATGAACTAGATAGCATGGGGGGAGTGGAGGTGCACACGCACGTGTGTGTGTGTGTGTGTGTGTGTGTGTGTGTATAAAATTCACAGTTTGAGGTTAGGTAATGGAGTTGTGCATGGAAATTAATTGTCATCATTACTGTGCATGCTATTGATCTCCTAGTGTTGTGTTCTTGCAGAACAATTTTTTTCTTCACTTTGATTTTAGTTGATGGGTCAAAGTGAAGAAAGATTTATTATAATTTCTCATCACACATTGTTCACAAAAGAGCTCTTTCTTAGGAAGGAAACTTTAGCAGGTATCAGAAGCAAGATATTTAGCAGTGCTGTCACAATTCCCTTCTCTTTCTGTGTTTAGTCCAGCTTCCACCTCAAATAATTATAGTGGTGTCAGTATTTCAAAGGCTGTCAAAGAAACGGTGTATCCCTTTTTATAGGTACTAACCACTAGCAAGAGAGAACCCAGCTCATTGCAGTCATTGTCCCTTTCTGCCACCACCACAATCACTGAGAAGACTATAAGAATTTATCCTGACAGTAATCTGCACAGTGATACATTTTATTCAAAGGCAATTTAGCAATCTGAAGGGGTTTTCTGTAAAATACAGATGATAAAGGCCATGTCAGATAAAATTATACATATTTGATTTCCTGCAGTAACTGGCAATTTATTCCACTCAGACAAGCAAACAAGCAGGTTTCCTAACATGACGTTTTACAATGTACTACTTGTATCTGGAAAACAAAACAAAAGTACCAAACTAGTACTAGGTACAGCTTTTATTTTCTATGCAAAAAATCTTGATCAGGTATAAAAGCCTTTGGAAGCCAGAAGGCTTAAACACAGAAAACATATATTACAAGACATTTACCAATACAAGGATTGATAAAAGATCAAAATAATGAAGAGCAGAGCAATGGAACATCAAAGATTTCCAGGCTATGTCTTTCTGCCTTCATTAGGAACAGGGGAGGAGGGGAAGGCACTAGATCAATAGGAAATGGCTCAATCACCTCAGCCAACAGAGCCTTGCTGTCCGACGTGCACAATTTATAAAAACCACTAGAGCATTTCAATCATAAAAGCCCAATATGGTCTGACAGTGCACAGATTGTATTTAACAAGGATGCAGAAAGAGTAAAGATCATCTTAGCTGAAGGAAACTCCTCTTTAAATTTAAAGGGAGATAGATTTTCATTTTGTCTTTCATCCCCCTGGTTAAGTTCAGCTCTCTTCAGTCCTCCCTGGATTTCTTTAATCTGACCTGTAGTGTACATGGGCTAAGCAATTATCTATAGTGGATGCCATATTTTCAAATGATGGATCATCATTAAACAGAACAATGAAAGAAGCCCAAGGAGGATCAAACTGTGCTGGGACTTACTGGGGAGAATGAGAAACATAATAAAGAGCAGTGTCTCCCCACAAACTGAAGGCAGGTGCTGTCAATTCTGACTTCCTTTACAGTTGTTCAGGGACACATTGTCTTCCAAAGATTTAAAGATCACAGCTACGCAGGGGCAGCCCGGCCATGTAGGCAAACTAGGCGGTCGCCTAGGGTGCCAAGTTAAATAAGGCACCAAATTCGAGGAAAAAAATCAAATAAAAAAAATGAAAAAAGATGAAAAAAACAAAATAACGAAGATGTTATTATTTCAATTCCCATGCGCGTATGGAGGGAATATGAATTACAATTCATTTATCTACATTTCTGAACATTTATTAATATGTCAAATATTTTATTTACTGCAAAAATAAATAATACGTTAGCAATTTTTTTTAAAATTTGCGATGTAGGATCAAGATGACCCACTCCGCAATTTTGATAAGCAATAACTCAGCCACAATGATACACATCCACCAGCGGCAAGAGCTGCAATACTAGTGACACCTAGCTTGAATATACATCGAGATCTCATAGCCGGAAATTCATGTAGAGCGGCGATATTGCGAGTTGATACATGTCAAAACAGTCATTTTAACACACGTTGCACGTAGATGGTTAAGAATCGAGTGAATACTGTGGAAAATTGTGTTTCTTGGTGCCAAAGAATAAAGAACAACATCTTTCAGCATTATAAATCCAAACTGTGAGTATCTTTAAGCGTTATTAAACCTTAGCGTTATTATCTATAATTGTGACTTTTTCTTTGTTATAACTGGTTCACATGTAATAAATAAGGTCCATAAAAGAAAAGTAACAGCGTTAATGCTTAATAGACTACTAAAGTGATGATGTCACACTCCAATCTGATAACCATGAGGAAGGGGATTACTTTCCAAACAACCGGTGTCGGTTTATAATGTCAGTGTCGGGTTATAACATCATCCACAAAAAAAGCAGTTTGGAAACTCAAGATGATGGAAACTTACTTCTAGACGAAGGCAGCTCACAGCATCAGACTGATATGGAAGTGGATAAAATTTATTCACCTTCAGAGACACATGCAGAAATTGAAGTACCGTTTATACTCGTTCATAAGCTGATTTTTTTTTTAGTAGAAAAGAGAAGCACCAAAGAAGGGGGTCAGCTTATGAACGGGTATAGAGTGGTAGAGGTGGGACACAGCCCCTCCCACAACAGAGGGAGCAAGGAGAGGCAGCACAGCAGCAGAGCCAGAAGGGAAGAGGCGGGGCCAGAGTCTCTCCGCTTCTGGCCACGCTGCTCTCCTCCCAGCCTCCAAAGCAGCTTCAGCTCTGGGGCTGGCAGGCTGCGGCCGTGCCGCTCGGCCCCACCCCCCAGAGCAGGCTGTGGCCATGCTGCTTGGCCCACCAGAGCACGCTGCCTGGCCCAGCCCGCTGGAACATTCTGTGGCCGCGCCACCTGGTCTAGCCCGCCGGAGCAGGCTGCAGCCGGGCTGCCCAGCCTGCCAGAGCAGCTCCGACCAGGCCAGAGACATCCTCCCCTGGCCCTCCCCAGATAAGGTGGGTTGGGATGGGATGGGAAGAATGAGGGGGGTGGTCACAGGGGTTACTCCCCTGACTCCCTGACTTCTCCCCCCCAAAAAATTTCCCCACCGGTTGCTGTCCCGGCCCATCAGGGTAAGCAGCTTGCAGGCCGGGATACTTTTGTTTACTTAGGTTTACCTCCGGGCCTGCGGACGCTCAAGGTAAACAAACCATCTTGGCCCATTAGTGGCTTATCCTGATGGCCTGGGAGCCAAAGTTTGCTGACCCTTGAATTATAGGGTCGGCTTATGAACGGGTCATAAAAAATTTCCATTTTTACTTCTCCATCTGCGGGGGGTCAGCTTATGAAACGAACCTGCTTATGATCAAGTATATACGGTAAATGACGTAGAAGGAAGAAAGGATGAGGAAGTTACAAACAAGTTGCAGTATGGGGACGCAGCTTCATGGTCCAGATGTGGTGACAGTGTATGGGAAATTATCATGGAACATGGACTCAAACAAGTTCATGAATTTCCCTTCCCTGAGGATGGAAATAAAAGAAAATTCTCTGCTCAGCATCACAAGAGGAAACTCATTAATGGGGAAGAAATTCATCCAAACTGGTTACAATATTCAGTGTCGAAGGACTCTGTATTTTGCTTTTGTTGCAAGTTGTTTAGAAATCAAGCAATTGGTATATCACTTACTGAAAATGGTTCGAAGGACTGGAAATACATAGCTTCAATTCTCTCTTCACATGAAAGAAATACAGAACATTTGGAATGTTTTCAGAATTGGAAAGAACTTGAATTACAATTGAAAAAAGGAAAAACTATCGACAAAGAAAATTTACATATGATCAAGGAAAAAGAAGAATATTGGCAACAAATATTAGAGTGCCTGATTGCTTTAATAGGAGTTCTCGGTGGGCAAAATTTAGCATTCCCCGGCCACAGTAGAAATGAAAAATTATATGCTCCAGGTAATGGAAGCTTTTAAAAATTTGTTGAATATCTAGCTTTGTTTGATCCAGTCATGAAGGATCATGAAACACAGGTTCATTACTTAGGAAAAAATATGCAGAATGAACTGATTCAAATCCTAGCAAATGCCATTAAAAAGAAAATTGTTGAAGCTGCCCATTCTGCAAAGTACTTTTCAATAATACTGGATTGTACACCGGATATGAGTCATGTTGAACAAATGACGATGAACATTCATTTTGTGGCTATGGAATAGTCTGCACGTGAAGATAATGTTGAAGGGCTCATAAAGGAACATTTTTTAGGTTTTGTACCACTGAAAGAGACAACTGCAGCATTTATGACTGAAACTATTCAACAAGAGCTTGAAACAATGTCACTATCTGTTGAAAACTTACGTGGCAAAGGCTATGATAATGGGAGTAATATGAAGGATAAAGACAATGGCGTGCAAAGGAGAATGATGGAAATCAATCCTAGGTCCTTGTTCGGTCCTTGCAGTGCACATTCTCTGAATTTGGTTGTCAATGATGCTGCTAGATGCTGTTTGGAGGCAAGCCGTTTCTTTGACCTGGTACAACGTGTTTGTGTTTTTCTCAGGCTCACCACACCATTGGGAGATTCTGACTCGCCATGTGAATTCTCCGACTGTGAAACCACTTAGTCAAACAAGATGGGAGAGTCGCATTGATGCTTTGAAACCTCTTCTCTCTAAGCTTGGAAACATTTGAAATTTCTGATGATACTGCCTTTACTGGATCATCTGGCAATATGGCACGTTCAGATGCAGAAGCTCTTGCAAATGGCCTTTCCAAGTTCAAATCAGTGACTTCACTCATTTTGTGGTATAATATCCTTTTCGAGATTAATCTCACTAGTAAGCAGCTTCAGGAAAAGAACTTGAACATACATTCTGCTGTTCAAAACTGCAGCAAACTAAAAATATTCTGGAGGAATTCAGAAGTGATGAAGGGTTTGAAAGAACACTGGTATATTCTCTCAAGCTTGCTGAACTGTCCACAGGGAGCTCCTCTGGCAGCTGATGTTAGAGCTCTGTGTGCAGAGTGTTATAACTGGGCCCAGTGCCCCACTGTATGGACATCAGTTGGAAGTGGACCCAATTGCTGGGGCCCATGTCCTCCCAAACCAGCAGAGTCTAGATAGAGTCTGCCCATTGATTTTTAGCTCTGGGTCTCTAGGATACACTTAGATTTCTCATCTAAGCCCTTCCTTGGGCCCTGGAAGGCCTCCATCCAGCTGTCTTGGACTCCAAACTTAGTGTCTGTGGCTCCTGAGCCCCCACAGTCACTTAACCATGCTCCCCCAGAACTTCACCTAGGCTGGGGGCACTCTGGACTTGTAGTTTAACCCCTTTGGGGCAAAGGAACACAGGCTTAGAAAAGGAATTTCATACCCACAGAAACTTTACTCTTAAAAACACTGGAGTGTTACAGATCTTTGAAAACAACAAAAGTCCCGAAACACACCCTACTCTAGTCTGAGCTTACCCCTTCTGTCAAGTCTGAGGGTCACCAGTCTTTCAGGCTGGGCTGAGTCCCCCTTGTCTTCTGCAAGTGCTTCATAGGTGTGGTGATGCTCAGCACATAGCAGAACCTCACTGTTCAATAGGACCCCTCTTTCTGTGCCATGTTCTCAAACTGAGAAGCTCCAGCCCCACCAGTTGTGCTGGCCACTGTGGGCTGCTGTCTAGAAAACCCATTGTTCCATGGGGGTGAACCAGCAGTTGAAATGCCTTCGACGCCGATGACTCCAGATGGCAATCTTGATGGCTTCTCAGATAATCTTGGAAGTGGGTGTTACACACCTTTGCTGGGCAAGGCAGCTGTTCGGAATGCAGTAGGACAGGCTGCCCTCAGGCAAGTTTAGACATGTTCAATACATAATACAAAATGCAGTTCATAATTTGATACAGACATATCCCACTTTGTCACACAGGGCACTTAGAGAATCGGGCCCATTTTAATGCAGTATTTTACAGTTATGTGAAAAGGGTGTGGAGTACTTGTGGCACCTTAGAGACTAACAGATGTATTTGGGCATAAACTTTCCTGGGCTAAAACCCACTTCATTGGGTGCATGCAATGGAAAATACAGTAGAAAGATGTATATACACAGAACATGAAAAATGGGTGTTGCCAACTCTAACGAGACTAGTCAATTAAGGCGGGCTATTATCAGCAGGAGAAAAAAAACTTTTGTAGTGATAATCAGGATCCTGAAGTGTAAGGGTATATAGCCCTTAATTAGAACATCTGACAGTTACATGAGATATTATCTGTACGAATGTCTGATCCTTTTTTTTTTTTTTTGGCCAAGTGCTTGGCCTCAATTATATTTGGTAGCAATGAGTTCCATAGGTTAATTATGCACCATGTAAACAAGTATTTTGTGTCAATTTTAATTGTTTGCTGCTTTACCATTTAATTGAGTGTTCCTTTGCTATGAGAAATTGAGAGCCCAATTTGCTCTCTCAACAAAGTCTCTCTTTCAAATGTCATTGTCTTATCCCCTCTTATTCATCTCCTCTGTATTCTAAACAATTCCAACCTCTTCAGTGTATTGTACAATACTGTAGTCATTTATTTATTTTGCTTTTATAGAATTTTAATGGACCTTGTTATGTGTCTAATATCAAAAGCAGAGCTAATTGATGCCAGAATAATTCTAACTGATCATAAGATTTGTCACACATTTATGTTTGTTTAGGTTTCGATTTACATTACCATGCATTTCCTAGAAAAATGGCTTTAATCAAAACTTTACCTCAAAATGGCCACTAAGAACAAGAGACCTTAAGCCTGGCCACAGATGAGGAAGTTTAGACAAAAGATCGCTACAATTGTCATTTGCCAGATTTGAAACTGCAGAGATTTTTGCTCCAACAAGTTGCAAGAATGATTTTCCTTTCTCTTTTCATAATGATCTCACTTAAACAGAATGTACAAATTCTGGGGAACTCCAGAAATGCTAATCATAGATATGGAGGGGTTTCGCTATCTGAAAAGGTTGAAGAACTTGCATTTATGCACCTTCGGAACAAAAAGCAATAGGTGATTTATTGTTGCAGTGTGGAAGTACCAGTATTAGGGTAACTAGGCAACAGCAAAAAAACACATGAATATTCCTAGTGTGAAATCCTGACTCTGTTGAAGTCAGTGGGTGTTAGGGATTTCACCCCTACACTTTTTTTAAACTGTGGGGTAAATAAACACAGAAGCTTTTATGGAAATGTGGGATTCGATTCTTAACACTATAATTTTGTTCACAGCACACTGACAACTAGGTTCTGGGGAGGGATTTTCCTCTGGGGAGCCCTGGCAAAGATTTTTTTTTGTATTTCCCCTGCTTTTGTAGCATTGATCAGGGAACATCTGTTAGGATCAGTTTCTTGAGATGGGTGTGATGATGGAGAGGAGAAAAGGTCTGTACTTTGATGGTACTTGGCCATTGCTGCCTTTATCTTCTAGGTTTAACTGTATTCTTTGTGCAGAGTTTCCAATTCCCTTTTAGAGATTACCAAAGTGGAAATTATATGGGTGTGTTCTTCGCAAGTAATGTACTTATTTATATGGCTTTTCTATTTTTTAAAATAGTGTTTTAGTCGTAACGTATCCTGGTATTATTAGACTGAATTTAATGCATAAACATATTTTGAAGCTCTTAATCTGTTCACTAAGTGCCAATTCAGATTTTTGGCAGGGAATTATTGAATTTGCTTTCTTCAGATAAGCACATACTGCTACTCTACGTTACTGCTAGCACTCTAGATAATAGGCAGCATCACTCTAGTGTTGCTAACTGGAATTCCTCAGCCACAATATTTATTTAATATGACCCCTCACAAAGTTGCTAAATGTTTCTTGATATCATATTCATAACATATGAAATTTTATGTTTATGTTCTTGAAATAGCCTGTTTCATATGTCCATCAGCAGCGTGATTAAAGCTGAGGTTTTACAATACTGTTTTCAATTTCAGAATAAATGAACAACCCACAGTCAACCTGCCATTCAGAAAAGCTGAGAGTTTATTCTAGAATGGGCATTTTAGATCTACTGTACAGTGACGAGAGATGGGTGGAATGGTTATGGGGACCTTATCTTGCAAGATACCCAGTGGTGCCACCAAAGCATGTAGCAATACCAGCAATTGCTGTATGCATCCTAGGGTGCTCTTTTTAGTTATTCCACTTTTGGAAGTGCCACTCCTACAATGACAGAAGTTTGTCATGTCTGGCCTGGCAACACAATTAATTGAAAATACCTTTTTTAGCGTGTTGTATTTGTGTGAGAGATGAAGAAATGGTACCATTCTGGTATCTGGGAGGTAGGTTATTGTCAGGGCTGGGGCATGAGCGACCTGGCCTCGGCATTAGTGTCAGGAATGGGCAGAGTGTCTAGGGGCCAGGAGCCTATTAGCAGGATTCAGGATGGGGTGGAATACCAGGAGATCAGAATCAAGAGAGGGCAGGGATCCAGAATCAGGCCAGGATTAGGATTAGGATACCAGGAAGTCAGAATCGGGCAATGGAATTAGAGGACCTGAACCTGAAGGTTAGGTTTAGGCAATGCCTCCTGGTTCCTGCCCTCTGGTTCCAGTTACCAAGACCTGGCCACCAGAAAGTCAGGATTAGAAGGCTAGAATAGGTAATACCAAACGTGTGGCCTGTGTCAGGGTGAAGCCCAGTTGTACAGACAACTTCCTGCTTCCTTCTCTGGTTTAAATAGGGTCTGCAGTCCTATCATGAAGCTTGGAGTTCTCTTGATCAGAACGTCATGGCAGGGCTTGTGCCCCACTTGGGCTTCAGGGACCTGGTTGCCACCTGCTGTCTGTGAGCTGCTGGATGGAGGATTGGACTGAGGTTCAACACCCATAGGACTTGACAGTTGTATTATCAAAATACTTTACTTAGCAGTGGCATAGAAATTATCTTTTATGCCCAGAAATATGTACAGGTGTTTTATCCATGTGGGCTATTTTCTAATACAATCTAATTATTGCACAGTAATATTTTGAGCTCTCTTTTTGTGGGAGTGGCATCCCTCCCAAAGCCACTAAGTGTTTGAGTTGATTCAGTTCCCCCAAAAGATTAATCTTGTAAATCAGGGTAAGTTCCATCCAAGAAAATGGAGTTACACCAGGGTGAAACTGATGAGAGGAAAATCCATCCCATATTCTTCAATTGCAAAAGGTGGTGATAAGAACCTTATTTGTCCATTTTACAGCAAAGATTCTTGATAGTTCTGGCTGCTACTGCCTTTGTCTCATATATCAGGCACTACTTGTCAAATGATTGCTTTTCCAACTGTTAGCTTCAGGGTGTGTTGAGGAGTTTTTGGAGAAAACATTTCTGGTAATAAGACAGAGTCTTCCCAATATAGATAGGATGTTCTCTGTCTGTTTTGAATCTTGAATACTTAGTTTTTTAGAAAACATAGCTTCTTACCCCTTGTGACATTCTATTCTTTGCGGGAGCGTACTGTAACCCCCATATTCCTCATTTTCATATAATCATGATCTTACATATAAAGCCTGCCTTGTAAGGTATCAGAGGAAAGGTTATGATCTTCTGAAAGTCATTTCTCTATCCATGTATGTATATCATTAATGTATATGAAGTTAAGAGAATTGTGTTTTATGGTGGTCACTAAAACATGCTATAAATTGGGGAATCAGCCAGCTATTAGCTCTCCAGAGGCAACAGCAAGGAAAGTAACCAACGCCCAGGTGGAGTGTCAAACAACCTATCAACAGACATTGTCCAGCAAGGGAGCTACAATTCAATGACTCACCTGCATGAGGCCACCCCAGGGGAATTGCTCAACCTTGCTTGGAGAGACTCAACAATGCCCCCTAGACATGCCTGGACTTGTGCTCCCAAAGCACATGGACTGAGGATATAAACCAGACAGAGTTGACACATAGTGGGCCCTTCTCCTGTCCCTACCTTCGCTGCAAGCAACTAAGACATTGAGGGCTTGTCTACACCACACAGCTTTTAACGACAAGGCTGTGTTGATTTGTTGCTAGCTTTGTTGCTAAAAGTCAGCATGTGTAAACGCTCTTTTTTGGTACTTTGTCGGCACTTTTGCTGGCAAAATACTTCCAGCCCCACGAGCAGCATTAGCTTTGTTGGCAGGAGAGTGCTCCTGCTGACAAAGTCACGTTCACACTGCCACTTGCATCGACAAAACTTTTGTCTTTCATTGGGGGGGGGATTAAGTACCGGTGAAAGACACAAGTTTAATTGACACCTTTGCAGTGTAGATAAGCCCTGAGAAGAAGACAAGACTCCAAAAGAGGAGATTGTTCCTTAAACCTGGGTCAAACTTGTATATTAAGGACTACAATATCCAGTGGGATGAGAAAAACTGCTTAATCTAGATGTTGCCCAGTCTAATAGGCAATCTAATAGGGTTGAGAGTTTAGACTGTGTGCTTATATTTTATTTTATTTTGGTAACCACTCTGACTTTTTGCTTGTCACTTAATATCACTTAAAATCTACATTTTATAGTCAATAATTTTTTTACTTGTTTATCTTTACCAGTGAATTTGTATGACGGGTGGGGCAAATCTCTTCAGGTTTGACAAAGGCTGGTACATGTCCACTTTTCACTGATGAAATGGTGAACCGATTAATAAATTTGCACTGCCCATCTTGAGCAGTCCAAGACGGTATATTCCTGGGGTACAGCGCTGGGCGCTGGGGGCGGGATTTGGCTCTGGTGATTTCTCTGTGTGATTCATGAGTGGCTCTGGGAGCATTCGTGCAATTCAGCTGGGTGTGAGGGCTCCACATGCGGTTTTGATGAGTGATGACAGCACCTGGAGGGACTTGCTGCTGGTCACTAGCAAGGCATTGTGAGAGACAGCCCAGGCTGGAGACAGTTCAGGGGGCATAGTCTCAGGCTGCATCCCAGTCCCAGGCTGCACCCAGGGGGGATCCCATCACACCCCCAACTTTGGGAAATCCCACCATCTGTATGTTCTTGCCCATACCTAGTTCCCAAGGGTCTCAGTCCTGCTATTCAGTATTTGTTCTTTGATAGAACTCTAGCTGTTAAGGTGCTGAATCCTTGTTCTATCTGTGTCTCTTGTATACTGATTTGGTTTTTTTTCTTGCTATCCTAGCCTTTGTTGGCAAAGCAAACTTCTTAATTAAATATATGCACTATGAAAGTAGCCTTCCAGCCCATTAAAATATAATTGCCTTTTTAAAGGCCATCTATTTTGGCAATTGTTTAATCTAGGGTGAATCAGACTTATGTATCCTCAAGGAAAATCTGAGGGGGCAGATTTTCAAACCATTGTTGTGTAATAAGATCTTTTTAGCTGCTGCCCCTGCTGCCCATAGTTTGGATAAATCTTCAGATTTGATTTGTTTTCTCTTTTCCACTATAAGTGAAGGTACTATTCCACTATAATGTCAGGTACTCATTTAGAAATGTTTGAGGAAAATCAAAGGTGATATTGGTAAATCCATGTAGTTGAACAGATATGTCTTACTCTGGGCAGGGTCTAAGCCACTCCTTCCTTTTCTCAATTTTTTTTAATTAAAAAGGGATGTAAGAAATGCTTCGAAAAAAATCTGTTGGGAACAATCCTGCATTTTCAGGGAGTAAAACTGGACACCCAAGGGATCTTTTAATTCTCTGTCCTCTGACAGGCTGCTATTGCTAGCTATCAACCATAGAGAGAACTCAAATATGCAAGAGCAGCCTTGAGGCATTTGTTTCCCTGGCTGTTGGAAATCAGGCATGCCATATACGTGGGGGGTTGTCCTGATCAGCAGGTGCTTTGTCAATACACCTTTGAAACAATTACTTAATAGACCAGCATAAAAATCACTGTCTGTAAGAAAGATGAAAGCAGCAGAATTGGAAATGAATGGGTTTGAACAGTCTAGGTTGCTGGGTGAGCTTACTCATCAACAAAAACCCAAACAAATAGGAAATGTAGTTGTTCATTAAAATATATGGCTTTATTCAATACTTAGTTTCATGGAATATAAATTATGATATAATCTAAGCACATCTGTTCATAATAATTAACTTCTGTGGTGGGTGAACAGAAAAGCTATGTCAGCTCAATAGATATATTGTTTCATATTTACTCATCATAATGATTAATTGTAGCCTTTATATGAATGTGCCTGCTTTTTAATTCACTTTTGGTTTTAGTTTATGTATCATGCTTTCTTTTGCCTTGTTCATTAACTTATTCAAATCTAAATACTTTGCAAATTCAGAATGAAATAATACATTTACCAAGTTTAAGTTATTTGATGAGAAACCTAACAAAGTATTTCTGTAAGCACACCTTGATTAAAATGTATTATCATAAGACCTTGAAAGATGTCTACCTTTTCTAGTTGCGTGAACTTCACAGATGAACATAAACATTAAAGTAGCTATAGAGAAAATAGAGAAAATGTAGAGAAAATTCAGAATGATGTGTGAAATTCAATTTGACCCTGGGAGTCAGTATTTCAGACAGCAACTATAATAATAGTAATGAAACACATTATCGGTTTATGGTTGGTCTTGAGGTGCTGCAAGCATTAAAGTCTTAATATAAAACTGGTGATAACCTGATATCATTCCGGCAATTTAATGTACTTGATTTCTCGGGCTTTAGTTTAGTAAAATGTGAGTGTATCTTGTGGAATTCATGCTTTTGGAACTGTGGTGGTAGGAAAGGTGTTGGACATTTCAGTACAGCCTATCAAGTATAGTTTAGAATAGTGTCATTATTGAAGCCAAATGACCCTATTCTCCTTCCTCCCAGTTCAGTAATCTTCTGACCCCAGTGTGTGAAAACGAGTAGTATTTAGAATATCCATGTTTTGGATCCTCCATTATGCATTTTGAGGCCTGCTTCTTTTCATTTCTTTATTGCTAAGTGATTCAGCACCTGCCAAATCAGCAGTGCTGACAAGCAGTACTTTCTTTTTTACCCCTGTTTCTTTTCAATCGGGAGTAAAAATCTTTGCATTGCCTGTAACTCCCTGTAACTATGGTCAGGCCCAGAATAACCAATTTGTACTCGGTGCACTTTCACAGGGTCCCCATATCAAGGGGTCCTCTGACCACTGGATTTGGGTGAGTGGTGTTGCAACAGGGCAAACCTGAGTGATGCTGCCAGCTACTCAATAATACCACCCACTCAAATTTAGTTCAGCTGCTCCCCTCCGCGCTATCTTGATGGAGGAGTGGCTGGGTCAAATTTGCGTGAGTGGTGTTGCAATTTGGCAGTACCACTCATTCATATTTGACCTATGCCATGTGAATGGCCAGGGGAGGCACCAGTGAATGGCTAGGAAGGTCCCAGGCCCTGGGATGGAACTGGAAGGGTCAGTGGGGAGTGTTGGGGGGACTGCAGGATGAGGGATTCATGGTTATTGGGGAGAAGTGAGGTGAGTTGTGGGAACTGTGTGTGTGGGGGAATATGGGAGAAGCATGGGGCTGGGGGATGGGATGTTGGTGGTGAGGTGGGGCATGTTGGAGCCTGGGGTAAGTGGGATGTATGTCAGGGCTGCTGGGATGCCTGTGGGGGCTGTCAGGATAAGTGGGGGATGGTGGAGGGTTATTGGGGTGGAAGGGGCATTCAGGGGTCTGTGTGGGTATGTATGGGATGGGGATGCTTTGCAGAGTGGACCTTCTTCATTCTGTACAGGACTGGCAGCTGGAGCAGAGCCAGAGTGGGGTTGCAGCACCACCTGAGTTTGGTTCAGCTGCACCTCCATCATGGTGGGTGGGTAGGCTGGCCAAATTTGACTGAAGGTGAGGCCCCCAATTTCCGCACAGTCCCAAATTCTTTAATTCATTACTGACTTTGTTAGAGAAATGTCATTATCACCAAATAATGGCTGTTGAACTCAAGAATGAATATCCAAAATTAATTTAACCATGTTGCACTCTTAAATGCAAGGGTGCCCAGAATGTGGTGCCAGGGAGAGCCAAATGCAGATGAAGGAGTTCTAAAATTGGTCCTGCATCTTCCTCTCCCTGTGAAGAGGACAATACAGGCTGATCAGTTGCAAGTCTTCATTGCTGGTGAACTCAAGCAATAAACTTCTCCTCGGGCGATGGAAGTGCTGACATTGAGGGCTCTACATAACACGCATCATTGTGTCAAAGTTTGGGCACTCTAGGTACTGAGGTTGTGTTGTGACTGAGCAGAATTTAGTCTGCTAAGTATAAAATAGCTTAAGAAAATGATGCTTTGATTTATTTATTTCAGGTTTTTTTTTACTACTTTACCTCAAAAGCGTGTCCTTGCTGCATAACTTTTTGCTATCTCATAAACAGGGGCTGGTTGTAAATTTTGTTTCCATGGGGTTTGGGATTAGAAATGATAAATTCCAGGAACCAGCATATGTTTTATTGGAACCAAAATATACGCTGCCAACTGTTGCTTTAAAAAAAAAGGGAGGGGGGGCAAGTTAATCAGAACAAAATACTCCCTGTGAAATCTCACTATAACTCTGAAGTGGCATGAAAATCCCAGTTTGTATTATACTTCACACATCAATACTGGTTTTTCCAATCAATAGTGGAAAAACCTCTTTGCCAGTTACATACACACATATTTTTGTTTTGTTTTATTGAAGTGCTTCTTATTAAAAATCCAGAGTGTCAGGATTTTCCCAGTAGACAAACCAGAATCAACAAATACGTTAATGTAAATTTACACTATTGCAGCTGGTATAAATGAACAGATATATAATAAGCAATTTGCAGATAAAAAGCCAAGATTGTATGAAATGTTTATAAAGATAATATTTAAGGTCTCATAGAATAAAATTGCACTCAAATACTGATAAAAGTCAGTAATGTTGATGCAAACCCTTGTGTTAGATTAGATACAGATCAGGAGGACTTTTAAAATTTCTCACATATGGAAATTCTTTTTGTGAATAAGAGTCAGCTCTTGGTTTGAACTGGAGTTACACTGGCATAAACTGATGTAAAACACTGGTGAATCAGACCTAGTGAGAATTATAGAACAAGAAGCTTTTTTCCATTTCTGAGTTTTCCTGATGTTAAATATACAGTATGCTGTTCGGTTAACTGCAGCTGTTCTTTGTAATGAAAAGAAAACTGCTGAGTGTATGTGATTTTGATACAATATGATGTATTGATTTAAAAATATTAACTCTGGAGTCATTTGGAGTTCAAAGTGTGGAGCATCTTGTGGGATCTGGTTCTCAGGGGAAAATGCACGTTCCTATTCTAAGCCCAAGTAATGGGTATTTGGGAAGGGGTATTCCTAACTCTGTACCCCTTGTGTTTCCTGGTTTCCCATGCAGTGGAAACTGTGGCAGCTTTGCTGCATTTGGGGCCTTTTGCAAGTGCGGATGGGAGTTAGACAGGTTGTGGGATGCAACCCTAAATGGACTACTTCTATTGAAGTAAATGGCAAAATTCCAATGGTTAAGTAGTGCAGGATGAAATCCTCATTTGGGCTTTTGCCTTTGGCATTCCATTTGCTCGTGACAACAATTGTTCATGCATTATTGATAGGAGTGGCTTGTTATGTTCCAATGATTTCTTTGCTAAGAAGTGAGCTGTAGCTCACGAAAGCTCATGCTAAAATAAATTTGTTAGTCTTTAAGGTGCCACAAGTACTCCTGTTCTTTTTGCGGATACAGACTAACACGGCTGCTACTCTGAAACCTAAAATTTGTTGCTATTAATTGATCTGGAGGTGGAAAGTGGGAAATTTCATTCAAGAAAAAGGTGTGATTGCTATGTGATAGTTGTGTAAACATCTTCAACTTATTTTTTTCAGGTTTTCTTTTGTGGCAGTTTGGCATTGCTGCATTTCCTTTGTGCCATTATGCCACCATAGTTCTTCCATCTTTTGCCTGACTCTGCAAGTGCACTTTATTCTGGAACTACAGTAAACTAACTTTGATGAAACATAAGATAAAATAGAAATAACCCTTTATCTCTAACTTGCATAATTTAGGCATCTCCAATAGATTTTGAAAAAAAAATCTGATCTGCAACAAAATGATGCTTGGATGGATAAAAGTGTTTAAAGGAAACTTTGAAAACCTTATTTCTGATGCGAACTTTCTGCCAGTGTGTGTCTTGTAGCATTATTATGGTGAAGTTTTATAGCTTGCACAGTTATGCTGCACTAATTAAAGAAAATAAATGTTCAGTTAGTTTACCCTGTGAACATCAAGGGCAACCTCGTGCAATGCAAACAGGTGGATTTGTTCTACACAGCAAGTAAGAAAAAATGAGACCAAGTAGTAACACCCTTTTTCCCCCACATCTTTCTGGGTTTCTGGAGAGAAGTGTAGTAGAGTATATGAAAGAACTGAATGTATAAATCAGTAGTCAGTCATGTATTGAGACAGGAATGTCAGTGCCATGTAGAAAAATGTTTGTGGCAATACTAGGCTAAGGTACATTAGGCAACCTCTTCAGGCAACAAAAAGTTCGGGTTCTATATCTAAATGATTTATACTTTGCAGAAGTAAAAACTTCATATAAGTTACATGGAAAAATTACTATAACAATTATAGTTTTTCACCATTGTTTATAAGTTAATGTTTGTACAGAACTTAGACCCTATAAACCATTGGTTGTGCTGATACAGAGGTTAAGTAAGGGATAAGATGTCAATAAAAACCTTTAATTCTTCTTTGAGTAATGTCCCTAGGGTACTCCATTTCAGGTGTGCATGTGCCTCTTGAGCCCTGGATCGGAGAATTTTCATTAGCAATGTCTGTTTGGCCATGCACACATTCTGTACATCCATCCTCTTGTTGTGCAATGAGGCTATACCAGGCTGCGCAGGTGAACTGCCCTCAGTTCCTTCTCAACCGCCTCAGCCTGAGACTGAGCCTTAGCATGTCTGCCTGGAGTGTGCCTCAGCTATAGTTCTTGTTTATAGTTTTTAGTTTGTTATTAATTTAGTATTATTTAATTTGTAGTTAGTCATGTCACAGGGCGGCACAAGTTTCCTTCTCCTTGTCCCTGCGCCCTGTGCTTGGGCTGTCCAAAGAAAGGGTCTCAAACACCTCTCGCAGGTGCTTCACCCATGTTCTTTTATTTACAGTGGCTGTACAACACCCAAATTCCCAATTCCCCCAACACCCGTCCCTGCTCTGACCCTTCACTGGGTCATCTGGCCTTTGAGGCTTGTGTCAGCCAGCAGAGACAGAGCCTCAACCCTCCTATCTTCCTGTCTGGCTCCTCCCCATTGCCCCCTAGCTTTTCCCTGGGTTTTTATGCCTTCCCAGTCATCAACCCAGCTGGTTCCACTAGGCTCAGCAGATCACCCTGAGCCTGCCCTCATTAGGGCCTGCAGCTGGGCTCCCTGCCAAGGGTCTTGGCCCATACACCCCAGCCACCCTACAGGGAAACAGGGGGAAGCCGGCTCTTTAGCAGGGCACCCACAGGTTTTATACCTCTGTCCTGCGACTAGTAGACAGTAAAGTAGTGAGAGGATTTACCTTGTTCCTGTCCCAGCAGGGCATGTTTGGCTTTCCAGGTTTCAAACTGCCTCTCGTTCTGGAGGCTATCCAGGTAAGTGATGGCCATTCTAAGTGTTTCTGCTGCCTGGCAGCATCTCATGTTTCCCGGAAATATAACTTCTCCCTGGCCCTCAAATCCAGAGCAAGAAGGAACTAGGAGATCAAGTTGAGGCTGCCACTGATGGAGTGTTTCCAACTTCAGAGTCTAGTCAGGAAACCCTGCCCGCCCCTCAGACACTTGATCTAGTGCCACTTCGACCTCAGCTCAGGTTTCCTCTAGGAAAGGGAAGACTTTAGAAACCTCAATGATGGCTCCCAAGAAGAGGAGCTCTAACCCTCTGTCATAAGGAGCCTGCTTCCAAAAGACCTCAGTCTGCCACTAGAATGACAGTCTCAGAAGCCTCAACCTCTGAGCTCAGTACCGTAGAGGCAAAAGACTCCTCCGGTATTGACAGGGCTGGAATGTCCTTGAGCTCTAAAGACACAGAGTTCCGACCAAGCCTCAGTACCATTTATGTGCAACAAGGAGGGTATGGATAAGAACTCCTCCAGATTGCTACTATCAAGCACAGCTTCATTATTGGTACCTCTCCAGTAGCTCTTGTTACCATGCAAACTGAAGCATCAGACATGATCAGTGCCTACTTTGGTACACTCTAAATCTATGATACCATCTGCTTTGAGAACCAAACACACTGCTACATGGATACCAGTCCTCCATATGGTACCACAGGAATTTAGATACAGATGTAATGGAATCTCCATTGTTATGGATGCTGAACAGTTCTTGGTACTGCAACCCCAATCTCTGGGCTGCCATCATTCCTGGTGTTGCCTGGTTCATCACCATTTTCTGCTAGTTCCCCCACCCCTGGGAGGAGAAGGGAGACCTCCCTTCAATCTCATCCATCTCCAGGCAGGGTTTCGCTACCCAAACATACAGGAACCCACTCTTCGATGCCCACAGAGAAGATTCTCATGGTCGGCACCAGGGATGTTGGGACCAACCTTGAGTGCCATCTCCTGTCCCCACAGTGGCCATATTGGGATCCTTGGGCTGTGTACAGACAACAATTTGACAGAACACTGACTACAACTGGGAGGATAGAGACATTCAATGCGCTCCTAACCAAGACCCCAGCATAAGGAGATGTTTCAGGAACAGAAAGTTAGGGCAGATAAAGAGGCCACCCCTCAGACTCCTATCTTATTGTCATCTCCAGATGAGGCGATCATGCTGCCACCATCACGTCCCATGATTTCTGGCAATTTCAGGATCTCGTATAATGGCTGGCAGGTGCTCTTCAAATACCACTTGAAAAGGTCAAGAATTTGCAACACAAATTGCTTGACATTTTACAATCAGCAACACCATACTGAGTTGCATTATATATTAATGAAATGCTTCTGGACTCAGCAAGGACTGTTTGGCAAACACCTGCCACAGTTCCACCAACTTGCAAATAGGCAGATAAAAAATATTATGTCTCCTCCAAAGACTCCAAATTGTTATTCTCTTCCTCCCCACCCCGACCTAGTTCTCTAGGATGAATGCAGTGAAAAAACAGCGTAAGCAACACTAATCTAAGACTACCCTGTATGACAAGGATCAAAAGTACTTGGACCTCTTGTGACAGAAGGTCTGCTCATCTGCGACTCCACGAAGATGGCCTTTTTAGTGGCTATCCCATCGGCCCATAGAGTCAGATAAATTGGGGCCTTAATGGCATACATCTCCCTCTTTTTTATGGTATTCTTCAAAAACAAAGTTTCTTTATGACCACACCCTAAATTCTTATCTAAGGTATTATCATCTTAACAAGCCCATTCATCTCTTGGTGTTTTCTCCAAAACCATATAAGTCTCAACAGGAGAACTCTTTTCATACCTTAGATGCTAGATGGGTGTTGGCCTTCTCCCTAGATAGAATCAAACAATTTCAGAAGTCACCTAGACTATTTGTTTCTATCATAGACAGATCCAAAGGGTCTGCTATCGCCATCCAGTGACAGTCTAGATGGATCTCTGGGTGTCTTGTTGCCTGTTACGATGAAGCTGGTGCTCAAACCTCCCTTCCCTCATCTTCTCCTCCATCCCCCCAGCTCAAAATCTTACACTGAGTAACCTCTTCTTGTTTTTACAACATTACATGGTTAAATGTAGTCTGGAGTTTTTGTCAAATTATTGCTGGACACTCATATTGTAATATGCATAATTAAAAATATTTAAAACTTTTTTTAAGCACACATTTGAAGTTAAAGCATTTGAAATGAAGAGAGTTTAATAAGGCTTTCATTTTAACAATTACCATTATTCCATTTCCCTTTAGCTATATGAAGTATTTTAGGGGGGAACCCTTGTCTGACAATCTGTTTTACAAGTGGTGAAATAGAGTATTAACTCGCCTTTTGGTTGGGATGGGCAAGAGAAGAAGTTAGTTGTGAGCAGCTACTGTTGTGGAAGAAGTCTGATCCTGTTTCCTTGCAGACAAAACAAGGCAAACTCACACATAGGGAGACATCAGGGTAGCAAAAAATAGAAAGTTCTGTCTCTGATGCTGATAGCCTGAAGCCAGACTGCTGGGAAACTACAGACATACATTTTTTTCAGCTACTCCAAGACTTGGGAAACTTTTAACAGCATTAAGTTGTTTAAAGCATTGCCTTTAGCTTGTTGTTTTGGCTAACTAAACCAGACTCTCTTTATGCAGAATGGAAAAACAAAAAGATAGAAAAGGAGAAATAAAGTAGGGAGAGAAACATATATATGAGGTAGAGGATGATGGCAGGAACCTCACGTTTATGTTTTAGCTGTTCAGGATTCAGCCAAAGCTAGTGGAGTGTTGATGACATCTAGTTCCCTTTCTCTTGTCTTGATCTGCCCTAGAAATCTTTCAGGATCAGGATGATGAAGACCCTATGGCATCATGATAGATCCTGGAGTCCCAAAAAATGGTGAGAGCAGCTGCAAAGAAGATGGTGAAGCTTGTTCCTTTCAGTCTACCCTGCCCTCTGTTCCTCTTGTTTTTTTTTTTTAGGGATCTCTTCCCCCCCCCCCCCCGCAAAAAAAAAGGTCAAAAAATGAGCAGCCACCTCATCTGATTGAAATCAGACAGATTTCAATGATTTCAGCTATCGACATTTCTCTAAAATCGTTCAGGTTATTATGCCACAGTGACTTTTCTAGGAGTCTTGAAGACTCCTTATTATAGTTCTTTTAACTTAAGTGCATCCAGTGTTCCTGTCTCCAACTTTCCTCATTTTATAAACAATTTTATATAACAAGTTGAGCTGGATTTTTGTTACCTTGGACAATCCATCATATGCATGTCTATAGTTTGTTTTGTTTTGTGCACTACAATGGCTCTTGGTTGAGTCAGTCATGAATGCTGATTTATTAGATGATAGCATATATTCAGCTGGTATGTGGCAAGCCATTATCTTCCTCTTGCTCTACTCGTTAAGATTAAAACCTGAAGAAAAGCCTTCCACGTGTGTGTGTTCTTGTATGTTTATCTTAGTGTATATTAGGGCATTGAATGATACTGTCTGTGATTCTGCCCCAAGAGCATATTTATTTTATTTTGTCTTAAAACCCCTTTGTAAGATTGCAATTCCATAAAGCAGCCCCTAGCAGTACCTAATCTCATAGGTAGGGCCCTACCAAATTCACAGTCCATTTTGGTCAATTTCATGGACATAGGATTTTAAAAATTGTAAATTTCATAATTTCAGCTATTTAAATCTGAAATTTCATGGTGTTGTAATTGTAGGGGTCCTGACCCAAAAAAGGAGTTGTGGGGGATTGCAAGGTTATTGTAGAGGGAGTTGTAGTAGTGCTACCCTTACTTTTGTGCTGCTGCTGGTGGCGGCGCTGCCTTCAGAGCTGAGCAGCTGGAGAGTGGCAGCTGCTGGCCAGGAGCCCAGCTCTGAAGGCAGAGCCGCTGTCAGCAGCAGCGCAGAAGTAAGAATGGCATGATATGGCATTGCCACCCTTACTTGTGCGCTGCTGCCTGCAGAGCTGGGCCCTCAGCAGCAGCGACTCTCCAGCCACCCAGTTCTGAAGGCAGCAGTGCAGAAGTAAGGGTGGCATGGTATGGCATTGCCACTCTTACTTCTGCGCTGCTGCTGGCGGGTGCTGCCTTCAGAGCTGGGTGCCCGGCCAACAAGCCACCATTCTCTGGCTGCCCAGCTCTGAGGGCAGCACACAAGTAAGGGTGGCAATACTATGACCCCCCTAAAATAACCTTGTGAATTCCCTACAACTCCCTTTTGGGTCAGGACCCCCAATGTAAGAAACGCTGGTCTCCCCCGTGAAATCTGCTTAGTATAGGATGAGACCAGATTTCACAGTGAGAGACCAGATTTCATGGTCTGATGCGTTTTTCATGGCTGTGAATTTGGTAAGGCCATATTCATAGCAGCAGGTCTGTCTTTTAAGGATGAAAACTGAGATCTTGGTTCTCCACTGCCTTACATCTTGAGTCATCACTTACACCTGTGCAAAGTGGATATAAAATGGTACCAGGTCAGAATGATAGCATTTTATACCCACTGTGTAAATGATGACACACGGTGCAAGTAAGAGCAGAATCAGGCCCTGATTTTTTCTTTTCTTCTGTGTAATCCCAACTGTGCTCTGAATCTCTCAGAAATGTCCAGAAATTGTGAAGATAGCAGTTTGCTCCTAAACAGATGGCCCTGAAACTTTAACAATGCTCTCATCTGGCCAAGCAAGAAAAGATTTAACTTGAAGTTTCAACATATTTCCATGCAAGTGAAGTACTAAGTAATGTGCAATTTTCCTTGCCACTATTTTTGAAAGAAAAAAAATTGATAGATGTTTACATGGATGTGAATATTTAGCACAGTGTGTTTATTTTTAAATGATTAAAATAGACATCATATGTAGCCACCCAGGATATTATCAACAACTTAAGAATGATTTAGCAGTTCTGAAATAATTGTTCACCCATGAGTATTTAGTAACATTATCCATATTGGAAGCCCAGCTTTTGGCACTTTCTTTTCCTGACCTTTATCTAAGTTTCAGTTTTAAATACACTATTAATCATGTACCTTCAACATATGGTATTTAATTTACAGTCCTGGCCTTTTATCATTTTACCTGCTACAGATGATTCCTGCATGGAATGTGCTAGGGATGTCTTTGCTACACAAGCCTAATGCTTTATGAAATAAATAAATGAGTAATTCAAGCTTTATAGTCTCCGTATGCCACATATGGACCTCGTCATAGTTTTTGAGTTGTCTGTCACACATTAGATCAAAGTGTCTATTTGACACAGCAGCAGCATTTCACAAGCTCTATTTGACAGTTCATTATCTAATCTTTGAGAACTCTCTTCTTTCTTCAGCTGCTCTCCAAAACAATGTTCCTGCAGTTGAACTTTTGATAAAAGTCAAGGTCACAGCTTTGGAATAAAGTTTTATATTGGAATTACTTGTCGTCCTGTTGAAAATACAAGTAAATCAAATGTACTGAGATGGTATCTAAATCTACAGTATGTTGGCTTGCATGTTGTTTGAACTAAGGTATAAGAAGTTTTACTGGCCTTTTAAAACTCTGTCCCCCCTGAGTGAGACTTTCTTCAGAATGTTTTCCACTGATTGGGATAAGTCTCTTTTATAGTTTTAATCCTGTAGTTATAAGAAACAGTGTGATTGTCAAAGGAATGACACAAAGCTTTAGCGGATATTCTTTTTGTTGCTGGAGTGGACTAATATTTATGTATCCCAGTCACAGACCTCTTCAGTTTAAACTGGCATGTATCCTATGGGGCCATTCTTTGGGAGGCTTTCAATCAGCAATGCTCCTCTTTCCCCACCAATTTATAATTTTCTCATAGAACAAAATATTCATGAAAGGAAATATCTTAATTTGTGAGACTGATTACATTTTGTTTCATCAGCGCAAAAGAGGCTGAAAAACAGACCTGCTCTGCTGTTTATAGGAATTGAAGTGAATGTACCCAAAATACATTTTCTACAAAACCATTTCAGTTTATGAAATAATTTGGTTTGATATGTCTAGATACCTTTCTAATAGGTTATGAAAATAAATCTTCAATTCATGAGCTTTTTAATTGCTTTGTAAAGTGTTGCCACTAGGCAACATCTATCGGACCTTTTCTATAAATTCTATAATTCCAGTTACAATTTGCCACTACTCTAATGTTTCCATTACCCACCATACTAATTTTTGGTGTGCTTTTAAGAAAGACTTCTTACTTAAGTGATGAATATCTGTTTGGGTACTGATGGGAATTACCGGATGCTTTCTTTGCTTTTTATTTCAAATGTTGAAGATTGTTTCTATCAAAGGCGATATGATTATTTACACATCCACGTTACTGAATGAACCACAAATTGCCCCAAAAGCATTTGGAGGAAATCCAACCTTATGGAAGTTTTTGTATGAATGGTTTAGTTACAGTATTTGTGTAGGAAATCCAGCCCAGAAGATGAATGTTTGCTTTTTAGCATGTCAATGAAAAATTCCTCTAGATGCAGAGGGAGCAAATGTTCAGCATGGTAACATATTCTTTGTTCTTGCTCCTTCAAAAACTTTTCAACTTCAAGTACAAAAATCTAACAAACACATGCTTCTGCTTCCTAATGACAAATTTACATTTTCATCCCCATGGGCTGAAAGATCTCCTCCCATATATCCCACAGGGGATAAAGAAGACAAATGGCAAAGTACTTGGTCTTTTGGACCAAGATTTGCCAGACACAGCATCACTCTTCTCTACCCCGTCCCCGGTAATCATCCAATCATCTGCTCTTCTGTCAAGTATCAGAGGGGTAGCCGTGTTAGTCTGGATCTGTAGAAAAAAGCAAGAGAATGTGGCACCCTATAGATAGACAGGCGTTTCTGCAGCATGAGCTTTCTTTCATGGTGATACATTTCTTCTTCAGATGCAAGTGGTGGAAGAACACCGCAACTCATAGGTCTAAGGTTATAATCTATATCTTTTCTGTGTCAGCTCCATGTGGTCATTCTTCTATAGACATTGGTGAGGTTGGGCAAGGATGTAACAGCTGGGGGGGAAATTACCATCCATGGCATCATCCTTCTGTGGAAATTTTCCTAAGATTACGCTGCCACTGTTGAGCAAAGAACACTGTCTAGTGATGAGAGCAGCAGGCTAGGAGTCAGGACACCAGAGTTCTGTCATACATGCTGTCATTGACTCACTGTTTAACTTAGTCCAAGTCATTTTATGTCTCTGCTTCCATTTACCCATCTGTAAAACAGGGCGCACACATCTTGGTACAATGCTTTGAGAGCCTTACAAGGCAGACATTGCATGCAAATAACATATTAATTGATAAATTTACATGAATGCCTATTCCCTGTGATCAAGTCCCTCTGAGAGGACAGGGTTTTGACCAGGCCTGAGCAGTGAGCCCAAGGGTATATTTACACTGCAATCAGAGTTGTGACTTCAGTACATGTAGACATACCTGAGCTAGTTTTGTTCTAGCTAGTTTGAATAACAATGGCAGTGAAGCCCTGTCAGAAGGGG